>NC_044288.2:27090440-27433492 GCF_004027225.2 Strigops habroptila
TGACCCCGGACCTCGACCAAGATGCGGAATATGCGAAAAGATTTCACTCATCTTCCAGGGGAGCACATCGTCACCTGGTTGCTCCGATGCTGGGACAATGGGGCTGACGGTCACGAACTAGAAGGTAGGGAAGCCAAGCAGCTGGGATCACTTGCTGGGGAAGGAGGAATTGACAAAACGATTGCAAAAGAGAAATGAGCCCTCAGCTTTTGGAGGCGGCTCTTGGCGGCTGTGAAGGAAAGGTTTCCCTACGAAGACGATATTATGAATCACTCAGCCAACTGGACCATTATAGAAAGAGGCATTCAGTCTCTGAGGGAATCAGCCATTCTAGAGATGATCTGTCATAGGTCGGATGCCAGGAATGCACCCGTAGATCCAGATGAAGTTGAATGTACATGACCCATGTGGCAGAAACTTACGTGGAGTGCACCATTCTCATATGCCCACTCATTAGCATTGATGAGCACTTTCTCCTGGAAAACATGCTAAGGCACATGAAAAACAATGAGGTGGCTGGTGACAGCCAACATGGCTTCACTAAGGGGAAATCCTGCCTGACCAATTTGGTGGCCTTCTAGGATGGAGCCACGGAACTGATGGACAGGGGCAGAGCAGTTGACGTCATCTACCTGGACTTGTGCAAAGCGTTCGACACTGTCCCACACGACATCCTTGTCTCTAAATTGGAGAGACATCAATTTGATAGATGGACCACTTGGTGGATAAAAAACTGGCTCGATGGCCGCACATAAAGAGTTGTGGTAAATGGCTCGATGTCCAGTTGGAAACCTGTAACGAGTGGTGTCCCTCAGGGATCGGTGTTGGGACCAGTCCTGTTCAACATCTTTGTCGGTGACATGGACAGTGGGATTGAGTGCGCCCTCAGCAAGTTTGCCGACGACACCAAGCTGTGTGGTTCGGTTGATACGCTGGAGGGAAGGGATGCCATCCAGAGGGACCTTGACATGCTTGTGAGGTGGGCCGATGCCAACCTTATGAAGTTTAACCAAGCCAAGTGTAAGGTCCTACACCTGGGTGGGGGCAATCCCAGGCACTGCTACAGGCTGGGCAGAGAAGAGATTCAGAGCAGCCCTGCAGAAAAGGACTTGGAGGTGTTGGTTGACGAAAAGCTTAACATGAGTCGGCAGTGTGCACTTGCAGCCCAGAAAGCCAACCGTATCCTGGGCTGCATCAAAAGAAGCGTGACCAGCAGGTCGAAGGAGGTGATCCTGCCCCTCTACTCTGCTCTCGTGAGACCTCACTTGGAGTACTGTGTACAGTTCTGGTGTCCTCAACACAAAAAGGACATGGAGCTGTTGGAGCGAGTCCAGAGGAGGGCCACGAGGATGATAAGAGGGCTGGAGCACCTCCCGTATGAAGACAGGCTGAGAGAGTTGGGGCTGTTCAGCCTGGAGAAGAGAAGGCTGCGTGGTGACCTCATAGCAGCCTTCCAGTATCTGAGGGGGGTCTACAAGGATGCTGGGGAGGGACTCTTCCTTAGGGACTGTAGTGGTAGGACAAGGGGTAATGGGTTCAAACTTAAACAGGGGAAGTTTAGACTAGATATAAGGAAGAAGTTCTTTACAGTGAGGGTGGTGAAGCACTGGAATGGGTTGCCCAGGGAGGTTGTGGATGCTCCATCCCTGGCAGTGTTCAAGGCCAGGTTGGACAGAGCCTTGAACCACGTGGTTTAGGGCAAGGTGTCCCTGCCCATGGCAGGGGGGTTGGAACTAGATGATCTTAAGGTCCTTTCCAACCCTTACGATTCTATGATTCTATGATTCTATGACCTGGAATGACCTAGCACCACCAACAGTGGATGAAGTGAATCGTCAACTCCAAGAGTTCAAAGACAATCATCTCACCCCTTCCGTTATTTCAGCTGTGGAAAAACTGTCCCAGGAGTTCAAACAATTGAGAGACAATTTATCCGATCTATCCAGCTCTTCACGTGTATCAACCCATGTCTAACTATTAACAGAAGACGCCCTACTGCTCGAGAAAGAAAATAACAGAGGTACATGCCACGGGCCACCCTATGGTTTTACCTGCGGGATTATGGAGAAAACATGAGAAAGTGGGATGGAAAACCTGCCTCAGCTCTGGAGCAACGGGTGCGTGAACTGAAGAGGAGAACAATGGTCAAGGATGATCCTCCCAGGAAAGCTGCTGCTCCAGTCTCTGGTGAGCAGTTTCCCAGGGGGAGAGGAAGAGCTGATTTTACTCCAGCTCCTGTGATAAGGAATACTAATCCCTTTCTACAAGACAGAAGAGGAGAATTTGATGATCATTATTAGAGGGGCCCTGCCTCCAGCCAGGTGGAGGAGAGGGATAATTGGGTTTACGGGACTGTGTGGATCAGATGGCCTGGCACATCAGTCCCACGGAAGTATAAGGCTCTAGTAGATACCGGTGCACAGTGTACCCTGATGCCATCACAAGGTATCAAGGGGTGGAACCCATTTATATTTCTGGAGTGACAGGAGGATCCCAAGTGTTAACTATGCTGGAAGCTGAAATCAGCCTGACTGGGAGGAAGTGGCAAAAACACCCCATTGTGACTGGTCCAGGGGCTCCATGCATCCTTGGCATAGACTATCTCAGGAGAGGGTACTTCAAAGACCCAAAAGGGTATAGATGGGCTTTTGGTATCGCTGCCTTGGAGACAGAGGAAATGAAGCAGCTGTCCACCTTACCCGGTCTCTCAGAGGATCCTTCTGTTGTGGGGTTGCTGAAGGTCGAAGAACAACAAGTGACAGTCGCGACCACAACAGTGCACAACAGTGGCAATATCACACCAACCGAGACTCCCTGATTCCCATCCATAAGCTGATCCGCAGACTGGAGAGCTAAAGAGTGATCAGCAGGACCCGCTCACCCTTCAATAGCCCCATATGGCCAGTGCAAAAGTCTAATGGAGAATGGAGACTAGCAGTAGACCATTGTGGCCTGAATGAAGTCACACCACCACCATTGAGTGCTGCTGTACCAGACATGCTAGAACTTCAATATGAACTGGAGCCAAAAGCAGCCAAGTGGTATGCCACAGTTGATATTGCCAATTCATTTTTCTCAATCCCTTTGGCAGCAGAATGCAGGCCACAGTTTGCTTTCATTTGGAGGGGTGTCCAATATACTTGGAACCGACTGCCCCAGGGATGGAAAACACAGCCCTATCATCTGCTATGGGCTGATCCAGACTGCACTGGAACAGGGGCAAGCTCCAGAACACCTGCAATACATTGATGACATCATCGTGTGGGGTGATACAGCAGAAGAAGTTTTTGAGAAAGGGAGGAAGATAATCCAAATCATCCTGAAGGCCGGTTTTGCCATAAAACGGAGTAAGGTCAAGGGACCTGCACAGGAGATTCAATTTTGGGGGATAAAATGGCAAGATGGACGTCGCCAGGTCCCCACAGATGTGATCAACAAGATAACAGCAATGTCTCCACCAACTAACAAGAAAGAAACACAAGCTTTCTTAGGTGGTGTGGGGTTCTGGAGAACGCACATCCCAAATTACAGTCTGATTGCAAGCCCTCTCTACCACGTGACCCGGAAGAAGAATGATTTCAAATGGGGCCCTGAGCAACAGCAAGCCTTTGAACAAATTAAACAAGATATAGTTCATGCAGTAGCCCTTGGACCAGTCCGGGCTGGGCCAGATGTCAAAAATGTGCTCTACACCGCAGCTGGGGAGAATGGTCCTACCTGGAGCCTCTGGCAGAAAGCTCCAGGGGAGACTGGAGGTCAACCTCTCGGCTTTTGGAGTCGGGGATATAAAGGATCCGAGGCCAGCTACATTCCCACTGAAAAAGAGATACTGGCAGCCTATGCAGGGGTTCGAGCTGCTTCAGAAGTGATTGGCACTGAAGCACAGCTTCTCCTGGCATCCCGGTTGCCTGTGCTGGGCTGGATGTTCAAAGGCAGGGTCTCCTCTACACATCATGCAACCTATGCTACATGGAGTAAGTGGGCCGCACTAATTACACAACGAGCTCGAATAGGAAATCCCAGTCATCCAGGAATTCTAGAAGTCATCATGGACTGGCCAGAGGGCAAAGATTTTGGGATGTCACCAGAAGAGGAGGTGATGCATGCTGAAGAGACCCCACCATATAATGAACTGTCAGAGAGTGAAAAGCAATATGCCTTGTTTACTGATGGGTCCTGCCGTATTGTGGGAAAGCATCAGAGATGGAAGGCAGCTGTGTGGGGTCCGCTGCAACAAGTTGCAGAAACTGCTGAAGGAGAGGGTGAATCGAGTCAGTTTGCAGAGGTGAAAGCCATCCAGCTGGCCTTGGACATTGCTGAACAAGAAAAATGGCCAGTACTTTATCTCTATACTGACTCATGGATGGTGGCAAATGCCCTGTGGGGGTGGTTGCAGCAATGGAAGCAGAGCAACTGGCAACGCAGAGGTAAACCCATCTGAGCTGCTGCACTGTGGCAAGATATCGCTGCCTGGGTGCAGACCCTGGTGGTGAAGTATGCCACGAAGATGCTCATGTGCCCAAGAGTTGGGCCACTGAGGAACACCAGAACAATTAGCAAGTGGATAAAGCTCCTAAGATTGAAGTGGCTCAGATGGACTTAGATTGGCAGTAAAAGGGTGAATTATTTTTAGCCCGGTGGGCCCATGACACCTCAGGCCATCAAGGGAGAGATGCAACATACAGATGGGCTCGTGATCGAGGGGTGGACTCAACAATGGACACTATTGACCAGGTTATTCATGAATGTGAAACATGTGCTGCAATCAAACAAGCCAAGCGGTTAAAGCCTCTCTGGTATGGAGGACGATGGCTGAAGTACAAGTATGGGGAGGTCTGGCAGATTGACTATATCACACTCCCACCGACCCACCAAGGCAAGCGCTATGTGCTTACCATGGTGGAAGCAACCACCGGATGGCTGGAAACATACGCTGTGCCCCATGCCACTGCCCGGAACACTCTCCTGGGCCTTGAGAAACAAGGCTTGTGGTGACATGGCACCCCAGAGAGAACTGAGTCAGACAATGGGACTCATTTCCGGAACAACCTTATAGACACTTGGGCCGAAGAGCATGGCATTGAGTGGGTATATCACATCCCCTACCATGCACCAGCCTCTGGGAAAATCGAACGGTACAATGGGCTGTTAAAAACTACACTGAGAGCAATGGGTGTTGGGACTTCCAAACACTGGGATACACATTTGCCAAAAGGCACCTGGTTGGTCAACACGAGGGGATCTGCCAACAGGGCTGGCCCAGACCAATCACTGTAGAGGGGAATAAAATTCCTGTGGTGCACATAAAGAATTTGTTGGGGAAGACAGTCTAGGTTATTCCTGCTTCAGGTAAAGGCAAACCCACTCGTGGGGTTGCTTTTGCTCAGGGACCTGGATATACTTGGTCGGTAATGCGGAAGATGGGGAAGTCCGATGTGTACCTCAAGGGGATTTAATTTTGGGGGAAAACAGCCAAGGAACTCAATTTTATGCTGCTGCCTGCTCTATAACACTTTGATAGCCCACCAGCTAGATATCTTCAGGTCACCCGCAACTGACCCTGACTTCCCTCTGATCATCACCCCAACAAAGAATGAAATTTGATGAAACCAGACGAGCTCAGCAGTGACCAGACGAGTTCGGTGGTGTCATCAGCAGGCAACAACCCAACACTACACACCATCCCTCCTGCCCTGATAGACTATTACAAGAGATGGAGCCTGACAGTATGGACTGGATGAATTCAGCAACTTTATAGGGATTGGTCCATGGACTAGGGAATGATATCTCTCTCTTTGGGGTGTGTGTGTGTGTATATATATATATATGAGAGACAAAAGCAATGGTATATTGAAAAATGTGGGATCTGAGCATGACATGAATGGTATGGAATAAGGGGTGGGTACTGTCCTCGGTTCACCTACAGCAGTCATTTTTTCTCCTTCTTAGTAGCTGCTGCAGTGCTGTGTTTTTGACTTTCAGCCTGGGAATAACACTTATAACACCGATGGTTTTAGTTGTTGCTAAGTAATGTTTACTCTAATCAAGGACTTTCTCCATCTCATGCTCTGCCAGGGAGGAGGGGAAGCTGGGAGTAAGCAGAGACAGGACACCTGACCCAAATTGGCCAAAGGGGTGTTCCATAGCACAGCACGTCATGCCCAGGATAGAAACTGGGGGGAGTTACCCAGAAGGCCGAGATCGCTGCTCGGGTCGGGCTGGGTATCGGTCGGTGGGTGGTGAGCAATTGTATCCTCTCCCCTTGTTATTTCCCTTATCATTATTATCATTGGTGGCAGCAGTAGTGGTTTTGTGTTATACCTTAGTTACTGTTCTTAGGACTGTTCTTATCTCAACCTGTGGGAGTTACATTCTTTTGATTCTCCTCCCCATCCCTCCGGGAGCGGGGGGAGGAAGAATGGGGGGAGTGAGCGAGCAGCTGCGTAGTTCCGAGTTACCGGCTGGGCTTGAGCCACGACAACTTCCAAGGACGGTGACTCCACTGCTGCCCTGGGCAGCCTGTTCCAATGCCTGAGCACCCTTTGGGGAAGAAATTGTTCCTAATATCCAGTCTAAACCTCCCCTGGCTTTTTCCTCTTGTCCTAGCACTTGTTACTTGGGAGAAGAGACCGACCCTCACCTCACTACTACCTCTTTTATTGTATTCAGTGCCTCTCACTACCACAGCGGAAAATTCAGAGGTTTTATGATATACATATGCATTCATTGGCATTTTTGTTACAGAAAGCCCTTCTTCATTTCTTTCAACAAGGGCAAAAATTGCTATTGGAGACACTTCAGTGTATGCCTGAACAGACATGTGTGACACTTAGAATTCACTTAACGACCTATTACTTGTCACACAAAAGAATGCATTCCTCATAAATGTTGTACTGAGTAGGCCGAACTTCCAATAATGACATTCAAACCTAAACTTATTACTAAACTAAGTATTGCAGGGCTCAGATTCGTTCTGTTCTAGACACTGTCCCTTCATGATGTCGTCTTTTTTTCTGAGACTTTAGTGAATTTACTGAGTATTGAATTTAGTTAGTAGTCTCCTTTTCTGAACCAAACACTAAAATGGGATCATGAAGACAAAGCCAGCAAAATGCCCAACAATGTTACAATTCCTAGAATGCCAGAACCACTTAAATGGTTAAACACACCACCATCAATCACTTAACCGGTGAATGACATGTCCCAGGGTGTTAACTGTACCTGAGGAGGAGGAGGGAGTCTGACACACTTCTTTCAAAGCTTGCCTTTATCTCTTCTTCTCAGAAAAGGCAGCTAGAAAATATAGATAATATCTGTATTTTTACACTGCCTAGTGCATGGGGCTTGGGCCTCCAAGCAGCTTGCAGTATAAATAATACAGAGTAAATAACAATGACGCATACCTTTAACTGCAGAAACTCACCAACAATGCTAAAGCATACATCACATACACTGATATTGTCTCTCACTGTTCGTTAAAAGAGAATAAATCCTGAGGGAGGCATCGCTGAATATCTCCCATACACCAAATCATATCCTGAACCTGCAATAAAGCTATTATAATAAAACCATACTAAACACATTCCAAAAGTTCCCTTGGCTTAGTCCATGCCACTTGGGCAATTTATAATTTAAAGGGGAATATGAGATTAGAGAGATGTGAAAATAGTGTGATCTAGAATTTGAAACAACAGTTTAACTATTTTGTCATACTCAGAGGATGTGTTTACAGTACCTAATACTGAAATTTCCTCATAGAGAACTCAAGTTCCCTGTATTTTCACTTTTGTGAATTGTATGTCCGGTGATGTTGGACTCCCAAATAAATGACAAAAATATAGCAAAATCAGAATAGTCAAACCCACTACATTTTAAAGATGTGTTTGTTACAGTGATCACATGTGTATGTACATGTTATATCTACCCTAACAGTCAACAGCATTCTACTCTCCGGGCCAGTGTGACTTTTAAGTGGTAATGCCTGAGATGCACTCTCAGCCCTTGCATGAGTTTTGAACTTTGTAATGGTGTAACATCAGAGTTTTATTATTTTTATCAAAAAGCTCAGCATATGATTGATCAAGAAGCTCTTAGCATAAACATTATTTCTTTATGAATAAGTGCACTGAAATTTAGCTTCTGAAATAGAGTGAACTCTAGAAAAATGCTTTACTAGATTTTTTAAATTATTAAGATTATGTTAACTCTTGTTTCCATTCAAAAGCAACAGTACTGGTGCTATCCTGAAGCTATAATAGGAATGCTCCCTTCCTAAGCAGAGCTGGTTTGCCACTTGAGTTCTACTACAGGCCCACAAAACAATGTAACACTAGACACACCAGTAAAACCTACAGTGGGTATTTTTTTTAAATTTTAATATTTATAGAAAAGACTGTTGTATTGACCCTCCAGAGAAATATAATCTCTGGGAATTTTCTTCTCAGCAGAGTCTGTGTGAAGTGCTGGTGAGATAAATAAGCTTTATGTGATGACAACTTTATTTTTATATTTTTCTCCTGTATTCTGTTGCAAATACAAAATTTCATTTGACTGTCCTTGGCTCAAAAAACAACCTGATAATACTTAATACTAATTGGAACTGAAGTTCTTTAAATTGAGTTGACTGGTAAATCCTAAGGCTTATTGTTTTAAAAGGAATACCTCCCTTTGAAAGAAGATTTATTTGAGGCGATCAGAGCTTTTCAAAACTTTGTTCATTTGTATTAGCTAAACTAACATGGAAGATTAATCTAAAAACTATGCAGTCACCTAGGAAATAATTCCACCATGCTGTATTTTGAGATATACCAGGGAGGGATTCACATTAACACCTTGTATCAGGATGAGGTTAAAGGGAAAATAAACTTGCACGTATCATAGTATCCAACTCTGTATACTCTCTCTCCCAGTTCATCTTAAGTGCTGAAAATTCTGGGAACTTCATGAGGTTGGCACTGGTCACTTCTCAAGCATGTCAAGGTCCCTCTGGATCCCATCTGTTCCCTTCAGCGTGTCAACCAAACCACACAGCTTAGCATCATCAGCAAACTTGCTGCGGGCGCATTAATCTCACTGTCCATGTCACCGACAAAGATGTTGGACAGGATCGGTCCCAACACCAACCCCTGAGGGACACCACTCGTTACCCATCTCCAGTCAGCCGTTGAGCCCTTGACTGCAACTCTCTGGGTCTTCACGAAATAATAAATGAACAGTGACAAAAAAAATTTAGTTTTGACCTTTCTAAAACTTGCATTAGAACCTCCTTTCTTCTGTCAACCCCATTTGCAGCAAGCTCTACTAATAACCTATCTGATGTGCTTTCAGACAGGAGAGCAGGACACACAACCAAGCACAGGGATATTACTGTCATCACCAGTGAGACCTTCTTCTCCTCCAGCACTGGCTGCCACATTTGCTGCTGCTGTACAGGCCTGCCCTGCTGTGGTCCTGCCAGACAAAGCAAGTGTTGGGTTTGCAGCTGTAGCAACACATTTATTTCTAGCCATTCAATTCCACGCTGCTCCTAATTTCAGTGGAAGTTACTGCTCATAAAAAGAGCAGTACAAGGAATATTTGCTAGCCTTAACTCTCCTCTCTTCATTCTTGATATTCAAGATATTTAGCTCAAGTCAATCTCTTAAAGAACTGAGGGATTCCTAAGAGAAAACTAAACCAAACTAAGAATGACCATAATACATAGTTGATTAGTTTAAATGAACTGGTGAACAATTACCAAGACAATAAACCTATAAAGTGAGTGAAATAATGGAAATAAGCTTCTTAGCTAATTCTATCACAGTTCTTAAGAGATTGAGTTGAATGTGTAAGGTTTTCTGAAAAAGAATGGCAATAAACTGCATGAGAAATTTAATATGGAATTCAGTGATATGAGATTATTTTCTCTATAAAATCTTTAGCACCTAAAATCCCTTTCCTAAATGGTGTCTCACAACACCATTACATTTGGCTAGTAAATCTGAGCTTCCAGCCTGGGGTTGGCCTAGAAGAGGCTGAGGGACTTTGTTTACTTCAATAGTCATTGGGAGGGCAGAAACTCACCTGCTAACATACGCTCCCCTTTCAAATGCAAATGATTTCCATTACGTGGGAACTTCTGCACAGTTACTGAAGGCTTCAGCACTGCCTGCTTAGATATATCACTGACCCAATGGAGAGATCAAAATACCTACCAGCAGCACTTCCTTAGCAACAGATTTAAGGAAACTCATCCCTGTGCAGTGATTGGTAACTTTTGGCTAATTGGCTCTTCACAAAGTCTCTGTAGCAACTGTCATAGAATCCCAGACTGGTTTGTTGTGAAAGCAAATTTAAAGTTCATCTTGTTCCAACCCCCCTGCCATGGCCAGGGACACCTTCCACTAGACCAGGTTGCTCAAAGCCCTGTCCAACCTGGCCTTGTCAATTTTGTTTATGTTGCAAAATAGTAAACCCCTAAGATGCAGTAACAATAGCTTTTTCTTAGTGGTCTAGACCCAGCTAATTTTCAGTTGTTTCTGCAGGGTACATGATCTATTAAAACTAGACAATCCTTTCAGCACAGAATCAACTAAATAGCCTATAACTAATAAAATTGTCCCTTCTTAACAGAGACTCAGCTCGTCTGGAGGGAGCAGTACATGCCAAAGGGAAACTGCCTGACAGCAGAATCCATGAGCTAAATTTTCTCCTTACCAGTCATTTTGCCGTCTCATGCACCTGCTGACAACCCACTGCTCACTGGACAAGTGACTGCTCCCTACCCACTGCTAATAAGCATTGATGCTTCTATTTTTAAATAAGATAAAGTCTTTGCTGTTTAACCTGAAATAAGCTACCTCATCACATCTCACTCCACTGATCTATAGTGACTATATATCCTGTAAATATTTTGAAACAGAGATTGTGTCTTACTGTCTTTGTACAGCACCTCTAACAACAGAATCACAGGTTAGTATCGGTTGGAAGGGAGCTCCAAAGATCATCTAGTCCAACCCCCCTGCAATAAGCAGGGACATCTTCAACTAGATCAGATTTCCCAGAACCACATACAGCCTTGTGTGGAATGTCTCCATGGATGGTGCGTCCACCACCTCTCTGGGCAACCTGTGCCGGGATTTTACCATGCTCATTGTAAAGAATTTTTTCCTCATATCCAGCCTAAATCTCCTCTCTTTTAATTTAAAATCATCACCCCTCATCCTATTGCAACAGACTCTGCTAAAAGGTCTCTCCCCATCCTTCTTGTTCGCCCCTTTTAAGAACTGAAAGGCCACAATAATGTTTCTCCGGAGTCTTCTCTTCTCCAGGCTGAACAACCCCAACTCTCTCAGCCTTTCCTCACAGAAGAGGTGCTCCCTCCATCTGATCATTTCTGTGGCCCTTCCCTGGAACCCTCCAACAGGTCCATGTCTTTCCTGTACTGAGGACTCCAGAGCTGGACACAGGACTCCAGGTGGGGTCTCACGAGAGCAGAGTAGAGGGGCAGAATCACCTCCCTTGACCTGCTGGTCATGCTTCTCTGAATGCAGCCCAAGATATGATTTGCCTTTGTTCCGCAAGTGCACATTGCCCACTCATGTCCAATCTCACCCACCAGTATCCCCAAGTCCTTCTCCTCAGGGCTACTCTCAATCCCTCCATCCCCCAGCCTGTATTGATGCCAGGGTTGCCCCGTCCCATGTGCAGGACCCTGCACTTGGCCTCGTTGAACATCATGAGTTTTGCATGGGCCTGACCTCAAGCCTGTCCATGTCCCGCTGGATGGCATCCTGGCCCTTAGGCGTGTCAACTGCACCACTCAGCTTCGTGTCATCTGTGAACTTGCTGATTACGCTTTCAGTCTCAACTGGAACCTCTCACAGCTGAACTGTTGCCACCAACATGACTGAGCTGATGTGGTAGGAGGGAATGTAAGACCATCATTAGCTGGTTTGGATTTGTTATCTATGGAGAGGTCTTAACGACTTAAGGACTGCCAATCCAAATTCTCCTGGAACAATATGTTTTCCTAACTAAAAAATAAATAAATAAACAATTGAAAATATCCACCGCAGTTACCAACACAGCAAGAGCAATTCTGTGTAGATGTCAGAGCTTTAAACTTGTAGTCAAGCCACAAGTCTACCATTAATAGTGATAAATCTCTTGATTAGTAAAGCTAATCAAGAATAATTTATGAAGAGCTCTATCTGGCTTTTTTTTTGCATACTCTGTGTTCTGGCTGAATATCTTATCTTCTTTGGTACTTTCAGTCTCCCATCTGAATGAGGCTGTCATCATACATTTCACTGGTATTGTAAGAAACATACAAAATCATTGTTTACCATTGCCAAAATTTTCTTGTCTGCAGTTTTTGATGGTTGTCTGCTCTGTAAATACTTTAAAATCCTTTAGCTGAGATGCAGGGAGCAACCTGATGGCAATTTTTCTTTGATTTTCTCTTGCTTTTTGTTTAAACAACCCAATTTAATAATTTGCCCAATCCTTTATACTGTAAGTAAGTGCTTTCTGGTTATCCCCATGTGCGTTCTTAACAGTGACTGTTAGGATCATTCCCCTAACTTCTTGAGGACACACTGACTTATACCTGAGCACATTTTTGTGTAGCTCTGCCCATTAAAAACAAACCCAAAACCACCTACTACTATTCTTTGAAGTTGTATTGCACCAATAAATATGGAATTAAATCTAAGGAAGTTACTACATGACACTGTTGAGCCCAGTCAGCTTTCCGTTGCATATCAAAATGAACTATTTGATGTTTACAAACCACAAGATGTATAAAATGGTGTACAGTTTTACATTGACTCTGATACTAGCACATTATTTTGTTAATGGCATTTAGAACAGTTGGCTTTTTGAAATAAAGCATGTGCTCTATGGAATATTATTAAAAGCAATTGAATTGCCCTTCATGGGGCTCTGAGGACTAAAAAGCAGTGCCTGGAAGCTTTATGGGCATTAGCTGGCTTTCTGTTTTGTTCTGTTTAGGCAGCCTTCTCTGTGTTTTCACACATTAAACTCAAAGACAAAAGGATTTCCAGCAATAATTTCATTCTTCTGATGAAACTCATCTTTATCTACTTCTTGTTTCTTAGTAAATGATGAAAAAATCCTTTAAGGGCATAAGATCACTTAAATCAATAGTGACTTGTCCATGCACAGCAGTGTTCAGTTGTCCGCCTGCTGGCTGCACCGATTGTCAGCGGGAACTCTCATCTGTCCAAGTACTTAGCTCAGTGTTGTTGTAAACAGGGACCTATTTCTTTATGACACTAAATATTTCAAATATTCATATTTTCATGCTTGCTGGTATCAGGGGCAAAGCCAGGTTTCTGCACTTGCGAAGGCGGCAATGCTACACTTGAAGACAGCTGGCAGTTCCTAATAACCGGACAGCTTGTTGCCCATATCACAGTCCACCTTATCATCCATCCAAAAAGTGGCTGGTATTTGCTTCCCAGGAAACTTCCCTGAGCTTGCACGCTGGGCTCAGCCCCAGGTATGTGTCTGTTCTGCTGTCACTGGCCTCCCTGTCCAGACAGCTTGCAAGGTGATTACTAAATAACTATGAATTACACACCTTGAACAGTCAGTTCGCTTTGGCAGTCCCATGACCCTGCCTGCTGGCTCTTTTGACCTCTGCTCCCTGGACAGCATTTTCTATCACACTTATTGGATATTTAACTTCACATTTTCCTTGCATACTGCCCCAGACGGACTGCCCAGTTCTTGCTGACTCCATCCTGCCAGCTAATCCCTGCTGGGCCAAGCTAAAGACATACAAGCTTTCCAACATACAGTTAGCTAGCAAAAGAGGTATGTGCGCATTCTGGTGAACATCTGGAGGGAATAACCCAAGCATAATGATTTTGGCTGGACTATGAGAAGTGCTCATTATTCTATCACTTGAAGCCAACTTGTTCAGCTGGGCATTTTCAAGGCCAGGTTAGCGTGCCCAGAGCAATGCAAGCACTGCAAAGGCAGGGAGAGTCACTAACTAGAGTTCCATTAATATCTAGCTTTATAACCCTTCTCTAAATAGGGGCTATCTGCCACTTCCCCAAACATCAAAATCTTCCTTACCAGAGATTATCTTTTATCAGAAGGTAAAAAAGTCAGGCTCATCTGCTACAGAGATATTGGTCACTCATGTCATCCCAGAGAATAAACAAGTTTTATGGAATATCTTGGGAGCATTTGTAGAGGGCACTTGTCCTCCTGTGATCCCAGGAAAAAGTGCAGATTCTGAAGGAGGTAAGAAAAGACTTCATCCTAAGAACTCCATTCTCTGAGACTTTTTTCTATAAAAAAGAAGGGTTATGAACTGAAGTATAAATTGCCTTTGTAAGAAACATGATTCCTTTAATACACATGAGCAGAAAGCACAGCTTTTGGAGAACTGTTGGAGGAAGGGAGGAAAAGAGCAGCTAGTTTCTGTTTTCACTGAGTCTGAGTTACTGTTGAAATAAATGATGTGTTTGACCAGACCATCCTTGTCTGGTTCCTCACTTCTTTTCTCTAGCGGGTGGCAGCCTAGTCTCTAACTATTAATAAAACAGGCCTTACTTCATTAGCTTCTTAACTTTCTCTTGGATCTTTTCCCACTGTTGACAGGGGATGTTGTGTCACATGGCAGGGATTTTGGTCATGTAGGACAAGCTTTGCTCTTCATGTCTGCAGCTGCTGACTATGCATTCTCACTGGTGCATCATGCTGCCAAAGAGCCTTACAATCTCATTTTTGAGAGAGAAATAAAGGGGGAGGGAAATGGGGGAATGAGAGAAGGAAAGGGGAAGAGAGGGAAGGAAGGACTCCTCCAGAGAGCAGATTTCCAAAAAAGCGTAACTTAAAGGGCACTGGCCAACTTTCTGTATGAACAATGGGTACAAAAGGATTCTAAAGAGACTAGTCTTTTAATCTAGAAATCCACTCTATGAGTAGCACATACAAAGGTCAACTTGGGAAGGGAAAAAAGAGGACAAGAATTAGATATCACAAACATTATGCAGCCTGATAGGTTGTACTGATCTGGGGTAGAAGGATATATTTTAGCCTTGCAAGTAGCATTGTTGCAGTACAAGACATTTTATTTTCTTAGATTATTGTTGTTTGATAGTTTAAAAGCATTTATTTCCTCGGAACAGTCAGCAAATCTGAGTGTATTATTCTTATTTTTTTCCCTTGTATACAATTTTAAGTGAAATAGAAGTCTGTTTTCATGTAGTCCTGTTAGTAGAACACAATCGAGAAGACCACTGCTGTTGACAATACCGAAGAGAGCAAGCAATTAACACAAGCAAATAAAACAGCTCCCTCTGTTCCCGAAATGACAAGGGCAAAGCACTACATTCAGATTATTTTAAACCAGCCAAAGAAATCAATCTTTTGTTAAAACAGTTAATAAAATTAATAAGGCAAAAACCCCTTTCAATTAAGTTAGCAGTCCTCTCACCCTCAGAATTTCAAATAATAAACACAAGAATCTCTCAAAAATTCCACAGTATCAGTATAACACAACTATAACTCTACAACGTATGAAATGGCCCAGACATTAGCAAGCATTTCCCAATAACAGAACAAGTCAGATTAAACCAAAAGTAATGTTAGAAGACATGGCAGAGCTTCCGTGTGAACTTCATCACAACATTTGAATGGAAAGCTAGAAATAAGAAATATTTACAGAGAACTGTAAATAAAGCAACTAACCTAGCTATAACGAATGTATTTGTTGAAAGCAAAGCAAAGAGTTCCTATAGGAATCCCTCAAGATCTATGCTGTTATTTACTAATTCATCGATCTCTTTGAGGTACACAGTAAATGCAACGCTAATAAATGGACTGACATGAGGAGGTATCATTAGAATACAATGAGATTTTTATATATATTATATATATATACACAGAGAGATATATATGTAATATAAATTCAATGTTGAAAGATAGAAATATGATACTCCAAGGTGCAACGCCAAACATGTAGAGACTAAAAGTAAGAAAGTCTATCCTAAAAAATGAGTTATACTCCAGTTTAAGATGGCAAATGAGACAGACATATGCACAAGTAAATAATATTCCTCTGAAATGTAGTTTAAAAAAACCCCAACTTGTAGATACTTAATGTGAGTAATTTCTAGCAGAGGTAGCAAAGTACTGGGCCAGTATCCAAAGCACTAGTGAGAATGTCCAACATTCTCCCCGCCTTTTCACTTATGCCAAAACAACCTTACTGAAACTAAGATACTAAAGATCTTTGTTTGCATGAACATGTCTGATCTTTTTACAGACCAAAAAGCTTTCCAAGCTACCATAGTGAGATCTGGGAACAGATGTGTATATTCTGAGGAATGCCACATCAACGTAAACAAAAGAAAGAAAATTATTACTAAAACTAAAGTGTGATACTGCCAGAAGAACACATGGATTAAAACACCCAGGAACAAAAAAAGAATGAAAAGTGCAAGAAGGCCCCTAACCATATGCATTACTACCTGCTTATTTCTTTCTTTGAATTCAGTTGCTGTTAGAAAATTTTATTCTGCTTACTTTAATTGCGTTTATGAGGCCTGAAATGCAATGCTAGATGAGTTGTGCATACATAGATTGAAAATTCATTATAATCCAAATGCACGTGCAGATCAAACTGCAGAGATCCATTTGGTCTACCATGTTTTGAAACTGTTGTGCAGCTAAAGCTCATTGGTACCTTCTCAGAAGCTACTCTTTGAGAAGGACAGGGGACAGCCAAATAGCAAATCTACCACATCGGATCAACCAGGTTACTACATTACTACTAGGAATGAAAGAATAAATCACATGCAAACTGGAAATAGTCTGATACAGAAAGGACAGAACTCAGCAATGCCCTGGCTTCCTGGTGGTCGTGTATTCTATGGCCAGAGATTATCACCAACAGCCGTGTCACAGTTAAAAGGACTCCTCCACAGGATAAGGATCTCTGGTCGTTTAGTAAAAGCACCTGGATGAATGAATTTTGACAGCCAGTCAGAGCTTTGCTCAGAAGAGACATTCAGTACTCACACTTCTCAAGTTCCCTCAGCTAGCTTTTATGATTTTAGCTTTCTTTTCAGCATACTAAGGACTCAGTTACAATTCTTAACAGAGACTTCTCATCGATCCCACCTCAAAACACTGCCTTTTAAAGCAAAGGACATAGCATGGCTTGAAACAGGGAAGTAAAAAGAAGCAAGAAGGATGACATAAGACATTTCCTGTGCAACTCAGATGTTCATTGATGAAACCAGTAACTGAAAGAGTCAGGCAAGATTTTGGTCTATTTCTGGATGGAGGCAGAGCCACAAAGGATTATAAAGTCATCTCTCACTTTTTTTATTTAAATATTACTCTGTCAGAAACATTAGGTTTATGTAAGAGTGTACAATTCAATTCAACCAGCTTATGTTACAGAGATTTGAAGAATGACGTGCTCTAGGAAGTAAATTTCTAGAACTCAGTTTCATATGAGAAATCAAAATAGAAACTTCAGAAACATAGAAGTTTGAGACCTGAGTCAGATATATAGTTTTGGAAGGCTTTTGGAATCCTTAAATAAAGAGCTTGGTTTAATGGAAATCAGAAATTTAAAGACTGAAGAAAAATAAGGACAGAAAATGCTGACCGAAATGTAGAAGAATAATGCAGAGAGGAATTTCCAAGCTGCAAAACTCCTCAAATCAAGTAAGTTTTGATGGGCAAAGCTAGACAGAGCCACCATGATTTACATTACCAATCACGTAATCTGAGCAACACAGAGATGCATGAAGAAGTCAAGAAGTTCACAGGAGGGATACTGAAACTGTAAGCAGAATGAATGACTGCCCAAGCAGAATCAAAAAAGTGTTCACAAGGCACAAAGGCAAACCTAAGCACTCTCCTGTTTTCGTAAAAAGTTAGTAAATTTGTGAGAAACCAAATAATTTCACAGAAGCTGTAGACAAGAGAAAGTGATGCTCTTTAAAAGGCATGCAAACTGTACAGCAATAAAGATCTTTCTGGGACATTGTTAGAAAACAAATAGAGTTTAGCCTTGAACAGCATAATCATATGATTGAATGTTGCTAGTGCCACCTTCAAATGTGGAGTACAGAAGATTCACATGCTTGATGATCATGCACACCACATCCATTCTGGATGTTGGTCTCTGAACAATATCAGCATGCCAGTTAGCCATGGCTGCACATCAGGCTCCCAAAACAAAAGGGATTGTGTTGACTTGGTGTGAGATACTGAATTGAAATCAGACTCAACCGTCCATTGTCTCAAACACTGGTGCGAGAAGCTGAGGTCCACTATCTCGAAGATGGGTGTGAGGAGCTGAGATAAGACTCCACTATCCATTGTCTCAAGGATTGGTGTGAGGAATTGCTGTCCATTATCTCAAGGGCTGCTGACAGACATGTGCAGTTGAAGAGCTGGCTGCAAGACCAGCAAAACTGGATGCATGTGATCCACCAGGAATTTGCAGTACATGACAGTAAGAACAGAAGTACTTCACCCTAATGTATTTTAAAAGGGGAAAAAGGTGATCGTCATTGGGGACACCCATCACCAAAGACAACTTTGGACATCTATCCCTCAAGATTTCTCTGGATCCACAGTGATGACTATCTCTCTCTGCACTCTGAATTCTTGCTTAATTTCTGTTCTTTCTTCTGATCTGTCCTATCGCTATCATTTTTATGATAATTATCTTCTTTATAATAATTACCTTTTTATAATAAATAAACCGACCGATTGCAGTACTTGACCTCGTTAGCATCTTAATTTCACTCTGGGATCATGAACAGAATATTTCCAACACTGGGCTTTATCCAGTCAGACCCTGACAGTTGGCAGCGGCACATGGTTAAGGACACCAGAATGAGTCTTACACACAAAGTATGTGACATGAGAGGGCAAACATTTTGTCTGAGGTCACTAGAGAGCCCACCAGATTCCATAACTCAAGACTACATCTGTCTGGGAGGTGGAAAAAGACAAATACAAACACAAAAAAATTTTCTTCGCAGTCTGCAACAAAATAACATGCAAAGCTATTCAATAGCCTCGATTCTGCCAAAGCTTTACTCTACAAAAACTTTCTGGAAACCTACAAAAATTTGAAAAGCATTTTTGCATGGGATTTATTTTCCCTGATCTTCTTATATAAGCTTGTGGTTTCCATGCTGGAAACTTCATGGATGGTGTAGCAACAACACTACCATTTGAAATGCCAAATTGCTTGGACATTAAATTCAAACAATTTTTTCTCTTTAGCTATTAACATCTGAAAGCCCTGCCAGACTTGGCAAAATGCCCTGATTTATTGAAGTCCTCTCTTTGGTTAGTGGAAAAATACACCCTTTGGCCTCCAATCCAGGTTGGTGTGTGAAAGCATAGACATTTCAGCCCAATAGAGCACAACACTAAATTTTGTACATTCTTAGCATGATTGCAATTATGGCATACGTATTATGGCAAATCCCAAGTCAATGATGAACTCTGTACATTACAAAGGCATTATGGAACACTGATTGATTTGGACAGTTTGTAGTTAATTAAGTTCATTTCCAAATCCATCTCTTCACACAATTTCAAAATGTTCTGCATTGAAAGCCCATTTTCAATTAGTAAAGATGATGATGAAACAAAAAAGAATTAATTATAAAAGTGGCCATGTCCATTTAAATCCTCATAGTACAGCAAGTATTTATGTGAAGTGTTGAGAAATTGGAGAGTTGTACTTGTCTAATACAATTTTTTCCTTGATATATAGATCATATATATTACATCTGTACAAAGTAGTGATGTAGCATTTTTAAAGTAAGAAAAATCTACATTACTGCTCACAAACCTGTACAGAGCTCCATGAAATCTGTGCTTGGCTAGAGCCAAATTATGTGTCTTGGCTTGATTCTTCTCACTGCTACTGCACTCTTACCCTCAGGCTATTCCATTACTTGAACCAACACGAGCATCCCTGTTGAAAAAGTAGTGAAGGAATACTAATAGTAAAACTTTATGCTGACAAATGACTACCTGAAAACAGTTACCCAGTTTTATTCCAAAGTTTGATGCTGTTCATAGAATCATAGAATCATAGAATCGTAAGGGTTGGAAAGGACCTTAAGATCATCTAGTTCCAAGCCCCCTGCCATGGGCAGGGACACCTTGCCCTAAACCACGTGGTCCAAGGCTCTGTCCAACCTGGCCTTGAACACTGCCAGGGATGGAGCATCCACAACCTCCCTGGGCAACCCATTCCAGTGCTTCACCACCCTCACTGTAAAGAACTTCTTCCTTATATCTAATCTACACTTCCCCTGTTTAAGTTTGAACCCATTACCCGTTGTCTTACCACTACATTCCTAAGGAAGAGTCCCTCCCCAGCATCCTTATAGATCCCCTTCCGATACTGGAAGGCTGCTATGAGGTCTCCACACAGCCTTCTCTTCTCCAGGCTGAACAGCCCCAACTCTCTCAGCCTGTCTTCATACGGGAGGTGCTCCAGCCCTCTTATCATCCTCGTGGCCCTCCTCTGGACTCGCTCCAACAGCTCCATGTCCTTTTTATGTTGAGGACACCAGAACTGTACGCAGTACTCCAAGTGAGGTCCCACAAGAGCAGAGTAGAGGGGCAGGATCACCTCCTTTGGCCTGCTGGTCATGCTTCTTTTGATGCAGGTCACGCTTCTTTTGATGCAGAGGTCACGCTTCTTTTGATGCAGAGGTCACGCTTCTTTTGATGCAGATCAAAATGGTATAAACCACTATTGCAAGTTACTACAGGGAAGAATGGGCAGGAAAGCTTTCAGGTACCCTTTTCTAAAATCCTTTCCACAAGTAAATGCTCAAATCTTCACGTCTGGTCATCATTTTCAGATTTTGGTAACTGAAGAACCTTACACTATCTCTTCACAAAATAGGTCCAAACACCCCTTACCAAACTGCTTTTAGCAAGAGGTATAAATTAATGTATGGAACTTCTGGGAACGTAAGAGGGGGGATAAAAAACGGAGGGGGAGGGTAAGGTTCATCACTTGAATTGCTGCTTTGTTCTTCTACAAAACAGACCTTCTTTTAGCACATGAATACCTTTCTTTACACAAGCCAAATATCTTCAATACCTATTAAAAAGGAGGAAAAGATTAAATGTATGTAGTTGTGCCATTTAAAAATGGCATCTCTTTATTTGCTAATTGCACTGCCTTCATCTCCATCAAAGACTGTCAGCCATAAACATGACGCCAACACGAATCATATGAGGTTAGCTGTAACTGCAGATGCACGGTGCTGTAAAACAAGTTTGCTAACTTCATTCACTAGATTTTAAACTGTCATCTATTGGCCATTTGCCATTGGAACCGACATCCTGCTTTACAGCCAAGATTACTGCTTTAACCACTGGCACATGCTTCATTGCTTGATTCATGGTTGGCTCATTCCTTCTGTCCTTTTCCTTGCCATTTTGGTAGCAGACCTTGTAATAACACAGCAACAGTGGAGCAGGAGGAGGAGAATGATGGGCATCAGAAAACAGAGTAAATTATTAAGGGAATTGTCCTGGTTTAAACCCAGGCGGTAACTCGGAATCACGCAGCCGCTCGCTCACTCCCCCCACTTCCTCTTTCGCCCCCTCCTGGAGGGATGGGGAGGAGAATCAGAAGAATGTAACTCCCATGGGTTGAGATAAGAGCAGTCCTGTAACTAAGGTATAATACAAAACCACTGCTACTACCACTAATAATAATAATGATAAGGGAAATAACAAGGGGAGAGGATACAATTGCCCACCACCCACCGACTGATGCCCAGACAGACCCGAGCAGCGATCTGGGCCTTCCGGGTAACTCCCACCAGTTCATATACTGGGCATGACGTGCCACGGTATGGAATACCCCTTTGGCCAGCTTGGGTCAGGTTTTCCTGTCTCTGCTTCCTCCCGGCTTCCCCTCCTCCCTGGCAGAGCATGAGACTGAGAAAGTCCTTGGTCGGAGTAAACATTACTTAGCAACAACTAAAACCATCGGTGTTAACAGGGTTGTTCCCAGGCTGAAAGTCAAAAACACAGCACTGCACCAGCTACTAAGAAGGAGAAAAATGACTGCTATAGGTGACAGGAAGGTAGAAGAGCAGGCAATAAAGAGAAAAAAGAGTTAAAATAGAAAATAGGGCTTAATGAAATGGGAAGCATAAGTCAAAGGGAAAAAAGGATAAAGTGAAACGAATGCAGGAAATAGCCTTGCAGCTGTAAGAATGAATGCAGGTTAAAAAAAATGTGATGTTCTCAGCTTACACCAAGCACTATAAGAGGGAATAGTCTGTTCCTCACACTACCAAGATGGTTTTAAGTGCTGTTTTCAATGTATCAGAAGATTATCTATCTTAGAAAAACCTGTGGCTCTGTGCTGAGGAGGGGGGGGTTCAGATATGGCTGCAGCTCACAGTCAGATGCAGACTGTACCAAATGACTCCACAAAAAAGGCTATGAGAGAACCTTTGGAGGTATTATGAGCTACAGAGCAGAAAGTTTCCTTACTTTCTTCTCTTCTGCTTATTTTCTTTGTTTGAAATTGCCTCCAACTGAGAAAAACACTTAACCTAGTATGAAATTCTAACCAAATGTAGAGACCCATTGAAGATGATTTCTACTAGCAGCTTATTAGAGGGTATTTCAAAGTACTTTACTCAAAGAAAATTACATTTTTTATCATTTGGCTTGAAAATTTCTCATCAGTGGCACAGTATTTTTTCCTAAACCTAACTGTACAGTCAGTGGAACTACAAATAACTGGTTTTGCTTTTGATTCTAACAACGCACAAACTGTGAGAAATGCGTGTGAATTCCTATCAAGTACCCACACTTAGAGCTGAAACATGCCCAAGTTGTTTGCTGAATCCAGCTGTTATGCAGTTGACTCCTACTATTATCCAGCAGAGACTGCTTATCAATACAATGCATGGTTTCCAGATATTGTGGTGGTTCTCTGTGACAAAATTAACAGTACGAACTAAGGTGTTACACCTTCCATTTCTAATTCCATGGCCCTCCTTGTGAATGAGCAGGGTTATTCACATACATTCTCCCTAGTATTCATAATTCTGCTCAGCTACTTCTTCCCCTACTTATGATTATGAATTCCTTTAAATACATCGCGCCAGATGATGCAATATCATATCCACAGGGAAACGAGCTATGACCATAGCGACAATCACAACCTACTTTAATAGACTATATCTACTGATCCTGAATGATGTACAGCCTTGACGGCGATGTCTTCACTGCTCCAGGTTAACTTCAGAAAAGCTTCACAATTCTCCCTATCAGAGTGAGAAGTCTATTAACCTGAAAGCCAAATGTCAATTTTTTTAATTTTTTTTATCTATTTTTAGTAAGTTCCAGTTTTTAGAAGATGAGAAATATACACACACCCCTATTATTTTTAAGAACTGTAATGGCTACTATGCTTTCCCTAAAAAAAGACAGGAATGTAAATATCTAGGGAAGGTAAGCAATCATTAGTCCTGTAACAGTTCAGAGAGGTGGCATATATCTTACTCAGACACCCACAGCTTCATAGTGAAATTTGTCACTTGCTTAGGAGTATGTTTTTCCTGCATTTCTATAGAAGTTTTTTCTTTAATGTAGGAAAAAATCTGTAATTTTGTTACTCCATTTCTACACTTTCTGACACCTGAACCCACAGACAGCAGGTACAGACTGCCAGTACAAGCAGTCTTGTCAGTCACACAAGCAGCTTGTATGGCTAGACCCTGCGCTGGGCTGGCAATGATAACCTAACAGCAGTATTTAGAATCACGGTATTGTTGGAGTTTGAGGGACCAAGTAAAACTCATCCAGTTCCAACCCCCTGCCACAGGCAGGGACACCTTCCACTAGAGCAGGTTGCTCCAAGCCCTGTCCAACCTGGCCTTGAACACTGCCAGGGATGGGGCAGCCACAGCTTCCCTGGGCAACCCATTGCAGAGCCTCACCTCAGACACAAGGTGTGAGAACTTTTTCTCTGGGAGACATTTAGCCATCAATTCTTATCTATGGATAGAGAATTTTTAGGATGTATAGCTATCTATATTTAGGATACATATAGAGAGAATATATTTATCCTTTATAAAATTCAGGTGTAATCACAATAATGAAAAGATACTGGGGTAGGAATTCTTGGAATCAAGCTCACACTGCCTAGTTTTGAGGTGTTTCTGTGTGCACGTGCATGCTTGAACTCAATTCTCTTTAAACATTTGGCTGTCCTGAATGAAATTTTCCTTTGTGAATAAGAAGTATATTGACATTAACAGAAGTATATTTATATAGGGCTCTATGAATTTGCCATTTCTCTCTGATGTTTGAGCTAAGATACTTTTTTCCAGTATGGCTAATCAAAATAATCAGAAATGTCAACCTTTGTAATTTAATGTACCTATTTTAATGTCACTTTAAATTTTAAAGTACTGTGATTTAATGTCCTTGGAGGTCTGTCTGTTTCTTGTACGTGTAGCTTAAAGATTAAACACGTGTTAAAAAAGGGGAAGTGACAGTTGATATTTTTTGCTTATCATCATCATTCCAGCTATTTCCTCTGAAGAAAACTCTTTGTCTATTGTCAGGAAAATCAGTGTTGCTGGTAACCCTGGCGTTTTTCTTTCTCTTGGCTAACTCCCAGACTTCCCTTGAATCAAAGGTGGAAGACAAATTGGAAGTAATGCCCTACAACACTTCTTCCTTCTTCTCTTTTAGCAGCTTATGTAGAATGAAAAATCACATCTATGAAGGGAAAAGCTTTTAAAGGTGAAGAGTATTTTCGAAATTTGAAACTAACTATCCCTGATAAGCTTCCTCATCACTGCAGCTATCTTTCTCGGCTGAAGGTGAACCAGTCACTCAGTGACCTAGTAGTCTGTTATATGACCTAGTAGTATGTTATATGACTTGTGCAGTATAACCTCTGCCACAAAGTTTCATGAGAAATCTAAATGAAAATACTTAACTTGACTTTATTTTATTCTTTACAGCTCAAGGAAATATTCCAAGTTTGAGAGATCCAGAAATCAAGGTTCTTATTTGGGAATAAGACTTAAACTAACGAAGTTCACACTGGTCTGGCCACCGTCAGTTCATATAATGTGGTACAGAAATTGATGCTTTCAAGATCGTATTGTCATCTCTTCCTTTCCTTGACAATTACACAAGACCATTGATAAACAGATGAATTGTCATAGGAAAACCAATTTTTTGAAACATCTGTAATACAAGTGCTTGTGAGATCTTCAGTTAACTATAAAGGGTTTACAATATCACCAAATACTGTGGCTGATACAATTATTCTGACTTTCAGTTTCATCTCCACCACATAGAGTTGCAGGGTGCTTACCACCCTGTAAAGCTTCTCACTTACTGTGATTACTTCATTAGTATGTATGAAAAAAAACCCACCTTCTTGTATAATATCTGGAGATCTAATAAATTTTAATATTTATTAGCAACAAAAATGTTTAAAACAAACTGTATTCTAACCCCACAATTTTTTATTAAGTAGTACCTATTTAATAAATAAATTAAAATCCTTAAGATCATGACTTTCGCCACCTGTCAGACAATACAGGAGCTCACAGAGCTGTTTCCAAATTGCAGTTTACTCCCTTACTCTCTATTTCTGTTTGGAAAAACTGAACTTCTTACTAAAGATACAAGCACATTTATCAATCAATAACCATGTTATCATGTGAAAGAGTTAAGGCTATTACACATCCTACTACAACAAAGGTGAAAATCTGTTTCTCTACATGGCACTGGGCATTAAGCTCTTCTTGCAAATTCAGCAATCTTTCTTACATTCCTACTTCTTTCTTTCCTCTTTTTCTTTTAGATGAAGATTTTCCTCAATAGCTTCAAACCTACAAAGAAAAAAAGTCTTAATACAAGAAATTTTTCCTTCTCTATTGCTTGCCAGGTATTCTGCAGTATAATGTCATGTAGTGCCACTTCAGGGAGATTCCTTATCTAAATGAGATACTGTAATAATTTACAAAAGCTGCATTACAATGAAGCAATCGCCACAAAAGGCTCAGAAAAAGTTAGAAAAATAACATTTCTTTTACAGTGTTTTTGCCATAGTTTTTTTGAGTGTGTTTGGAAGAACTGTTCAAGGGTCTATTTTCTAACTATACAGGCAAAAAAAATGTGTAAATTAATTCCATCTTTTTGTTTGTTTGTTTTGTCCATGCACACTTGGCTCTGCTGCTTTGATTCATCAGCTGAGGAGAAAGTGCTTACCACAGTGACCCTACTCATCACAGTCATATAGTGACAGAGAAAGAAACAAGAAAGGTGCAGGCACTGAAATTTCTATGCCACTCAGGAGCTTCTGAAGAACAGGCTCCCATCTGAGTTTTAGGTTTTATGGCATAATCTTGAGAAAGCCACAGCAGCTTCTTCTAAACACACACTAATAATGGAATCATTGCTCATTGCTGCTGCACTGGCCCTGCATTACAGGTAGGAAATCCTCCATTATCTTTGTGATCTGCCTTGACTGTGCTTTGTAAAACTAAAGAAGCACAAAGCGCCTATGTAAGTCCAGAGATCTGGAAGCAATTCTGCCACTTCAATCAACAGCTAAGCTCCCATTAACATCATCAGAAATAAGACTAGGTCTCCCATTTCTTAATAGTCTCTTCAAAATAATGGCAGCAAGAAGCATGAGATTGGGTTGACAATCATTTACATGCAAGTGTGACCTTTTTACTCAGTGGTGACATTTGTATCTCATTAGCAATGTACTGTATTGTATTTAAGCAATAATTGCATTTTCTATGGAGACAAATGACATGTAAATCAATAAACGACAAAGCTGCAGGCCAAGCACATCATTGATTTTTAGTCCTGTTCATCTCTGAGCTTTATGCTGAGAAAATACAGTATGTGTTCTGATTTTTTTACAAGTCGCATCTTTTGGGACAGATAGAAGTTTTTTGAGAATTAAGAAAAAATTTTTTCTCCAGCTGAGAGAGATGAGATTAAAAAGGAATGAGAATTTAACAACTGTAGTCGAAGTTAACACACAGTATCTTAAAAGCAAATGCTGAATAGATCAATAAAGGCTTGTATGACAGCCTTGTCATCTATTCATATGTTATGGCTGATCAAACCATGCATGCGTGTCACCTGTATTAAACCAGTGTTTAAATGTAATATTAGACACTGAAATGAACAGGTTTACAGTAGTCTCAGTGAGAACCATTCTCACTGCTTTTGCACTTTGAGAGAAAACCAAATTATTCAATAGGACCCTGGCAAGTGGCAAATATGGAGAAGGGTCTTTCTGAAACATGAATAGTATGTTTCCAAATTTGCTGTATTTTTGAGATGACAACACAAATTAGAAATTTTAATACAAAACTGAGAAAGGAATAATCTCCCTTTTATAAATCAAATTCAAGGGTCAGATTTTCATGGAAATTTGTGAGAAGGCTAGGTTTCAGAGGAACACAGCTTTAATTTAAGAACCAGGCTGTCAGTAAGGATAATGTATTCTCATACATAAATGAGAACTGTGGTTTTAAGCAAATAAGTTTCTAGTAACCACCAACTTTAGTTTGTGATTCCTTAGTTCTGTTACGGCAGAGGAAAAAAACCAAGAAGAATCTGGAATGGATTTCCCTAACAGATCAAAAAGTGATCCCTACCTGGTCTCTGTGAGATGTGCACAAATGGTCTGAGTCTCCTAAAAACAGAGCAGTGAGTGAAGAAAAACTTTAACACAGGCACTCAGCCTCAGGTGTCCTAGGAAGATACAAGCAACCTCAGCTAGCAAAGGTACCAAGTTATCACTTGTAGCTAAGAGACAAGATGTTTAGTTGCTCCTCAGGGTTATGACAAATAGTAAGTTAATTACACTCTAACCAGTAGGTTATTGCAGGAAAAGCATAGACTTGTTCTTGGATCTCTTCCTAAATTGTTAATAAGGTCATTCACTAAGAATACTTTAGGAGACTTAGCCTGATTTGGGATATTTTTCTCATAAATTTCTGTGTGACAGCCATGATTTAAGATTCCTCTATTTTTAAGTTCTTTACTATGGTTGAGAAAATAATTTGAAAGAAAAACTCTTAACACTGCAGTCATAATACCCACAAGTGGGGTTCACCTACGTCTTTGTACGAGGGACCATCCTGCATTATTCTCTAAGGCCGACCAAACCTTTCTATACCATATAAAAGGAGCAGACACAGATGTTAATTTCCTCCTCAATGGCCATTTTTCCTTCCACTGGAAGTTATTTTGAGTATGGTTTATACAATCTAAATGCAGTTGTTCAGTATGTAAGACTCCATAATATCCTACAACCAAATCAACAGGTTAAAATACTTCTCATCTGACTGCACTGAATTATTGACCTATGGGTCCCCTTTTCAGATTTTAAATCACCCAAACAGAAGGAAAAATAAATGCATTAAGACTTTTCCAGTCTCAGTGAGAAAATATATGTAGGTAATTTGAGTCCCAGTAGTAAAAATAATCACACAGAGTATCTTACAGTAATCCATCTGATTTTGAATAAACCACTCAAGCAGCAGTTTATTTTTAAAATATATTTTCAGTTTGCTTGGGAGTTGACTATGTAAAGCCCCATCTATCAATTCCTGCAGGTTTGGGTTTTACAGTATGAATAATATATGCCTTTGTCATATGAATAAAATAACAGACTTTACTCTTCAGTGGGCTACATTTCTTGTTCCAAATGTGACATAAAATAAAATTTTCCTTGAATTCCTGAAAAAGAATTTAGAATTATGAATGCATCAGAGAGACACTAAGTTTTTGGTTTTGGGGTTTTTTTGATTTTTGTTTTTTTGGGTTTTTTTTGAATGAAAAATACTAAGGAAAATATGAAGAATTACTTATTAAATTCAGTGAGGCCCTCATAAGGGCCTAAAGATTTAGCTGAAGAGTGGTGTCTTCTCAAAACCACACTTGAATACCTGCACTTAACAGCCTTTTAAGTTACCACTTCAAAAGTTTCTGAAGTCCTTATGAGCTTTTCAGTAGCCAACAACAAAGGTTGACCTTGACCACCTGCAGGTGTGAATTCAGATGGATTCAGTTCTAGTTACCTTCTCTGATTTTCAAAAATTTTTGTTTTATTTTGTTTTTTAGTCACTATGGAGGCTCTGGCAACCTTTTCCAAAGCATCAGGAAACCACACCTGCTCCTAAGTTCCTGTTTGACAGAGTCATGATTTCTATTTCTGAAACAATCCAAATAATACATTTAAATATCTGGTTCATTGCCCCTAAGGCAGCACTATGGCTCTGCCTTGGATGCTAACTACAGCACCATGTAGCTTTGGCAGCATAAGTAATCCTGAAAAATTATGTCCTGACAAGAACCCCTATTAAGTGGTTATCTGGCCCAGAATGTATGAATGAAACCTCTTTTGCACATATTTTTATGTACAAAAAAATGTGGCCTCCCTCCCCCTCTTTCCTTGTGTGC
The DNA here is from genome assembly GCF_004027225.2 of Strigops habroptila. Classification (NCBI taxonomy): domain Eukaryota; kingdom Metazoa; phylum Chordata; class Aves; order Psittaciformes; family Psittacidae; genus Strigops; species Strigops habroptila. Next base: position 27,119,955 of record NC_044288.2, read on the forward strand.
TTTAAAAGGAGTAAAATGAAGTCTTAGCTTTCCCATTTTTCATTCCTCCAGACATACTACATTGTCCTCAGACAAAAAGGAACTGGAGCTTCATTTTCATAAAAGAGTCAAGAAGAAGCCCGGTACATACCTGCTTTGGACCACGAACTGTTTATTTTTCTGACTTTTTTCTGGGTTTTGACATATGAACTCATGCAGCTATTGGGACTGTCACAACAATTGTTTAAGACAGCTCAGTGTTACATCTATGGCTAAAGATCCATAAAAAGAGCCAGGAGTGGAAGACTCAAATAAATACAAGGGGGAAACAAAAAAAAAAAAAAGATGAGAGAGTTTTGCCAGATGAGCACTGGCTCCCAGCCAGCAATGGGGAGGGCCCTATGTCTGATAATCCATTTTTAACTACAGCAAGATTAACTTTGACCAGAGTAAAAAGCCATTTCTAAACTGCGGAAAACCTAACAGCTGCCTTTCTAAGCACAGGAATGGGAGGTGAAGAAAATAGTCACATAAGATTTACTGGGACCTGAAAATCTCAAAATAAGAAATAATAAAAATACTCATATTAATGCATGCCATGTAATGCATATCACTTACTCACTTCAAAGTGCTGACAGGTTGAATTACAGCCTTCAGTGGCCCAGCAAGATAAGTAAGTCATGAATCTGAACACCCAAATCCAATGGTGATTTGAGGAGGTTAGCCTTCCAAAGGTTAAGTAAAGGTTAGCTTTCTCCTCCCTTCCAAGGGCATACTGGATCCCTTACAAAAAACAACATATTTTAGTGCCTGCTTTTAAGCAGATCTCCAAACTAAGCCCAATAAAGTCTGTTAAAAACTGGTTTTATAGCAGGGACCAAAGTTTACTTACAAGGCAAGCAGTAACCTAAATCAGCCTCCCTCTGCATTAGTTATTGCTTAGTAAAACAGGAGCTGTACAGGGCTGGGAGGACCCTATAGATACTGAACTGTAGTTATAAACAAAAGATTCCAATATCAGTTCCTGCGGTCACTGAGCAAGCAAAGAGACAGAAACATCTCAGAAAGCTCCTTACAGCAGCCAGCCAAGCCTGAGCACTGGCATGCCCACCACTGAGAAGTGCAGCATTTTTCCCAGGGGTAAAACTCCAGGGAAAGACCTCCAGAGAGTTGTTTTTTCCCGTTCTACACAGGTATCCTGCAGGCATGAATAACCACTAAGCCTTAAGCTGCTTAGTTCTCCAGGATTTTGTTTATTCATGAACATGTCCAAAATTTACAAACATCTGAATATTTCAAGGAATTACACTAAGAACCTAATCAGTGAGCAATCTTTGGCTGACTTTGGTACTAAGTCCAATTTTGGACAAAGGTATGAAACACTATTCAAGGCAACTTTGATTTTGCAGCTATTCTCTGATATTTTGAGGAACATGATAGATTTTATTTATGTAGGTATTTATTTTCTCATTATAATTTGGAGAATAGTTGCTGGCCTTTGGGGAATGCCCTGCTGCTCAGCAGTTACAGAAGACCAATTTGCATGTCCAGTTTTCTAAGTAGATTTATTCACATATCCTGCCCTGAAAAATTCAATACAATGACAAATTGAAGATGGTGTCAAAGTCCCAGCTCCATGGCAGCCACCCTTCATAGAGTTAGATCCCTTTCTGATGTAGGCGGCCTTGGCAGCTGGACAAGTCACTTTCCTCATGCAGCAGGGTTACCACCTTCCCCAGCCATGGCACTGTTTCGTTGCTTCCAGATGCCGATACAGCAGGAATGAGCCTGATCCAAAATTCACATTGTTCAGTAGGATGCCTCCATTTATTTTAAACTGGCTACCAGTGAGATTTCCCTGACTTTTTTTCTTTCTGTTGTTGTTTTGCTTTGCTCTTGTTTGCTGTTTGAACAGGAATGCAAAAATCTGGTCTCTTGCCCTTCCTGCATTCTTTTTGCTTTCATTGGGTCCATTCCTATTTTTCCTATTTCTTGTTCCCATGGCTGTGTATAATTGAAAACCTGCTTCCCTCATTGCTTCCTTAAAACAGCTGGCGTCTCCTAAGCCATTCCAGTGGCTTCGGTAATCACTAATTAATATGAAAATATTGTCATTATATAAACACCCCCGTGGCGTATGAAAGGCACGGACTCAAAGCAGCGATCTTCATGGAGCAAATCACTTTATTGCCTATTGCTCTAGCTTTTATACCATTCTAGCAAAAGCTATCTTTAGCCTATTGCTCCAACTCCCATACCAAGCCATTTTTATCACATCATGTTTAGTTCCTGATTTACAGTTTTGTTTCCTCAACATTCCTCGTTGTTTCACAAACAGTCCCAAAATAATCAGTTCCTTATCTTTCTGTTCTCCTGCTTCTGTCCACCTGGGTTGCTCTGCTTGATCACACAGTGCACTTTGCTTCTTCTTTAACTCTTTCTTCTCCAGCCAAGCAGTTACTTCTCTTTGGCAATAATCAAATAGTTTCCATCCTCTCCCACACACCCCTCCCTGAAAAAATGCATGTAACAATACTTAAGACCTGAGATAATTAAAATCTTGCATGCACAGAAAGATAAGTGAATCACAGAATGGTTTGGGTTGCAAGGGACTTTAAGGATCATCTGATTCCAATCCCTTGTCACAGACAGGGACACCAAAAAATAGTTAAGTGAATTTCTCTAGGTATGAGCATACGGTTGGGCTTTGTATTTTTTTTCTCCTGCCTTTTCATTACATTCAAGCAGATTAGTAGTTTCAATGTCCATTGTTTAGAGAAGACATAGGGATATTGCTGCAGCTCTTTTCTGACCTGAGTGGGCTGTCTCATTTCAAATACGAATACTCAGTATTATCTCTTTCCACAGTTTTTGTTTCAGCAGCAAAATAACACTTTTAAGGAAAAGGAAAACCTAAGACCCATATTGAAAAAAAATAGATGCATTAGAGTTTATTCATACCCTAGTGTGCAAAACCACGCTCAGCAAGATATATGCGTATGACAAAACTCTTTAGGAAATCAGCTTCTATAATAGCACACACTTGGAAAGGTAAAGCTGATAAGCTATCTGAAATACATTCAATGGGCTTCTTCCTTTAAGCTTTTATAATTACAGCATCAAATTCTATGCTTTTTAATGCATTAAACACACTGAGGACATAGGACCCTCAATCAACATTATATAGAATGGAAGAAGTGAGGACTTAACAAAAGAACTTGAGTGGAATTGGGTTATATTGTATATACCTGCACTGAGATTCTCCGAGAAATAGGAAGAAGAGTGAGAAACATCGGTAATGGAAAGAAGGATCACCTTTTGCAATATTAGGTCTGTTGACTGTTACTTTCAAATACTACTTTTGATTATGTTTTATTTCAATGAATATTATATATGGCTATGTGGAGAAATTAAATTAGTTGGATAGAAAAAACCTAGCCCATCATCTTCAAAGCTGCATTCCTATAAACAGGAACCTCACCTTTGGCACAGGCACATAAACGGAAATTCATCTCAGAGCAAGAACTAAGAGGCTCCTTATACAGAATAATTAGACCCTTGGGGAGAAGGTGGGTTGAGAATTCAAAAATGCTTGTGACTTTACATAGTTTCCAATAGATGTAAAAAGAAGAGGTTTCTAGTAATCTGTCTTCTAAGATGGTGGAAACGCTTCATTTCTCTCCTGCAATTGCATCAATGCTTTTTATCACTACCTTACTACCAACATTCATTTTCCTTTTTTATGCAGCTCTGAGGAGAAACAGCAATTACTCTAGAGTGTACAAAAACAATTCATCCACAGAATACAGCACACAGTTCTGAGTATCTTGTTGTAAGACAGAAATTATGACACCTCTGATCACCTTCCAGTAACCCAAAATAAAAAAACATAAACAACCCCAGGAGTACTTTTCCAGAGGTCAAAACAAGTATCCTGTGTGTATTTCAAAAAGTCTGTTTTAAACTTGTGTTCTGAAATAAGGGGTTAACTAAACAATATTTCTACACAGTTTCTGGCACTTTCATTATGCCATCAATTATTACAGTGCCATCTTCTAACAGGAATTTCATCATGTATTCAAATTGGTGAGAAGAGTCATTTAGCAGCCACAACAAATTGAGTGCGGCAGGCTTTATCAAGAGCTACAATGGTGTCGAGTGGTCAGTCCTTCTTTTTTAATGTCTGGATATACAAGATGCAAATTACATGGTCTCTCATCCTAACAGCTAGTCATGGCAAATAGTTACAATTACATTCTAACATACTCATATGGGTAAAAAACATTCCCAAGCTGGGGTTCAGGCAGTTTGGATCACAAAATAAAGATTTATTGTATTATAGACATTTTTAATTTCTTTTTATCTTCATTGACCACAGTCATGTCTTCCTAATTAGAAAAGTAAATACCACAGTTTGTACCTTACTCCAGTGTACGGAAGTTCAATAATTGTATGAATTATTTTTTCTTTCTTTCTACATCTGTTTTATAACAAGCTCTTTGTATCTGGATTTCAATCACCGCTTAATGGTGCAATGCAAAGTTGCACTATACAGAACATGCAGTAACATCTTCCAAACAGGTATCTATTGCTGTCTGGACAGCAAAAAGGTCACTCAGTGACAGTGGTCACTGAGAACACAGAATACTGTCTGAATAATCAGCACAATTGTGGCCTGATACTCTCCACAGTTATGTGGATCCCTTTCTCTATTTGGATCAGTGGATGTTGAAGCCTCACTGGCAACTGGTACTGGCCTAATGAAACCAGTGAACATACTGGCACTCTCTTGTGGCTCCAAGGCTTGGAGGACACAACTGGGTCACTGGCAATTCTCAACAAGCAATGTAAAAGCTTAATTAATTGTTCAGTTTTTCAGCCAACAGTCTCTCTTCCAACGGCCTTATTTAGTGATGCCAAACACTTTGTTTTATTTTAAGCTCCTTTAACTATTGACAGTTTTATTTTTATTTGGCACTACCAAACAGCTTCTCTGACATATCAGATCTTTGAAGCCCAATCTACTGTTTATACAGCAAAAGTGAAGCTGACACTCCTTCCTCTACATAATTGGAAAAAGCCCAATCACTGTAAATCAAGCTCCTGTTTCAAATGCAGACAGAAATCAATGCTGGAATAACACGTAAGCTTAACATTTGCTTTCTGAGCTGGCCAGGTTCGTAAAATTTTAACCATGATACTTGTGTGAAGAAAATGAGCATACAAAAGAAGAGGTTCACATGTGAATAAACCATTTAAAAATATGATCATGAATACTATCAGGAATTTTATTACTTTTCCTGTGTTGCACATCCATATTCTGAGCCTGAGATGCATCTTACTCTACAGCAAGCCATTTTTAAAGTCCTGATGAGCTGTAAACACGTGTTTCTTTTACCAGTGTGCCAAGCTATCAAATTACTCGTGTTCTCATTTTTGGCAGAATAGCATGAGGTAAATGCTGATTTTAAATACCAGGTGTGGTTTACTGTTTGCACACAGGAAGCTCTTCTGTGACATGCCTTGGGATGATTCAGTGTATGTAAAATCCAGTGGAACGCAAAGGGAAAAAGTCAGCTGGTCTCACAGTGGGATACTGTAGAAGTCAAAGAGTGGTTAATCCTCACCCAGACCAGTCAAAGTCACATATCTGCAACCTTATTTAGACTTGCTGTTAGAGCAGTATTTACTTAGATTAGAAAGTTACACATCACTGGATAAATGAAAGATATCAGTTAATGAGTTTTTAATTTCTCTGCAGTGGTTTAATTCTGGAGTAATTGAAAGAATTCTCCCAAAATGTATACCAAATAAATTACAACAGAAGCTGTTTATCTCTACCTAAGTTATCTTTTCTGTTCATTGACCAATCCTCAAACTCCAGGTTCTTGTTTCACAGTGTTCTAGTTAACTAGAAAATGCTTAGTGAACAACATCCAACTAATTTCTTTCATTCCAGTGTGTGCACAATACAACTTTCGACAGCAGACATTTGTTTAGCAAACCCCATATTTCACTAAAGACAAACATTAATGCTTGGGAGTTGGTCACCCCATATTTGTCAACCATGTCCTGGGCTGCATCAATAGAAGCAGAATATTTATTTCAACAATCCTCTAGTTTCTAAATAGTCCTAACTAGGATAGTTGTCAACACAGTAATATTATACTGCTGTTTCATTACTATTCTAGCAGATGGTGAGGACTTGCAAAAGCAGAATGTAATGCCACTTTGCTGTTCTAGCAAATTAAAACTGAAGTCTTGAAAGTTAATTCAATCTACAGTAATAACAACATAACTGTGAAGTTTAGACCTTTGATAAATATAATATAAATATATATATATACATTTATGGACACTTATGCCACCTTCTGAGAAATGCAGAACTGTGAAAGAAAGTTTTTCTGTGAAGAAGATTTTGATATTGTTTTTGTACATAATTTAGATATCCAGTCATAGTTCGTTTATCACTTTGATATTAAGCCATTATAGCTGCAAGTTCTTCAAGTTCTGCCATGGCACCCAAAAGCTCCAGAAAAGACTTCCAACAAAACCACAAAATGGATTGTAAACACCTAATTAAGCCTGATAGCCAGCTTTGCATATAGGAGAGTTGTCTTTGCACGTGCTGCATTATTATTGCCCGCTGCGGAATAATTTTCTTAGGAGTAAGAGTTTCACTCCCTAGCTCAAATCCCCAAAATATCATAAGATAATAATGCCAAGTGGAATAGTTCAGACCTCATCTCTTACTGTCTTCAGATCATAAAAAAGTTATATAGAAACTTTATTCCACAAACTGCTGTGTCTACAGCTGGAACCATTGCACTGTATTCATTGACTGGCTGATGCTACTTAAGGATGATTTCTGACCAATTCATTGACCTATTTTTCTTACAATTACTCTGTCTCTTAATAAATTTATTAAGAGACACAGTCTTTTATTATTATTTATAATTAAATACTACATATTCAATACATGATTCAATAATATATTTAAATAAATATATTAAATATATTATATATTAAATTATAATTCAACATAGATTATTTTTCAATTAATACTGAATTATTATTTAAATATTCATTAAATAATAAATATGTTTCTGCACATCATGCAACACCTGAAATGTTTTGTTGTCTAACTTTCCAGGTGAAATAGACAATCATCGTCCCCATTTTACAGATGAGGCAGAAGGATGATGAGCCTGGGTTTGGTTTTTTGGGTTTTTGTTTTTGGTTGGTTGGTTGTTTTTTTTTTAAGCATTTGGGTGCCTATCTGCTCCACAATATGATAGTAAGCACTTCATTAAACACTTCTATTTTCACAAGCAAGTTTAAAACACTCTGAATCAAGGCAGATGTTCCTTAACCAAAATGTTTTTGGAAATAGAATTTATGCCTCAGAGCACTAAGCAGATCCATAGTTTGAAATATAGGTGATGGGAGTATCAGAAGGTCACGAGGAAGTTCACAAAACAGGGAAGTGAACCACAGTTCTACCAATCTGCACTCAATCCACTGAGACAGCCCATCTTCTGCCTAATCCCCTCCCATTAAATTCTCAGGCCCATCTTTCCCTTTGTCTGCTCTCCTGTCTTACCCGCTCCTGCTCCAAAGCTGCTCAATTCACTTTCAAATAACTACTGCCCTTGCTAAACCTTTTAACAAATTACATATGATCAAATCACTTCACTTTTTATGATACCTTTCCTTCATCATTTGTCTTTCTGTAGCCCCAAAGTGCTGTGGAACTTGCCTAGCATTCCTTTGTGTTTGTACAGCATGTACATCTCACTGATCCACTTTGGGATTTCTTTGGTTACTATGGAGATTGAAGTAACAGCAAAAGGATTGAGGATGAACAAGCCTAATAAGAAAAATACAAACCTATAAAAATTACACCATACTGTCTAGACCCTTTGAACTCAATGCAATAACTGATTGGGGTTATGTTTCTTCATTGTCTTATTTAATGAGGAGGAAAATAAAAATTTTTCTCCTTGATGCATATGAAGAAGCTTTAAGATTGCTTAACGCTTCCTAAGCAATCTTACAGCTTCCTAACCTTTAAACCTCCCTTACATCTTAAGTAAGTGAAGTTTATCAAGATTTAAAGATACATCGCCTGGAAGTTTGCTAAGGTATGCTATGAAACCATACTAATATCCAATTAGCATGTTAAAAACTGTTAATTTTGATTGATTGGAGTACTGCATACAGTTCTGGTGTCTTCAAGATACAAAGGACATGGAGCTGTTGGAGCGAGTCCAGAGGAGGGCTACGAGGATGATAAGAGGGCTGGAGCAGCTCCCATGTGAAGACAGGCTGAGAGAGTTGGGGCTGTTCAGCCTGGAGAAGAGAAGGCTGTGTGGAGACCTCATAGCAGCCTTCCAGTATCTGAAGGGGGTCTACAAGGATGCTGGGGAGGGACTGTTCATTAGGGACTGTAGTGGTAGGACAATGGGTAATGGCTTCAAACTTAAACAGGGGAAGTTTAGATTAGATATGAGGAAGATGTTCTTTACAGTGAGGGCGGTGAAGCACTGGAATGGGTTGCCCAGGGAGGTTGTGGATGCTCCATCCCTGGCAGTGTTCAAGGCCAGGTTGGACAGAGCCTTGGACCACGTGTTTTAGGGCAAGGTGTCCCTGCCCATGGCAGGGGGGTTGGAACTAGATGATCTTAAGGTCCTTTCCAATCCTTACTATTCCATGATTCTATGATTCTATGTTGCCATTTGGGTCTGGTTTAAAAACCTCCACAGATTTGCCAGTCTTTCTGGGTTGTAAATATCCATCCTTATTAGATACATTAGCCTTCTTTCACAAGATTTTCGTTAGCTGCTGTTCCTGCTTTGTTCCACATTTCCTCCCTCAGTTACAGTTCTGAAACTTCTCTCTTTCACTACCTGGCAGAACTAATCGCGAGTGAACAGGTTAAGCTGGGTCACTACAAGGCCAAGCACCTTCCCCTGTGGTAGCATGACTGCCTATGTAGCTGAGCTCCATTTACCAACAGCAGCCTGAGCCCCCAGCAGCAGAGACCCCTGAACAGCAACTTGCACTTTGAATTCAGCATACAAGGGAGGCAAACAATAGTGGAGCAGGCAGTTCACAGAGCATTTGAGATAGACACCCCAGGACTTTTTTCGTACACTATCACTGGTTTATAACTTTTGCCAAGACAGTGCAACAATCCTGTAGAGTTTCAACACTGCGGAGTGTTGAGGATGATGGCAAGCTGAGGATCTGTGGGAACCCCTTGATGCAAGCAGTAGCACCACCATGGTGTTTCTACACTACCTTTCATCCCAGATAAATTTACCGGGTTCATTTAGCTATAAACAAGAATGGATTGTAGCTAAGAGCTATGATGCTACTCAATAATGCAGAGCAATACTGCACAAGAGTTTAGGAGAGGAACTGACAATGAGCATTGCATTCACATGAAATTTAAAAAGTCTTTAACCATAAGAATATAACTACCTGGTTGGAATCTGTCCAGAACATAGAAGGTACAAAAAAGTATCAGGGCATAGTTAATGTGTGTTACATTGTCTAAAGAATAATAATTTTTCCTCAAGGCCCCTTAAACATAGATGATTATGTTCACACTTTAGGAGATGATTGTTAGTGTTAGCACTAACAATCTCCTAAAGACATGTATAGATAGATATATACATATTTGATGCATTACATCTTATAGTTTTATAATGTTAATTTCCTTTTGATAGCATAACTTCCCTTGAGGTGTCAGAAATGCAGGTTTATCCCTATTCCTTTTCTTTTAAATACTTTATAACATGAAAAAAATATTTTATATGGAAATCATATGTCAAGTAAAGTTGGAAAAGTCAAAATATTTCCTCTAAACCTTCTCAATTCTCTTCTTGAAACCAATTATGCTGTATTTTTTATTAGTTAGACATTTAATCCACTCTCAGTAACACTATCTGTATACATGGAACAAGGCAAGGGGAAATATGCAAAAATTTCACCATTAGAAACAGAAACAAACCTCAGGAAATTTCAAAAGGCAAGAATGAAGAGAGTGTACCTGCTATAGCAGCTATACATACATTCCTCTACCAAATGTGTATATGGAAAAAACATACACAGCTCCACAAAACCAACATGCCTACTTTAGTAACTATTTCATAATTTTTTTCCCCACAAAAATAGGCACACCTAGACTATATTTGAATTTTCTGGACAAGATCCATTGGTACTATTCATGCTGTGTATTCAGAAAGGAAATAATCCTTAAGAGAAATTATGGGTAGGCGTGCTCCTCACTGAAAATATAGTAAAGTTGTTTCATTAACTCAGCTTCAGATTTTTTGCACAGCTTATGAATTAACTAAATATTTACATGTGTACCTGTAAAGCACATATTTGGAGTGATGCAGCCACCCACAGGGGATGGCTATTTGCTGCTTCTTTCTCTTAGTAAAACCTGGGTGCTCAGATCCCACAGACAGGTTCCAAAATCAGAGCCACAGCATTCAGTGAGAATGAATGAATTACAGAAACTTAGCAGCTGACTTTTTGCAGGTCTTTCTCCACCTTTCCAGTCTATGTTGCTCAGAGAGAGAATTGAAGCATTAATATAAGCATCTACAATATAACCTTTGCCTTGAAGATCGTCATACCTTGTGGGTCATCTCTGTTACTTCACTCTTATTACTGGACAGACCTGACAGAGGCCTCCCTAATCTCAACTATACAACACTGAGTAAGTCTGCCTCTGACCAGCACTCTGCTTCTGCTCAGCACATCTGCTTTTGGCACTTTACTGCCCAGAGAACCACAAGAACCTGCCTAGACCTCATGTCCATCTCTCTCTCACACACATGCTTTCCCAGAATCACTAGGGCTTTGCTATCAGCAGTGTTTAGGCAGGTAAAAATTTTCCACAGAGATGACAAGGTTTGCTAAAATGAGAGAGGGGCTGGAATAGAAACACCACATCCTTCAAAAAAGTAAAACCAGCATGCTTGCCTCCAAACCAGACTCATGTGAAAACCATGATCTAGGTCTATGTGCAGAACAGCGACTGACAGCTGCATTTGCTGGTGGATATGGTATAATTTAGTCATCTAGCTCACAAATACCCACAAAAGTATTTTGCAAGTAAACATTCGTAAAGTGCAAATTAGTGGTTTCACAGCTCTCTTCCCTTTCTTTTCCTCCTACAAGCTGCTACAGTAAAACCTCACTTCACAGAATCCAAGTTAAATGTAAGCAAGGTCTTTCCCTGGATCTACTCTTATGCATATCACCTCTCCAGATTATTTAAAATACTGATTATTCAAATCTTTCTGATGGCTCTGAAGCATAACATGCACATATTGGTACTGATTTTCAGCTACAAAAAATAACTGGAAATCCCAGCATATTTTGGAAAAAGGCTGAGAGATTAAGTGGCTGTCTCAAAAGTTGCAGAGGTAACATAGGTATCGCTCCTAGTCGGTACTTCTTGGAAAAGTGGATCTCAACAGTGTGAACTTCAGGCTACATTCTTGTAGCAAATCATATTTGTTTTACACAAGGAGAAGCGTAGCTTGGGAATCTTTGGTACACTGTGCAGAAGCAAAACAAGAGTATCCAGCAAAAAATAAAAATCCCTCTCCCTGTTAAGCGAGGTGCCTAAAAGAAACATCAATGAAGCTACTATAAAATACACAGGTCCACTCCAGAGGCCTGACTCCATAAAGCCTCTGTACTTGGAAAGACCACATCCTGGCCCCACACATTAGCTTACTTATACTACATTTGATGAAAAGACTGAGGCTCATTAACTCAATATTGTCATCAGAAAACTTATGCAGAAGAGACCACATTGCAAGGAAATCCATCCTGATCTCAGTACTGAAGAAAGATCACCTCCAGCTGCCACTGGTGCAGCTGCATCTATGGATCATTCTAAGTATGGGCACATACAAAGGCCATACACACGATGTTCCCACCACAAAAGTATTGAATGTGCTTTTTATAAATTATGGTATGTTCCAAGAAAACAAAACCAGATCAAAACATTCTTTTTAAAATTAAGGCTTTCACTCCTAGATTCCCAAATTAATAATATTTAAGTATTTAATGTGCACACCAAAGAAATTTAAGCCCTATCATTTGCTTATACACAGTAAACACATGCATGATATCTGATCTGTTTAAAGTGTGGTTGTATTTAAAGAAATAATTCTTAGGAAAAAAGTGTCTTTTGCAGCTGAGCTTCTTGTGCTCATATGCGCTGCGCCCTACATGGCCATCGCCCAGCCCTTTGCAGTGTCTGAACTGCAGATGGGTTGGAGGACAGCACAGGAGGAGACTTCCCACTGGCACAAACTGCCTCACACCCCAAGATATTCTAGGAGGTTACTTTATATTGGTTTAAATGCAGTGGGAGAAAAGCAGAAGCCATGGAACATCCACCTGTTTTCCTTTGTTCTCTTCTCTTCCCCTATATTTGTTTTGTCCATCATCTAATGCCATTACCAAAGATAAGAACAGTTAAACATTTACACCACATGGAGAATTCCCATTACACCTTTAAGAATTCCCATGAAAATTCCATCTGTCTGATTCACTTTGCAGTGAATCAGAAGACAACCATTCTTTCCTACAAATACGGATGATCCTACAGTTCCGCATTCAAACTATTTCCCCCCAATTTCAGACCCAATGCCTGCATAAACAAATACAGTTTGTACTGTTTTATTCCACTAGCTTTATCAATGGAGCTAAGTAGAAATGTCATCAGTGTTTGAGTGATTGTTGGTTATTATTTATTTGATACAAAACGAGCACTGAATGAATTCGTAAATTAATCAGTAAATGATATTATTATCTTGAATAGATTTAAGCTACTCCACATGAAACCATAACTTTTTCTTATACAACTTTCATCACTAAATGTACAAAGCCTACAAATGTACAAAGCATCAGGAATGATATTTATAAAAATAGGATTAGTAGATAACAGGAACAAGGTGGATGCTGGAGATGTTGCAGACATTTCATATTAAAGCCAAAAATTGCTACGAAATTGAGCCAAAATGTGCTGTAACAGGGAGGAAAAGTTGATCATCGATAAATTTAATTTATTAGAGTACTTTGTTATTAGCATTTTGTAAATTAGAAATCATGAGATTGTTGCCTTCCAACTTGACTGGGAGTAGGACCATCTAATAGCATAGTGAGAGAAGGCAACCAGCTGGAAATGCACAGTGAGTGGAGCATTTTCTCACTGAAGTTTAAAATATTCTATACAAATTCATTCTTCCCCTCTTCTACCAACAGATTGAGGAGCGTGATCTTCAGCTACATGCATCAGCAGCACGTTCTTTCAGACCATGAGAGAGGGCATGGAAGGATGAATGCCCCAAGTAATGTGAAGATGTGGGATGGAAGAGTTGGGAAAAGGCTTGGAAGAAATCACCTGCTACCAGCTCCCTTTGCTACTCTGCCTGTTCCAAACACTCTTACTGGAGGAGCAGACCATCATAGCTGATATTTCAAATTGTCACTCTCTATCAAGTGCAAAGTAAAGCAATTCAAGTTTCCATAGCAAGCTTCTCTATTATTTTACTGATTTCTAGCTAGGCAGACATAAAGCAGAGTTCATTGTATTTTTGACCTGTTAGACAAAAAACTGGATAGGGTTCCTAATCACTCATAAAATTAAATACATTTTATGTCCGTGTAGGATATCCAAGAAAACATTGCTATCTACACAAAAGATTTCATTATTCAAACGCATATTCTAATAGTGTTTCAACCTCCATAATTTGCTTATTTACAGCACTCTGTATTTGAAACATTGCCAGTACCCAAATGTTGCATTTAATCTTTGTTTATCTGTTCCCGATAGAACCATCATAACTTATAATAAGAAGTAACTCTGAATGGCATATTTCTGAGGCAAACACATGATTTATGATTTAGCTTTAAAAAGACCTCTTACATTTAACATTCAAAGTACTGTCAAATATACTTTGTCTGAATATAGCATGAGACAAAAAGGGTACAAATAAACCAGAAGATTTTTTTTCTTTTAGACAAGCTGTAATCACTCCCTTAGAGTTTCTTGCTATTTATTGCAACTAAGGAACTAAGAGTCTGGTTGAAGGCAATGAGAGATGTGAAGGGTTCACTGTCCTTGGGGTCCATGTTCATTTTTCTTACGCAGATAATCCTATGGGCCAAATCAAAATATTCTCCACAGAGCTCTCCAAGTGACAAAATTAATTTGATTTGGATTACTTGAAACTTATGCATACCAAGGCATTCCTTTAATCTGGGAGAGGGTTATTCATCCAGTTATGAGGCAACCAGTTTGTGTCCACACATTACCCTCATCCCCAGCTGCTTTACCCATGAAAGACTCATTGCCACAAATGCAGGTGTTTCACTTGAATCACACTGTTGCTCCAGTGGGAACAACTAAATCAGTATCCTCACAAGTAAAACTGGCTCAGTAACATTTACAGCATCATTACATATTTTTCCTTTACATAGGTATCCTGATAGGATACTAAACTGGCACCTCCTCCCATCCCAGAAATATGTGAATTAACGTTTCCATCCACGAACTTCATATTTGGGGCTTTTTATTTCCCCTTTTCACATGATGAATAGCTTCATACTTCACAATTAACCATTTCATTCTTCCTGTAAAAAATATACAGCCATTATTTATATCTACAAGCTTTGCATAGATGCCTGTACCCTGTATCATATGTATGTCTATATAGACATATACACACACATACAGGACAAGAGTACGAATTAGAACTTTTCTGTATATGATTCAGATGATATTCACTGATAACCACATACTAAACTGTGGCCTGAAATGTGGTCCTATTTAAATAATTTTTCAAAGCGAAAGGTCACTTATAAAAACTAATACAAAAAATTAATATTAATCAGAGAAGCTAATTCACCACATATGGCACATCAGCAGCTCTTTTCTGTTGTTGAGATGATTCATTTTTTTGCACTTGTTTAATAGTTTTGCATTTTACCTCATGACACAGGTAAAGAGCTGAAACACACAGGCAAGCTGTATGTACTGAGCCACTCACCCATAACACTGCCAGGCTGGCTCTTGGGATCCTCATCTACCTAAGAGCAGGGTACAGAGCAGCTCTCCATCAGCGCAGCTACAGGGAGCACAGACTTTCATTGACTTCAGAATGGTTTTGCATCAGGACCATGCTGTGCTTTCCTACATCAAATTTTTTAACGTGTTTTACAGTTCTCTGAAAATCCCAGTGTAATTCTAGCCTTTTCTTGGAACTATCAGATGTCAGACCTTTCTGCTAGGACAAACTAACCACTAGAAGAGTTTTCATACCGAAAACTCTGCAGAAAATTAGCAGCAAAGGAGACAGGAGGCTTTTATGGCAGAGCTGGAAGCTTATGAAAAACAAATTACAGAACAAACATTTTTTAATAGGCTTAATGTTTTTATTCGTGAGGATGCCGAAGTGGCTGTCAATTCAAGTTTGCCTCCAAATTGTCAAACATAATTGCTTGTATATGCAACATAATAAAAATCTTCCTTGTAAAAGTCTTAAGAACACTAAGTAGTATACCACTGGCTTTTATAACATTAAAAAGAAATAATAGACTTGTGTCCAGGTATTGTATTTAGAGAAATGCAGGAACCCCATTAGACTTCATGAACAACAGACAAATTGTTAAATGTTTTTTGCTGCTTTGATCTGCACAAATCATTCTCTGGGAATATTTTTAAGTCAAACCTGCCTCCTTAAAATATACTTTTCAAGCTGCATTAAAATAGAAGCTATGTTCAAATGCAAACACTCAACTAATAATTTCTCACTGTTCGTAATTGTATTAATCGAGTAGCAATCTGTGCATCTGTGATATTGTTGTGACCTCTTCAGCTGAAAGCAACTTCTAATAGGCACTCTGAAAATTCAAGAGCCATTGACACAAGTGCAAGAATGTTCTATTTACAAAGAAACATGTTCAGCTGGTAAACAGGAAAAAAGTATTCAAGATAATCTGAAAGATGAAGCGAACAAACTGGCATCAATTGAAGCGTAATAAGAAAATGAAGTAACAAAAAATTTAAATGGCTCTCCTGCTGCCACAACCAGTCCGTCATGAAAGTTAACCTCTTTACTTCAACAGAACATATTATCTTCAAATGTTTTTATTCTAACCCTAACACATCTGGAAACTTAGCAAGGGCATATTCCATTTCCAAGGTTAAAATCAGACAGGCAAAAACGAAACTAAAAACCTCCCACAAGTATACTGGGGAAAAAAACCCTCTGAAAGGTCATGTCAATATTTATGGAAAATAACTAAGTGAAAAATAATTAAAAAGTGACAAGATTACGGTGAAGATTCAAGCTTATTAAATATAAGTTTTACTCAGACAAGATCCCCTTCGACAACCTCATGAACAGGAATCATGAGAAAACTTTTGTAGCAAGAGATGGATGACATCCTGCCTCTCTATACTCACCCCCAAACTACAAATCAGCAAAAAGAACATTCGGAAAAAAATAAAAGAGAATTTTTTTTCTTTTTTTTTATGACTGAAAGAAAAAAACTGATGAAGAAGCAGTCAGAAGGAAAAAGACGGCCTCGTACTTCATTGTGTTTTGAAAATAAAGTCTCATTAAAGTGTTTCATTTATGCATAATAGGAAGTTCAAGATTTATTTTCTAAGAAGCCAATATGAATGAATGTCAGCCTTTACATCTTCAAAGTAGTAAAAAGAATAATCCATTCCTCATAAAAACAAATAACATCCCCATAGCACACAGGAGCTATGACATACTTTTGAAAAGGAATATTTTATCTGAAAATAAGTGCCACACAACACTCCAAGTGTCCTCAATAGTTAGTCTTTGAAGGGAAAGAGAGTGTGAGACTCATACCATTAATGGTTAAGAATGTAACTTGGTTAACTTGGGAGGCTGGTCCCCTTCACTGCATGGGCAGCAAGTCCAGGAGTCACCTCAGACTACCAGCATTAGTGTAAGAATCCTCTTCCAGCTAGACTGCCCCAATTCCTTTTCCTTTGCTATGGTAGAGACATTAAAAAATAACCAGCTATATAAATGTTAGAAAACTACATGCTCCTAGAGACAGCAGCAACTCCTCCTAATCCAGAATGAAACTAGAGACAATGGAACTACTTATTCACTAAACAGTACCCTCCCTCCATGTGGTTTCTCTTGTAAATCCTTGTCCTGGGTTCAGCTATAGCAGTCATTTTTATCCTTCCTAGTAGCTGGTACAGTGCTGTGTTTTCGACTTTAGCCTGAGAACAGCACTGATAACACACCCATGTTTTTAGTTGTTGCTCAGTAATTCTTACTCCGATCAAGGACTTTTCAGTCTCATGCTCTGCAGTGAGGAGGGGCATGAGAAGCCGGGAGGAAGCAGAGACAGGACACCTGACCCAAACTAGCCAAAGGGATATTCCATACCAGAGCACATCATGCCCAGTATAGAAACTGGGGGGAGTTACCCAGAAGGCCCAAATCACTGCTCGGGTCAGGCTGGGTATCAGTTGGCTGGTGATGAGCAATTGTATTCTCTCCCCTTGTTATTTCCCTTATTATTATTACTACTGGTGGTAGCAGTAGCGGTTTTGTGTTATACCTTAGTTACTGGACTGTTCTTATCTCAACCCGTGGGAGTTACATTCTTTCCATTCTCCTCCCCATCCCGCCAGGAGTGGGGTGGGGGGAAGAAGTGAGCGAGCGGCTGCGTGGTTCTGAGTTACTGGCTGGGCTTAAACCACAACAATCCTGACCAGGTACTAACTTCCACATGAAGCAGCAAATTTGGAGATCTAAATTAGGGCAGAATTCAAGAACAGATGCAACAAGTAGTATGAAGGAGCGGAGGGTGTGGGAGGTGGGGGGGTATGTGTGTGTGTTTATTATGAAAAGATACAAAATAGAACAGAAAAGAGATACATGAGAACTGACTTCTGGACACTACTTAGCTATTATCTGGCAGTAATTTACTCCAGGCTTCACAGTAATAAGTCTAAATGTGTGAGTTGATCTTCAGAGCTTGAAGATCACCTCCAAGATGCAGTTGTTAATGTTCCCTTTAATTTTCTGTAATCAGATCTTCAGTCAGAAACTGTTGATATTGCTATAGCTGGCGTTCTGAGGACACACTAAATAAGATGCTATCGCTCTAGCACCAAGCATGCAAACAACATAGGTAGGACGTGTTGACAGTGATTAAAATCGGGAACTCTTAAGGATGAGGAGTAGAGACTGTCTGTGCCTCTTTTGCATTTAGGAGGCAAATTCCCCTCCAGACTGTGCCTGGAGCAAATGTGAACAGGAGCCAGCCCTTAGCAGTATATATATAGACAACTCCTGCAAGAGTCTGGACCGTTATCAGTTTATGACTTGCTTATATGTATTACCATTATTCTTAGGAAGAACTTATCTTCACTCCCCTCTGTGCCAGCTATTATGATAAAATTTTAACAGCTCTTCTCTCCTTTGCCTGGATTTGATTTCCTACTTCCTTCAACTACTACTATCGACCCTCCAAAGGAGGAAGAAGGAAAAAGAAAAAAAAAATCAACATAAGCTGCAGGTTTCACAGTATCTCAGTGGTCAACTTGGACAGGGAAGGGCATGCAGCTGTAAAATAGGAGTATTCAAGCAAGAGATGAAACTTACTTCCCTCAGCCAGTCTCACCCAGGCAGATCTTGATAACCTGAGAGTTTCTCCATGCCAGTCCTTACCCAAATGTCACCTTAGCTGACCTCCTTCATCTGCGGTAGAGTTAGTCCTTGCCTTAAGTTCTACAGTTTAACTATTTGCACAAAGATACTGCGTTCTCTTAACATTAACAACTTTTATTTCAACCTGTATTTATTACACTTTCCTCATTAATCAGCCCTGGTGATTTGTGTGTCCTAGTTCTGAATGAAACCTAAGAACTGGGACATATCATCAAATGGAGCACTGGTGCAACAGCATTGCCCCTAGCATAGTTGATGGGAAACTGCAGTGCCTGGCCCTCAATTTGTGTCTTTTTTTTCTTAAAAAAAAGAAAAAAAATCACCTCAGCCATAATTCAGGTGCTGTTCCAAAGTTAGGAAAGTGAAGAGTTTTCTTTTCTACCAGAAAAAGAAGCCTACTTATATTCTGGAATGATTTTTCTACCTTCCTACTTAGTCTTCTCCTTGGGCAGCATCTCTAGGATGGGGCTACGACAGCGGCAGAGGCAGGCAGGAGGAAACCTTTCCACTCGGCATTTTGAGGAAGACACTGCCTCTCAATCCTCTTTTTCCTCTATAAAACAGATCAGATGCTTTTAAGGCAAAACCTTCAGCCTGCTCTGAATGCCTGGGCTTCTCCTTGAACTTGCCACCAGTGGAAAAGAAGAAAGGAATGGCACAGAATGAGATCATGGGTTAGGAGACAAGGCCAAAACCAGCTTCATGTCCTCTTCTCCTGTGCCAAGGAAACAATCGGACTGTAAAATATTGAAATATTGGTTTGGTTCTACACTTAAGTCATTAAAAGTTTGTCTTGAATTTAATTCGACACTAGAGGCAAACTTCCTCGGGATGAACCATCCTGCTCATGCCATAAGTGAAAACAGGAACTAGTCTCTCCCTTATACAGCAAAGGGACAAAAATTAAAAGGTTTCATTTAGGTGGATGCAGACAATGTTTACTTTAACACAGTGATATCAGTCTCGGTAAAGGGTTAACAGCTTTCTTGCTTCTCCCAGGTCAGGAAAATTTGCTTTCTTGCCTTAGAGCCAAACAACCAGTCCCCATCAAAGCAGCACAGGGAGAAGAGCTGGAGAAGAAGGAAAAGCATAGTGTCTGGCACAGAGGTGAGAGGAGATGAGATGCTGTCAGAAATGGGTCCTCTTCAGGTTTTTGAAACATTTGGAACAAGTGCAGAGGTGATTTCTCATTTTTATTGTTGCAAGAGGGTATCCTTCCATTCTGAGAAGCCACCTGAGCTTCCTTAGTTGCATCAGGTAGACCTTCCCTCCAAGTGGTGGCTTTGTCTCAAGTGAGAATACACTAGAAAAATCTCAACCTCCTAATACACACCAAAGTGCCTGAACAAAATACAGGTTTCTGCCCTTAAAGGTATAGATTTTTACTTTGTATAAAACAAGGTCAACATTGTGTGCATGGGTTTAGGAGAAAAAACAATCTAATTAAAACATATTTTTATTGAATTAAATATAAGAAAGAGCAGTTCATTTAATTGAATAAATAGAACAATAAAAAGAGCTCCAAATATCAGATCTTTGTAACAACAGCATTTATGTTCACCTCTCACATTAGCATCTGGAAGACAAATCAATCACAAATTGAGAAACACTTGAGAAGCCCAACACCAGGAAACTGAGGGCAATGGCACAAATACACGTTACACATTCTGCAAGGTTAAACTAATGTGAAATAAATTCCTCAAGTTATGTAAATAAATTATAGTAATGTTATCTGACAGCTTGTATTAAATAAGATTAATTCAGCAAGCATAAAATCATAAAACATGCAGGGGACTTATTCTACCCATGTGTCCCTATGCATCTTACGGCACACCAGGCAAAGTTTCACACCCAGTGAAGATTCTGCTGTCAGAAAGCCCACAGAAGCAAGTCTGTTCTGCTGGCTGTTCTGCAGTGGCAGGGTTCTTTGGTGGCTCTGTAAAAGCTCATTTCTGAGATTCTGCCCATCGGATTACACTGGAGACACAGTGAATGCCTGCAGTGCTCACTGTAAGAGTACATTGAATTCTGCAGAAGTACTGAAAAAGGCAGAAGCTGGAAAAGTGAAGCAGAGCCTCCTCTGCCTTCTACACAGATGTAAACTGACTATGAAATAGGCTCATAAGCTGTCCAATTTGCAGAACAGACAAAACATAGAACTTCAAAATAATTCAGAGGAAAAGGTTTTCAAAAATTCAAGATTCCCCCCCCAGATTTTTTTTTTTTTTAGCCATCTTCTCTCACAATCAAGACCGCAAACACAGCAAACTAAAGTTCCAGTGGGAAAGAGCAACAGGAGAACACACCTCCATAATTAACACTGTTATTCCCATTTTTTGATGACATTGCGAAAAGTTTACTAACCCAAGGTATTCTTAGAGGAGAATTGATACAGTTCTATCAAACACAATACTAAAGAATTTGTCTTTTCTCCTATTCCCCGCTTTGGTTTGGCCTGGCACCCAACTCCTGGATGTGTCATTCTCAATCTGCTTTTAACACAAAGGAATGTTTTTTCTGTAGTAAAAAGAAAGAACCACGCAGTTGCACACCACTACAGAAAAAGGAGAGCAATGCACTGACCTCTGAACTTTTGAAACTCAGCTCTAATATTTTACCACCAAAAAACAATTACTGAAGAAAGGATTTTATTCTAGTGATTGTGTATAACAGTGTTCATCTATGAACCACTCAAAGAGGAAGGTATTTTCATTAAAAGAAGGATAAATGTAAAACAGGTTTGTTTAAAACCTCAAAGTAACCCTAGCTATGGATCACACAAAAACTAAAGTGGAGACATTGAAAAGAGCCCTCTGTCCAAAACCCTAAGCCACTCATTCTGCAAAATATTACCATTTCAAAGCACATTAGATTAGGACTGACTTTATCCATCTATCTGTTTGCAGGCATGACACTAGCAAGCAAAATTGTTCTGCTCTTCTTCGATTTAATCTTACTTCTTAATCTTCATTTCAACTTTCATCTTAAATTTCCTGGGTTCAAGTATCAAGCCAAATTGATTTGATGCTTAATGCCTGACAAATAAATAATGAGCCTCTGAATTAGCCCATGTGTGATAAGGCAATGATCCCATTATTTCTAACATTTTTATAATCAGGCAATGATTAAATTATTTCTAATGTCCTTAGCATGAATGCAAAAATACACTAAAAAGATCCTTAACAAAGCTCCCCACCATGTTTTTTTATTAAATGCTCTTAATTTGAGTATTTTATCACATGATTACACTAGCTGGGCCATAAGAGCTTATTTTAATGAGAATGGGAAGAGCTCAAGCAGTGAGTGTTCTGCGTATCTCTTTGACATCTTTACAACCATTTGCCATTTTGAGCATGATTAGCTGAATTGCAACTGTTAGGAAGGTTGATTAATACTTTTTAAATATTCCAGATCTTTGGGTAGCACTCAAGTTTATTTTCACAGGGAACAGACTGAAACAAAGATTTCTGCTATCTCCATCTGAGGACACAGCACAGCATAATGTGGGCAAAAAAGAAAAGACCTCATGCTCAGCTCACTGCCAGCATCGCTGACATTTCTATTTACAGAGATCTGGATTCATATATGATATCCAAGGACTTATCTTAATTAATATCATGTCCACATTAAAGCATGAGCACATTTCCAGTTAAAGAAATGGTGTAGGCAGTGTGGTTTCAATGCATGCCTTCAGGACACTGTTTTTGATAGCAGACACCTATTAAGGTGTTAAGAATCAACATGAAATGCCATTTAACACCTTCTTTTTTAAAAAAGTTTTAAAAAATTCCCTGTCGTGGTTTGAGCCCAGCCGGTAACTCGAACCACACAGCTGCTCGCTCACTCCCCCCCTTATTCCTCCCCCCGCTCCTGGAGGGATGGGGAGGAGAATCGAAAGAATGTAACTCCCACGGGTTAAGATAAGAGCAGTCCCACATCTAAGGTATAATACAAAACCACTACTGCTACCACCAATGATAATAATGATTAGTGAAATAACAAGGGGAGAGGATACAATTGCTCACCACCCACCAACTGATACCCAGCCTGACCCGAACAGTGATCTGGGCCTTCTGGGTAACTCCCCCTGATTTATATACTGGGCATGATGTGCTGTGGTATGGAATACCCCTTTGGCTAGTTTGGGTCAGGTGTCCAGTCTCTGCTTCCTCCCGGCTTCCCCTCCTCCCTGGCAAAGCACGAGACTGAGAAAGTCCTTGGTCGGAATAAACATTACTTAGCAACAACTGAAAACATCAGTGTTATCAGCGTTATTCCCAGACGGAAAGTTAAAAAACACAGCACTGCACCAGCTACTAAGAAGGAGAAAAATGACTGCTATAGCTGAACCCAGGACAGTATCCACCCCTTATTCCATACCATTCATGTCATGCTCAGATCCCACATCTCTCAACACACCATCACCCCTGTCCGATATATACACATATATATACACCCACACCCACACACAGAGAAAGATATCCTTCCCTAGTCCATGGACCAATCCCTGTAAAATTTGTGAATTCATCCAGTTCGTGATGTCAGGCTCCATCTCTTGTAACAGTCTTTCAGGGCAGGAGGAACGGTGTGTGGTGTTGGGTTGTTGCCTGCTGATGACACCGCCAAACTCGTCTGGTCACTGCTGAGCTCGTCTGGTTTCATCAAAATTCATTCTTTGTTGAGGTGATGATCGGAGGGAAGTCAAGGTCAATGGCTGGCGACCTGAAGATATCTAGCTGGTGGGCTATCAAAGTGTTATAGAGCAGGCAACAGAGTACAATTGAGTTCATTGGCTGTTTTCCCCCAAAATCAAGTCCCCTTGAGGTACACATCGGACTTCCCCATCTTCCCGCATTATCCACCAAGCATACCCAGGTCCCTGAGCAAAAGCAACCCCACGAGTGGGTTTGCCTTTACCTGAAGCAGGAATAACCCAGACTGTCTTCCCCAACAAATTCTTTATGTGCACCACAGGAACTTTATCCCCCTCTACAGTACGTAAAAG
This sequence comes from Strigops habroptila, assembly GCF_004027225.2. Taxonomy (NCBI): domain Eukaryota; kingdom Metazoa; phylum Chordata; class Aves; order Psittaciformes; family Psittacidae; genus Strigops; species Strigops habroptila. Next base: position 27,143,709 of record NC_044288.2, read on the forward strand.
TTTTGATTGGGCTGGGACAGCCCTGTTGGCAGATCCCCTCGTGTTGACCAACCAGGTGGCTTTTGGCAAATGTGTATTCCAGTGTTTGAAAGTCCCACCATCCATTGTTCTCAGTGTAGTTTTTAACAGCCCATTGTACCGTTCGATTTTCCCAGAGGCTGGTGCATGGTAGGGGATGTGATATACCCACTCAATGCCATGCTCTTTGGCCCAAGTGTCTATAAGGTTGTTCCGGAAATGAGTCCCATTGTCTGACTCAGTTCTCTCTGGGGTGCCGTGTTGCCACAAGACTTGTTTCTCAAGGCCCAGGATAGTGTTCTGGGCAGTGGCATGGGGCACAGCGTATGTTTCCAGCCAGCCGGTGGTTGCTTCCACCATGGTAAGCACATAGCGCTTGCCTTGGCAAGTTGATGGGAGTGTGATATAGTCAATCTGCCAGGCCTCCCCATATTTGTACTTCAGCCATCGTCCTCCATACCAGAGAGGCTTTAACCGCTTGGCTTGTTTGATTGCAGCACATGTTTCACATTCGTGAATAACCTGGGCAATAGTGTCCATTGTTAAGTCCACCCCTCGATCACGAGCCCATCTGTATGTTGCATCTCTGCCTTGATGGCCTGAGGTGTCATGGGCCCACCGGGCTAAAAATAATTCACCCTTATGTTGCCAATCTAAGTCCATCTGAGCCACTTCAATCTTAGGAGCTTTATCCACTTGCTAATTGTTCTGGTATTCCTCAGTGGCCCGACCCTTGGGTACATGAGCATCTACGTGGCGTACCTTCATCACCAGGTTCTGCACCCGAGCAGCGATATCTTACCATAATGCAGCAGCCCAGATGGGTTTACCTCTGCGTTGCCAGTTGCTCTGCTTCCATTGCTGCAACCACCCCCACAGGGCATTTGCCACCATCCATGAGTCAGTACAGAGATAAAGTACTGGCCATTTTTCTTGTTCAGCAATGTCCAAGGCCAGCTGGATGGCTTTCACCTCTGCAAACTGACTCGATTCACCCTCTCCTTCAGCAGTTTCTGCAGCTTGTTGCAGCGGACCCCACACAGCTGCCTTCCATCTCCGATGCTTTCCCACAATACGGCAGGACCCATCAGTAAACAAGGCATATTGCTTTTCACTCTCTGACAGTTCATTATATGGTGGGGTCTCTTCAGCACGCATCACCTCCTCTTCTGGTGACATCCCAAAATCTTTGCCCTCTGGCCAGTCCATGATGATTTCTAGAATTCCTGGATGACTGGGATTTCCTATTCGAGCTCGTTGTGTAATTAGTGCGGCCCACTTACTCCATGTAGCATCAGTTGCATGATGTGTAGAGGAGACCCTGCCTTTGAACACCCAGCCCAGCACAGGCAACCAGGGTGCCAGGAGGAGCTGTGCTTCAGTTCCGATCACTTCTGAGGCAGCTCGAACCCCTTCATAGGCTGCCAGTATCTCTTTTTCAGTGGGAGTGTAGCTGGCCTCGGATCCTTTATATGCCCGACTCCAAAAGCCAAGGGGTCGACCTCGAGTCTCCCCTGGAGCTTTCTGGCAGAGGCTCCAGGTAGGACCATTCTCCCCGGCTGCAGTATAGAGCACATTTTTCACATCTGGCCCGGCCCGGATTGGTCCAAGGGCTACTGCACGAACTATTTCTTGTTTAATTTGTTCAAAGGCTTGTTGTTGCTCAGGGCCCCACTTGAAATCATTCTTCTTCCGGGTCACGTGGTAGAGAGGGCTTGCAATCAGACTGTAATTTGGGATGTAATTAACCCAGTCCATCGACAACCCCACAACACCTAAGAAAGCTTGTGTTTCTTTCTTGTTAGTTGGTGGAGACATTGCTGTTATCTTGTTGATCACGTCTGTGGGGATCTGGCGGCGTCCATCTTGCCATTTTATCCCCCAAAATTGAATCTCCTGTGCAGGTCCCTTGACCTTATTCCATTTTATGCGAAAACCGGCCTTCAGGATGATTTGGATTATCTTCCTCCCTTTCTCAAAAACTTCTTCCGCTGTATCACCCCACACGATGATGTCATCAATGTATTGCAGGTGTTCTGGAGCTTGCCCCTGTTCCAGTGCAGTCTGGATCAATCCATGGCAGATGGTAGGGCTGTGTTTCCACCCCTGGGGCAGTCGGTTCCAAGTGTACTGGACGCCCCTCCAAATGAAAGCAAACTGTGGCCTGCATTCTGCTGCCAAAGGGATTGAGAAAAATGCATTGGCAATGTCAATTGTGGCATACCACTTGGCTGCCTTTGACTCCAGTTCATGTTGAAGTTCTAACATGTCTGGTACAGCAGCACTCAATGGTGGTGTGACTTTGTTCGGGCCACGATAGTCTACTGTTAGTCTCCATTCTCCATTAGACTTTTGCACTGGCCATATGGGGCTATTGAAGGGTGAGCGGGTCCTGCTGATCACTCCTTGGCTCTCCAGTCTGCGGATCAGCTTATGGATGGGAATCAAGGAGTCTCGGTTGGTGCGATATTGCCACCGGTGCACTGTTGTGGTCGCAAATGGCACTTGTTGTTCTTCGACCTTCAGCAACCCCACAACACAAGGATCCTCTGAGAGACCGGGCAAGGTGGACAGCTGCTTCATTTCCTCTGTCTCCAAGGCAGCGATACCAAAAGCCCATCTATACCCTTTTGGGTCTTTGAAGTACCTTCTCCTGAGATAGTCTATGCCAAGGATGCATGGAGCCCCTGGGCCAGTTACAATGGGGTGTTTTTGCCACTTCCTCCCAGTCAGGCTGATTTCAGCTTCCAGCATAGTTAACGCTTGGGATCCTCCTGTCACTCCAGAAATATAAATGGGTTCCACCCCTTGATACCTTGTGATGGCATCAGGGTACACTGTGCACCAGTATCTACTAGAGCCTTATACTTCTGTGGGACTGATGTGCCAGGCCATCTGATCCACACAGTCCCGTAAACCCAATTATCCCTCTCCTCCACCTGGCTGGAGGCAGGGCCCCTCTAATAATGATCATCAAATTCTCCACTTCTGTCTTGTAGAAAGGGATTAGTATTCCTTATCACAGGAGCTGGAGTAAAATCAGCTCTTCCTCTCCCCCTGGGAAACTGCTCACCAGAGACTGGAGCAGCAGCTTTCCTGGGAGGATCATCCTTGACCATTGTTCTCCTCTTCAGTTCACGCACCCGTTGCTCCAGAGCTGAGGTAGGTTTTCCATCCCACTTTCTCATGTCTTCTCCGTGATCCCGCAGGTAAAACCATAGGGTGGCTCGTGGCATGTACCTCCATTATTTTCTTTCTCAAGCAGTAGGGAGCCTTCTGTTAATAGCTGAGACATGGGTTGGTACGCGTGGGGAGCTGGATAGATCGGATAAGTCATCTCTCAATTGTTCAAACTCCTGGGACAGTTTTTCCACAGCTGAAATGATGGAAGGGGTGAGATTGTCTTCGAACTCTCGGAGTTGACGAATCAAGCAATCCACTGTTGGTGATATTCCGTCATTCCAGGTCATTGATGCCAATGTGTGGGCATATGATGATGGCGCACTCCGTGTAAGTTTCCGCCACATGGGTCGTGTACATTCGACTTCATCTGGGTCTACAGATGTGTTCCTGGCATCCGGCCTGCGATAGATCATCTCTATAATGGCTGATTCCCTCAGGGACTGGATGCCTTTCTCTATCTTGGTCCAGTTGGCTGAGCGACTCATAATATCGTCTTTGTAGGGAAACCTTTCCTTCACAGCTGCCAGGAGCCGCCTCCAAAGACTGAGGGCTCGCTTCTCTCTTGCAATCGCTTTGTCAATTCCTCCTTCCCTAGCAAGTGATCCCAGCTGGCTTCCCTACCTTCTAGTTCGTGACTGTCGGCCCCATTGTCCCAGCATCGGAACAACCAGGTGACAATGTGCTCCCCTGGAAGATGGGTGAAATCTATTTGCATATTCTGCAGCTCGGTTGAGGTCCGGGGTCGAGAAGTGACCTCTTCTTCTTCTTCCTCTTCCTCTGATCCACGTAGTAGTAACTCTTGTTCAGATGCTGTTCCGTGTAGTAATGGCATTGGGTCTTCATCTTTCTTCGCTTCGCGGGTTGCTCTTTGTGCCTTTCATCTGCTTTTGCTTACAGGGGCAACAGACATTGTCACAAACTGGCCATTTGATTTAGCTGCAGTGTTTGTCACTGTGGTTGGAGTGGCTGCAGTGTCTGCCACTAGGATTGGAGTGGTTGCAATGTCTATTGCTGGGGTTGGTGCAGCTGTTGTGCTTGGGAGTTGAGTAACACCAACAGCTGCATTGTCTGTTACTGTCGGGGTTTGAGTAGCTACTGTGCTTGTCACTGGGGTTGGTGTAGCTGCGGTGCTTGGAGTAGCTGCATTGTCTGTTGCTGTCGGGGTTTGAGTAGCTGTTGTGCTTGTCACTGGGGTTGATGTAGCTAATGTACTTGGAGTAGCTGTGTTGTCTGTGGTGGTCAGGGTTTGAGTAGCCGCTGTGCTTGGAGTTGGAGTAGCTGCGTTGTCTGTTGCTTTGCCATCAGATCCAGACACTTTTTTTTCCCTTTGAAGGTGCTGGATAGTGTTGAGCAGGGCTCTGTAGGCGTAGGCCAAGCCTCAGCACGTTGCAGCGAGTTGTCCCTCTCTGGTATAAACAGAACAACAGCACACCTCGTTTAAGTGTTTTACTAGTTTTTCTGAATGTTGCACTTGTTCAGTGGTGAAGTTCCAAAGCACTGGAGGGGCCCACTGGCCTAGATACTTGCCCATACTATCCCACACACCCTGCCACTCATGACTGTCCAGCCTCAGGGAAAATCTCTTGGTGGTCCTCCTATATCGTCATCTAACCCTAGACCAGACTTGAACCCGATACTGCTTAACTTTCGAGATTAAACGAAATAGGATGTTCCTAGGATGGGATGGCTGTGGGTAAAACACACTCCGTATGTGTGCCAACATGCTGATCCCCAGCACAAAGAGCAGACAGGTCTCAAGGGTATTCAAAGGCCATCTAAAACCTTCAGAACTCTCAACTGCTGTTGCAAATAGGCTGGTGGGGGAATGGGGAGTGAAAGAGAATGCCTCCTTTGTAGGTTGACCCTCCGAGGAGAAAAAAAAAGATATACAATTGCTAAAATATTTCATTATATACCTCCCAAAGTATAAAGCTGATGGCCATGCTGGAAGCACAAACCAGACCAGTTTCATGATCAATGAGTCTATTGTATTACAAGTCATTACCATGAAGTACAGTGAAACAAGAACCTTAGCCCAGGCCCCCCAGCTGATAAACACTAAAACAGCAAATAGTGGCTGTAAGTAAGGTACAACATGCTGAAACTCTGAGATCAAGCGCAACAAGTCTGAGAGCCAAATAATCACCATTGTGACAAGTAGTAACAATGAATGCTTATCACAATATGATTAAACACACTCTGGTCAGATCTGTCATTATCTCAACCCTTCGAGCCCCATGTTGGGCGCCACAAGGAACTGTTGTGGTTTGAGCCCAGCCGGTAACTCAGAACCACACAGCCGCTCGCTCACTCCTCCCCCTTATTCCTCCCCCTGCTCCTGGAGGGATGGGGAGGAGAATCGAAAGAATGTAACTCCCACGGGTTGAGATAAGAGCAGTCCCGCAACTAAGGTATAACACAAAACCACTACTGCTACCACCAATGATAATAATGATTAGTGAAATAACAAGGGGAGAGGATACAATTGCTCACCACCCACCAACTGATACCCAGCCCGACCCGAGCAGTGATCTGGGCCTTCCGAGTAACTCCCCCTGGTTTATATACTGGGCATGATGTGCTGTGGTATGGAATGCCCCTTTGGCTAGTTTGGGTCAGGTGTCCAGTCTCTGCTTCCTCCCGGCTTCCCCTCCTCCCTGGCAAAGCATGAGACTGAGAAAGTCCTTGGTCGGAATAAACATTACTTAGCAACAACTGAAAACATCAGTGTTCTCAGCGTTGTTCCCAGGCTGAAAGTTAAAAAACACAGCACTGCACCAGCTACTAAGAAAGAGAAAAATGACTGCTATAGCTGAACCCAGGACATTCCCACATATTGAGCTTGCAGAACAAAGTAGTACATTAAAAGCACTGATAAGGGTATTAAAAGGTAATATTTGATGTGTGCCTGTTACATTGATACTGAATCTGGCTGTGATATGAGTTGTACTGTTTAAAATTACGTATTTCTCTTTTTCTTTGAATCAGAGAAGATAGTTACAGGAAAAATCAATATCTAAAGCTCACAAAGCCAAAAATCATCTTTCTGTACTAAGATATCCCAGTGATAAAGGCCATGAAATAAAAGTCAGAAATATATAAAGTATACATTAGATGCACAGAGACACACATGACGTACTGAAATTAGTAATGCTTTGTTCTTACAGAGGCTTGCCCTAAGAGCTACTCCTGACAACATAAAACACCCTCTTCCTTCCATTAACCCACAGGCACACAGTACATGTCAACATCGAGTAGGCTTGCCCAACCTGTGACTAATGGGGAAGAGATGGGGAAAACCCCACTGTTGGCACTAAAACAAGCAAACACAATCTTTTGTCATTCACCCTGCTACTCAGCCTGAGGCTAACAGTCATCCATATGAAACTACTCTTCCGGAGGAATCTTGGGATGCTTCAAGTCTCTGTAGACAGCAAAAGAAATGGCTTAAGCTCACAAGGATTGTGTGAGTTATTGCAGACCTCTGTGAGTGAGGGACAAAATTCTTTGATGAAGAGGGAATGGAAATTATATGAAGCCAGAGACACATACCTTAACGTGCTTTCCCACTGGCTATATCTCACTCATGTTGTCCAATACCCAGATATCCATCCTGAAATTCCACTGTCTAGCCAACACAGAAAACAATTACTAAATAACAAAATGCACCACTACTGGCTATCACAGAATGCAGGCTATGCAGAATGGTCTTCTCCAAATGATAAGTTGCACATAGTCTGATGACATTGTCTCAATGAGCAGAAAGGTTGCAGGATGCTTCTGGATGCAATCTGAACCAGTGGAAGCCAGACCAGCTACTGAAACTGAAGCAGCACAGACTATAATTACCAGCTTTTGCCACCATTAATTTCCTTCTAGAGTACTGAACGAAGGTGAACCGGAATAACTCTTGGCTAAGTCCTATTTTCACCATATGCTTAACTATTATGAGGATGCGCACACACATGATCATGCTGCTGGTCATCTGCATACTTCAGATAAATTCCAAAAAGTGGTTAAAAGGCAAACTTTAGGTGGAAGAAACAACCATAATCTGTTTCATTGTCCCATGGTTTTCAGACCTAGGTAGATGGCCATCCTGGCACATCAGGTCTCTACCTCTGAGGGATGGAGATCTCCAGAATGAAAATCTGTATGTTTTATTGAGAGACATGGAGAAAACATGGAACAAAATGCAGGCACGGAGAAGACACCATGTCTTTGTCTGCAACTGAGGAAAAACTGCAGAGGAATTCCTTGTGCTTATACAAAGCAGTTTAGATTGTCACTGGCAGATAAGACTAATCCCCGACTTCTTCACATTTGTCTACACTAATTTGGTTGTATTAAGATGACAAGTAGATCTGTAATGTGTTCACCCTGTCAAAGGGCAAGAAAAGGGTCAAAAAAGAGGTGGAAAAAGAACAAGATGGAAAAAACACAGAGAACAAGTTTACTGATGTCTCTGTGAGGAAGGTGTTAGGATTGGCATCCCCTGACCTTAGCATCAACTACTGCTGCCTTTCTTGGGCAACAACAACAAACCTTGCATGGGCAAAGCCAAGCAGGAAGACGGTTGTCAGCCTGAATCCACTGGCAAGCTCCTCTATGCCTGCACTTTGCCTTGGTGTGCATTCACTTTTAAAGAGAAAGGGGCAGAAAGCAAGACTGGAAGGTGACCTGAAGGAAAAGATGAAAGGGAACTGGAATGGGAAACAGAGATCAAAGTGCAAAGGAACGGACGGCACCAAGCTGGCTGAGAGTGTTGATGTGCTGAAGGACAGGAAGCTCTGCAGAGGGATCTGGACAGGCTGGATCCATGGACTGTGGCCAATGGGATGAGGTCCAATAAAGCAAAGCGCCAGGTCCTGCACTTGGGCCACAACAAACCCCTGCAATGCTCCAGGCTTGGGGAAGAGTGGCTGGAAACTGCTCATGGGAAAGGAGCTGGAGGTGCTGATTGATGGAGCTGAACACGAGCAGCTTGTGCCCGGGCAGCCAAGAAGCCACCAGCATCCTGGCCTGTATCAGCACCAGTGTGACAGCAGGGCCAGGGCAGTGACTATCCCCCTGCACTGGGCAGTGGTGAGGCTGAACCTCAAATCCTGTGTTCAGTTCTGGGCCCCTCACTACAAGAGAGACATTGATGTGCTGGAGCAGGGCCAGAGAAGGGCAACGGAGCTGGTGCAGGGCTTGGAGCACAAGTGTGAGGAGGAACGGCTGAGGGACACCTGGGGGGGTTTAGTCTGGAGAAGAGAAGGCTCAGGGGGGACCTTATCGCTCTCTACAACTGCCTGACAGGAGGTTGCAGTAGGGTGGTCGGTCTCTTCTCCCAGGTAACAAGTGAGAGGACAAGAGGAAATGGCCTCAAGCTGCACCAGCGGAGGTTTAAACTGGATATTAGGAACAATTTCTTCACAGAGAGGGTGCTCAGGCATTGGAACAGGCTGCCCAGGGCAGTGGCAGAGTCACCGTCCCTGGAAGTGTTCAAAAACAGTGTAGACAAGGCCCGCAGTGATACGGTTTGGTGGTGGCTTTGGCAGTCCTGGTGTAATGGTTGGACTTTATGATCTTGAAGGTCTTTTCCAACCTAGTTGATTCTATGATTCTAGGAGTTTTATGACATTAACAGAGATCAGCATGTGCAAGCAGAGTAGGTAAACAGGCATAAAGGGAGATGGGAAGATAAATCAAACATATGGAGAACTATCACCAATTTCTTGAATTGCCTGTCTGAAGACTAAAGAGCAAGATTGGGAAAAAAGGCATTTCCATAGGACTTGCTATTTCTTCTCAGGTAGGGGTGGGTGTATTGCCTTTTTAAATATGTAACATACTTCTCTATCCCTTCAGCCTGTGTTCTCCCTGCTCTTAAAAGAAGTTGTATTTGTCATGACTATATGACAATTCTGAGGGAGCAAAATTTACATTTTGTGCCCGAAGCAGCAAGGGTGTCAGAACATACTAATGCAGAGGAAATGGGTCCTGTTGAAACACACACAAAATAAATGGAAAGTGTAGGAGAATGTGTAGGTTGTTACATTTACCTTTGAAAAATTAAACCATTATGAGTCTGAAGAGTTTGTGTGGACTGCAGTACAGTTCAGATTAGAGGGCGGAAAATAAACAGCTCATTTTATCATCCAACATGTCAGAGTCCTGCCAATGGAAAAAATGTCCTTCTTTTTCATGCATGCAGCTCTTCTCTCCACACCCTGTTAGAAGAGAGATGATACTGCTAAGGAGACAAATAGTCAGTGGGCTCCTTGTCCGAGATGCCCTTGCACCACCCAGCTCAAGGCGCTGGCCTTTCAGCCGAGTGCACAAGGCGTTGCTTTCCTTGGCTGTGCTGGTACAGGTGCTATTTGCGAAAATGTCAGAGCAGCACTGGAACCACAAATCCTACTCAAAAGTAAATCATTCCCTATTAGCATCATACCTCATTAGCTTTTACAGTATGATCCCAGAAACCTTCCCCAGCAAACTGCCCCATGTAACAGCCCCTGCAAATCAGATGAGCTTGCATACAGCAAAGCAGATACTGAACAAAGAACATTCCCTTGCTTTGTGTACATAGGGAAATCATATTTCTGCAGAAAATTGCGCTTCATTTTTCATGAGGGGAATAAAACTACCAAAAACATTTAGTTTCTGTGAAAGAGCAGTGAGCATGCTTGTCATTTTGCAGGAGTATGTTGGGCTGCGGGTGAAATGGCTGCCAGGACTCCAGGCAGCATTGCCACCAAAGCCCCTCACCCATTTAATGCCAGAGCAGAGAGAACACCGTCTTAACAATTCACAGCTAAGTACACAAACCGTCATGCTTATTTTCCAGTAGTAAAGTGAAGCCCTTTCCTTGAACCTCATGCAGTGAGTTGTTAAACGCATAATTGAGGCACAACTTAAAAATGCTCCTCCCAAAATGTTTCATGATATGTAAATATGAAAGGTGTGCTCAACTACCAGGAAGTCAATACACCTTCTCTGTATCACCTGGCACCCAGCACCAGGGACAATAAGACAGAAAGCACTTCAGAAGTGGTTTGGAGCCACAGGCATCGATGAATTGCTGCCATTAAAACAACATTTATCAGGACACTGTCAAAAGGGCTTTAATTTCAACAGCAAATGACTGGCCCTCAGGAAGATTCTGCGTCAGAAAACACACAAAAGTGGCCAACAGCTACATTCCTACCACACTACTCAAGTAGGTATTATGAGAAGCAGCAAAGTAGTTACATCAGTCATGTCTCATTCCCTCCAGAATGTAATTCTGCCACTATGCCCATTTGATCTTTTCTGAGAGTGCTTCATCTGAACTGCTCTGCAAAGAAATGTAGAGGACAAGCAGTTTTTACCCACAGGGCAAGATAAATCCAGTATCACAATCATTTAATGAGGACTACAAATCCTATTAAGTGTTTTTTCATTTAGAAGCCCTAGATAAAGTGGCAGAAGAAAGCATGGTTCCACTCAAGAATGCTCCAGACAAAGACAACGTCAATTTTGGCCTCATTACAGTATGTTAATACAAGAAGATGTGCAATAAAGCCCTTATGAAGAACACCACAGAGTATATGTTTCAGTGATTATGCCACAATACTCTTATGATTTAGCATAATTCTCCACCATTACAGTCATGCTTCAGCAAGGTGCAGTCATTTTCCCACGATAACACTCTAACATCATTATTCCATTTATTTTGTGTAATAAACAGGAGTTTCAGTTCCTTGATTTGGCAGATGCTGGAGCAAAACCAAGCATATTGTTCCTTGCCACCGAAGCCCAGTTATGCTGCTTTACAAAGCGTTTTCACATGCTGCTTCTCCTTAACCGATCAATCAATGGGACATTTCCAAGACAATCTTTATATTCTCTGTATCACAGTCAGACACATTCAAAATAGAGGAAACAAACTGAATTGGAACAAACTACAAAGTAACTCCCACAGTCCTCTCGCATAATCTTTTGGTTTTGAGACCCTGGAAAAGCCAAGTAAGCAGATCTGGTATTACTGGGCACATAAGAATCATGTTCTGCTCAAATGTAAACATCTTCTCCAGGTTGTCTCACTAAGAAAACAGCTTGAAGTATCACCTTCATACCACAGGTTTTCACAGCATCCTCAAATATCAACACACACCTGGAGAAGCAAAGAAACTCAAGATATCAAGGTAAATCAGTGACAGAAATATATGCAGCCCAGGCTGCATCCAGTTGGCAGCACATATAAGCCTAGCTTAATACATTCTGCAAATAAAAATGAAGAATGCAAAGATGAAGCTTTTTTCTTCCAGGTTACCTTTGCTTCCCTCTCCTCCAAGTTCCACCCAAACTGTTGCCTAGAATCTGTCTAACGACATGTACATGTGAGAATTGACTTTTACACATTTTACATTTTGAAATTCATCATTTCAAAATGATTGTCCACTCTCCAGGTCAGCACTGAATGCAGAACAGGCAGAGCACTATGTGTTTTCATGCCAGCTGTCTTGAGTAAAACAATCCAGCCCCCCTTTCAAAAAGCAAAAAAACTTGCTAACTTTTCTTCAAGTTCCTCATAGCTTTGCTTTCCTCTTTATCAGATATGAATGACTAGCAGCCAAACACATCTCTACCACCTAAATTGCAGAGCACATGCTTCCCCTTATCAGCTATCAGAGCGGGACTGAGGAACAGAGGCTTTCCCGGTTCTGGACTCCCTTCATCCACAATCTCCCCAGCTAGTCAACAGCCCTTGCTAGAACATTAAGGTTACAGGAGCAGAGACCCAGAATCCAGTGGTACGAGCATGAATTTAAGGATTAAGCAACATTGTCTATTCTACCTGCCAGCCAGCACAATGAGAAGAAAGAAAAGAACATTTATCTGATGTTTCCCCACTGCCAGAATCTGCCAAGAGAAAACTACTTCTATGAATATAGCCTACATTTAGATAGACTGTGATAATTCTTTTGTATCTATAACCAGTGTTTGTTTGTCAGAGTTTGCACCTCCAGCTCACTGTACAACGCTCCAATGCAGAGAGAAGTAACTTGCTTTACCCACATTAGTTTGTGTTATCACAACAGACATGTTAAACTGGTGAACCATGGACACTTGCCCTCTTAACCGCTTACAAACACTGTAAGAGCTGATATGAGACTTGCTATCCAAACTGATAACCAGCAAAGATTTATTTTTTCCTCTTCCAGATGCAATAGGGTAGATTGCACTCCGTTTTGCAGTGTAGTCCAGTGTTGCATCACAACAGGACAAGATGAGGGACAGAATTTGAGATGGGCATCTGGATTTGTCAGTAATTCCTATTCCAGTGAGCCCTCCAAGTTGATGTCTGTTTAACATCTTTAGTGTTTCCAGCAGTCAGTATCACTCTGACAAAGCTATACATATGTATCCATGTATTTTCTCTTTACATATGTATGCCTCTGTGAACTAACAGCTATCTGCGTCAGCAATCTGCTTCAGCAGTCAATCCTCCTTTAAAAAAATCCCCATTACATACGACCATCTAAATCTTTACACGCTCCCCATCATGCCTACAAAAATACCTGTATAGAATCATAGAATGCCAACTAAACTGATCTTTAAGCAGAACAGTTCATCTGCTGGAGAAGGAGGGGGTATAGGAGGAAGACACCAATTGTACAAGTGAGAATTATGAGACAAATAAAGACTTTGCACCTTTTAAAAAGGTTCTTAATCAAAGAAGTCATCCTCAGCAGCTGAGAATCTGAGAAAAAGCTTATTACATGAAAAGTGTTTGACAAATCTGGTACCTCAGGTTTCCCCTTGAATTCCCAAAGAGGACTAAAATTACTAGACCGTACAACACAGAGCTGAGCAGCAACGATTCTTGAGACAGCCTTGTTCCTAATTGCAAACCCAGAGAAAAGAAGGAATGTGTTTCTATCCCTCAGGAATACAAAAGAAAGAACAGAAAATGTCAAGGCAGACTCAATGAAAAGTTGCCATCATTACTGTATTATCGCTTAATCTGAGCTATTTAACAGAACTAGGTCAGGTTTTTCTTGCAACCTTAGGTGATTATCAAAGACCTGCTTACATGCAATGTTCACAGAAGAACTTCAATAGCCGTACAGTACCTTGAACCTACAAATTATTTTGGAAAAAAGTGTTTCTTGTGTTAAGGCACAGCCTCCATCCAGGTAGGTATTAGTGGAAAGAATATTGCAAGCTTCACCGATACAAAGCCAAGCTAGGGAGAGCCAGCTCCACTTATCCCACAAGCATGGAGGATATCACTGTGAAAATGCCTTAATGGCAAAGCCTAGCCTGAAGTATCTCTTAAACCAATCTGCAACTTTTTTCTGGCAAAAACAAACACAAAATTAATGTCTGTAACTTTTCCAGTCTGCTCTCCTGACAATGTTACAAAAGAAGCTGAGGCACAGGCTTTTTACAACAAAACATAGAATCATAGAATAGAATCATAGAATCGTAAGGGTTGGAAAGGACCTTAAGATCATCTAGTTCCAACCCCCCTGCCATGGGCAGGGACACCTTGCCCTAAACCATGTGGCTCAAGGCTCTGTCCAACCTGGCCTTGAACACCGCCAGGGATGGAGCATCCACAACCTCCCTGGGCAACCCATTCCAGCGCCTCACCACCCTCACTGTAAAGAACTTCTTCCTTATATCCAATCTAAACTTCCTCTGTTTAAGCTTGAACCCATTACCCCTTGTCCTACCACTACAGTCCCTAAGGAAGAGTCCCTCCCCAGCATCCTCGTAGACCCCCTTCAGATACTGGAAGGCTGCTATGAGGTCACCACGCAGCCTTCTCTTCTCCAGGCTGAACAGCCCCAACTCTCTCAGCCTGTCTTCATATGGGAGGTGCTCCAGCCCTCTTATCATCCTCGTGGCCCTCCTCTGGACTCGCTCCAACAGCTCCATGTCCTTTTTATGTTGAGGACACCAGAACTGTACGCAGTACTCCAAGTGGGGTCTCACAAGAGCAGAGTAGAGGGGAAGGATCACCTCCTTCGACCTGCTGGTCACGCTTCTTTTGATGCAGCCCAGGATACGGTTGGCTTTCTGGGCTGCAAGCACACACTGCCGGCTCATGTTAAGCTTTTCGTCAACCAACACCCCCAAGTCCTTTTCTGCAGGGCTGCTCTGAATCTCTTCTCTGCCCAGCCTGTAGCAGTGCCTGGGGTTGCCCCGACCCAGATGTAGGACCTTGCACTTGCCTTGGTTAAACTTCATAAGGTTGGCATCAGCCCACCTCACAAGTGTGTCAAGGTCCCTCTGGATGGCATCCCTTCATAGCTTACACTTTGAATAAGATAAAGGCACTGAAGGCATGTTGATACATCAGTTAAATGTTTCCAAAATTCCCATCCTTAGAGGAAAATGGAAGCCTTTAGCCCTTTTTTTTTTTTTCCTTCTGAGACAGTGAGTGATAATATGGGTATGGGGTGATTCAAAGATATCCTGGTTTCTTGAATTAATTTCAATAAATAAATTCAAGCCTTGCTACAGCAAGGCTAGCACAGTGAGAACATGGGAGCAAATGCTATTTCTGCAGGAATGAGAAACACATAAACAAATCTGCTCAAACTGGCACAAAGAAGATGAAAAATGACAAAATTTTAAGGTTTTTTTCCTGAATAAATGATTCCTGAGTTTCCTGAAATGCCACAGACTTGCTGTAAAAGGCTTACAAAATCACATCTAAAAGTTTCGTCCAGCTTGAAATAAAAAGACCCGATTGACAGCAAAAATAGGTCTTTGCTAGTAATCAACAAGCTTTGTTTTTCAGCCTTTCTGCATTTTGTGGACAACAGCCCAGATTTTGGCAAATTATTTCATTAGGGGAAACTTGCAGTTTAACTAAACATGGCTTTCTCAACAGAAAATTGGTATCAATCATTCCTCATTTTCTTAAGCAGACTGAATGATTCATCTCCAGGAAATCTCTATGATAATCTAGAGTTACAGCTGATCAGACAAAATTAAATGTGCAAATCACTTGATTTTTACCACTTACACTATTGTATATCTGTACACATACAGGAAAAAAAAGAAATCCCAAAACACGTCTAAGTTTCATTACTTGTTTTCTGAAGTCTTTCATCGTGATGTTTAACTACAAATGCATCCACTGCAATCCATTTGTCTGCATAAAGGTAGAAATAATCCAAGCTATAGCTAACCAGCATGATACAGCTACAGCTTTATGAAATTTGCTGTTATCTATTCATAGTAGCTTGCATAAAACCTTTTGTGGCTGTGTTTAGCTAGATATCACTCCTAGAATCCTGCTTAGATTCAGTGGGTCTGAACAAAACAGCTTATTTCTGCTGGGGGTGGAGGGAAAAGAAGAGGGAAAGGAGCCTGATTAATAATGTTAAAAAGAGTTTAATACTCAAACATCAAGTCAAGCTTGCCAAAGCAACCATATTTGTTCAGTATTTGACTCTTGGTATCATCTCAGGCCTCAATAAACACTTGAGTGAACAATTTTGGTTCCCTGGACACCATGAACTCAATAGTGTAGAGGACACAGTTCCTCCCCTGGAATAGTATTAAACAAAGAGACTTTGTTCTCTTTTCTCATTTCGGTAGAAGATCACACACATTTAACCCTACTAACTTATTTTATTAATGAACTGCATCTACATTTGGACACCTATCTACAGGATATTACCTGGATAAACAAATAACCATACCTGAAACCTCCCATTATAGGCACCCACTCAGATCTTTCAAAAGGGTGCTGTGTCTCCTCAGGCTTAGAGCACAATAGGAGCAAACAGCCCCTATACCCCAGCTGGGCTTTAAGAAACAGGCAGGCTAGATCTCATCAATAACATTAAGTGCTATTTCATGACCTCAACTGATCAGAGTGATCTCATTTGTCCACAAAGATGGGCACCGCAATGACTCCATTTGAAAGATGAGGTTTAATTTGCTCTCTGAATGAGAATTTTAGTTCCTGCCTAAAAGAAACAGAAGGGTGGTGTTGTCCCCCCTGCCCGGCATCTGCAATTTTCTTCACAGTCACTGTTTTACTTAACTAAGGCATCGTTGGGTCAGACAGTCACTTTAAAATTAGAAGAAATCAGGGGCTTTTTATATAAACATAATTAAGCAATTTAATGAAAATCTGTTGGGTCCATCTCTGAGAATATGTGGGACCCAGCTTGGTTTGAGTGCTCAGTGTGCTAATCTGTAACTTTGCTGTCACCAACAGGTTGCCATGAGAATTAAATATTTTTCTTTTTTTTCTTTTTTTTCTTTTATGCCTCAGGCTAAAAATAAGAATGTGACTCAGACAGTGAGTATTGTTTTAATTTATAAGTAGTCCTGTTAACTTGGATGTAATTAATGATGAATTAGTTAGTAATCTCTGACTTAGAGGGATAAATGTGGTATGGGAAGGCAGATTAAAGTTGCTGCTGTTCAAAACATCACAAATAAAGAGAGAACAGAACTAAATTATCCCTCTGATTTTGAAATAGTAACAGAGAGATACATCACACAGCATGTCCTTCTGGTTTCTGCTGCTGCTTTTATTATGAACAGAATTATCTCTATCCCCTGCATGAGACAATTGATTGGCTTCAGTATAACTGGATGTTTTGCCAGCCTTCACTATGCTCCTATTCAGTAAGTCATGTAAAATTATGCACTGAAAACTGGCTGACCCGCCTGTCTGCTTCGTGTTTATAAGGAGTTTGTCTCCATGGTATTTCAGTTCTTTATCTGAAAACAAAACAGGAGATACAGGAAGCCAAGGAAACCATGAGAGAAAAGCCATAACAGTAGTATAGTCAAATAAGATTTGATGCGCCAGGCACAATCCTGAGAGCCTAATGACAGGTCAGTGCTCCCATCACACTTCCTGAGAAGCCCTGGGAACACCACAATTCTCTTCCTGCTTCTACCTTGCTCAGGGCATATATCCTGCTCTACCCTCATCATAAGTATATTGCATATGAGGAGGTTCAGGTGCCAAGCAGCATGCCAGCAGGGAGAGCAAAGCCAGAGCTTAACCCACCATCACCACCTCTACCCGTACTCCACCCTGTCCAGCCTGCTTCCTCCAGGGATCATGAATACTACACGCACAGAAAAGGACAGCTAGGCTTGAAATACTTACAGGAAACTGACTGTATGACAGCAGCTGCGTACGAGAGAACGCAGTGTACTGGGAAGCTGAAGAAACAGGCTGTGTACAGAAGCAGGCATTAGAGAGCACTGGGCATTTAGATCCAGGGCTACGTTTGCTACTGTTGAGGCCAAGCTAAACCACTTAGGAATTGAGTCATATGTTTGTAGCTGGGACAGCTCAATTTGTCATGAGTTAACCTGGTGTTTTATCCATGGCCTAAGTACTTTTTTTACAGAGTGCTCACTTTATCATGCACGTAAGGGCTGAAGGGCCATAAAAGCAAACCGAAAAGACTGGAAAAAGGACTTAAATTCTCGCTTTCTTTACTCTCTCATTTTGCATCTAATTCAAGCTCGAGTAAATGATAAAATAAATTATACCATTCTGTGCTTCTGTGAGAGACCCAAGCCACTTTCTTATGGTTTATTTCAGTAATATCTAAGGGCATCAAAAAATAAACAGTAATTTCAAAAAATCTGGCCTTATATGTAACTCACCTGGGAGATTTAAGCTACTTGCTTGGCTTCTAGAGGTCTAGCACTTATGAAATAGAAGGAGATTATTCTGAGAGGGCTCATGCATTCCTGCAAGTCTCTATACAGGCTCAAAAGGTTTGACAAAGTTAAACTGGAATCTGAGGCCTGTAAAGGCCAAGACTACACCACAGCTGCTTCTGCTGCTGTTTGTTTATTACTGGCCTCTATGAGTGGTGATGCTAACATTTCCTGCACAAATTCACATGATGCAGAGGGTGATGTGACAGGTGTTGTGAGTGTCATATTGCCATGAAGCAAAGTCTTTGATAAAGAAGAGAAGGCATCCAAGGAACGTGCACCAGGAGGCTGAAGCTCATCCCTCTGGCACCTCCCTACACACTGGCACTGTGCAGAACAAGAGTTTTCTCTGTTCACATAGATGAGACCCAAAGCAGCCCTGAAGCCAATAAGGCTTGCATCAGGGAGCTCGGTGAAACTGTTTCTACACATGGCCTTTGAACCATGATAGTGGACACAAATTTTTTCTAGTTCTGCAAAGATAAAGAAATTTCTGCTGTCCCTCACTTTTTACCACTCTGCTTTATCTACTTTGATTTGTGTTGGCTGTTATATTTTCCCTTCCTTAGACGGCTGTCTTCTCTGCTTGTACACTTACACAGACCAACTATAACTAAGTTAGGGTGTAATTCTTAGAATGACAGATGGCACAGCAACAAATGGACCTCTAGAAAGCGCCTTACACCATATGGTTTATTCCTTTGGTCATACAAGAAAGTGTTATGCAATAGGAGTCTGCCTATGCCAGGATAACTGCATCTGCTGGCAGGTCTGAGATGATAGTAATGATTAAACTACACCAGTATCACAAAAGTGATGCAACATTTATGTTTAAACAAGGTTATAGAGCCCTCCAGCATCTGCTGCTTAATGGGAATCAGGACAAGAACAGGGAGAAACCAGGAGTGAGTGAATTTCAGAGGGCTGTCACATTAAAATGGCCTCACTCCTGCAGCAGCTCTATGCTGCAAGCTCGCACAACTGAATGTACTTTGGAAACAGCTGAACACTAAACAAAACAAAACAAAAAGGAGCTCACTCACCACCAGGTAGGTTTTCCCTAGTGTCCCCAGCTAAAATGTTAACCTGGATGTCTTTCAGGATAAATATCTCCAGAGTTATTTGTACACAATGCTGCAGTGTTTACCTTTTGATTACAGATTTTTACACACTGTCCATTATTATTGAATGCCAGGATGAAACGCAGCCTAAGGGCCTGAATGCAGTGTTCTGTCACAAAGAAAATACAGCAGAAGTAATGGCAGTCTCTGCAAGTAGAGATACACTAGGCTGGCGAGAAATATGAGCACAGTATCAGAGTTTCTTTTGCAGGGTCTTGGCTTTTACTTTCAAAAGAAGCTCCACAGAGTTTTGCCTGGACAGTGGCATTTAAAGCCTGGACTTGGATATAAATGGGGAACATGTGTATAAAATCCTCTTGACTAATTTGTCTCTTGCATTCATGTCTGTACAAATAAAATAGGAATTACAGAGCTACGCTTTCCTGGTTACTGAGTTTAACTCAGGCTTGGATCCTAAACTGGGCTTCCAGAGAAAGGACAATGTAATAAGGTCTCACGGAATCGTAACTGAAACAAGTGGCTCCTAATATTTAAACTAAAACCACTTGTCTAGTCCATATACCTGCCCATTATGATAGCACTCCCAGTGAAACAATTTAAAATACTGTTTTGTATTTCTTGAAAGTAACATGAGTAAAGGTATTCACTCATTATTTTCTGAAGATACTGTAGAATATTTATATTAATAGTAACCAAGGGTAATTTTGGTCAACTGTGAAGTACAGTTATTTAAATAACAGATACAGATATAAATCTCAAAAAAGCATTCTTACAATACATGTGCATGCACAATACAGGTAGTGATGCATGTGCTTCAGCTCTGAGGTGTTAGTATACCTTTCTACCCAGAACCGCAATGAATACTATACTTTTCTTTAAGCTATATAGAACCCTGATTTTTAAGCATCTTGATGAAGTTCAATTTTTAGCTATGCTCATGTTTCAAGTTATTTGTACAGATATCTACAATTTTTATTGGTCTCTTCTTCTACCCTGAGACATAGTTTACTTGTTAGTCTACTGCTAGAGTCATACAACTCATTTGCGATTTTTACACTCCAGTTTTCACAGCCTAGATTTGGATTTTGAAAGGTCAAACCCTGGGGCTGTTTTCCAGAAAGATTTTGATGTGTCACCTGATATACGATTCACATTTTGAACGAGGTCACTTGTGAACTGTTGACACCAGCAGAGGTGTCCAGACTTCTTTTTAGAATTGCATCACGGTATTACCCTACTTATCAGCACACTTTCCTCCATTAACCAAATTTTGGCAAGATTTTTACTGAAAAAACTTTCCATAGCTATTTATTATTTCCCTATACCTGACTGCTTCAAGCAGATTTCCTACAAATGTTGAGATAGATTTTTATTTTTGTTGTCTTTTACAGCATCATAATGCTTGCTGCAATACTTCTGAGAATGCAAAACCCACTTCCTACATTTAAAAGATTCTACCTGCTAACTAGATCCACTTGAAAATAGTACGCCAGTTATGCTACAGTGATACAAAATACCACAGCGCCACCTGACTTCATGGAACGGGAAAAGAAAATTACGTCAAGTACATAAAAATGCTTTATATTAAGGGTAGGAAAGCAGGCAGTAACAACTTTTCATATGGTTTTGCGTTAGATTTATTTCTTATTAATAAGAAATGACAGTCATTAACACTATTAAAATCTAATTAGTTCAGCAATTTTCCAGCAAGTCATATATGAGTAGTTAAGTATTGGTATTTGTTTTTCCTAATGGGATTCGAAAGTCTAATTAAAAATCTCTCTTTTGTGGTGAAGTGGAATGAATCTCTATGAAAAACAAGACACTTTCAATAGCCACAGACAGATTATTTCCTTAAATATCATACTTCACAACTATCTTCCTTTTCAGCACTTTAACCAAATAAGAATGATAGAGGCAGACAGAAATTCAAATAAATTTCCTAGCTGCTACAATAGTTCAACTGTGAGCCCCTTTCTCCTCTTCCCAGTCCTCTCTCTCTCCCCAGTTGGTTTACAGGTTGTAAGAACTGAATAATGGTAATAAGGACACGTATAATAAAACCTTTTGACCCTTTAAAATAACACTTTCTAAGAGTATGATTTTGCAGTATTTATCAGTCATGTTTGCAAAAGCTTTATTGTGGACAGAGGTACAATGGAGCAAATTATTCCTCTCAAGAAATCAGTGCAAGAGATAGCAATAAAGCCCATTTTGCTGTGCAGTTTGCCAGTACACTTTGTGTTTCACCATAGCTATTCTAGCAACATTTGGCTAGTTTAGACTGAGGCCTTAATTTTATTTTGTAAGCATAACCGCTAACAGATATTAAGGTAAAATCTGCTGCTGCCACTGAAAGCTTCCCCTGTTTTCATTCAGAGATGCAGCAGGGCAGCTAGCCAGCCCTTTCATTACTAATTCAGAATTTCTATCTCAGTGGTGGCTAATGCTCTCTAGAAAATAACCCACTTCTCTGCCTTCAACCCAGTTAACATTTCCAAGAGACTTCTTATCCTTCTTTGTGCTGAATGCTGAATCAAATGTTTGTGTAATAGAAAGCCCTGGTAAGACAGAGACAGCAGAGGTAAGAAAGAAAGAACAGCGGGTGTCTAGGACATTCAGGATCCCCCTAGAACATCAAGAAAAACATAAAGTAATTTTGTGAGTTCAGCAACCAGTAAAACCACCTATCCCTGAACAGTTTAGGACTTTGATTACATCTGAGGACCAAACCAGCAGCCATCCTATCTTGAAAACAGCCTGTCTTTCAGTTATGCCACTTTAATTGCCAGTGATGATATACAAGGATTATTTTGCATATCACTGAGCACTGCTGCTTTATTCTGCAAAAATCAGAGCATTTTACAGCAAAATGCAAATCTGAAGTGCTCCACTGTGTGCTGGCTTTGCCTTTCCTTAACATGCACAGATCAATGACAGGTTAATGCTTAGTTAACATTCATTAAGAGCAACACGGTTTCAGAAACTTCAGACTAAAGGTGTCAATTAGATGACAGATCCTTCACAAAAGATGAAAGATACTGGCCAGATATTATTATTTTTTGCGGTCAGTGATTTATTAGTTACAAGGTCCCAAGTGTCCAAGCTTATCAGAAATGAGATAAGCAAATATGAACTAAAAGTTATTGTTGATTATTTATTTCACAGAATCTCACTAACCATGGTTACTACCAAAATAGTCCAGAAATTACAGATTCACACAGTCTTACAGTGACTACCCCAAAGTAACATACCAGATAGATACAACATTAGGTAGTAAGCCAACTTGACGTAAGCCTGCTAAAAGCCTGTGTAAGGGTAACCAGTCCATACTCAAGGCCATACCACAAATCAGGCACACCAATGCTAATTACAAATTAAATTCTCTACTGTCTTTTATGTTGGTGCAGACACTGAAACTATGTGAAATGTCTGACATCCTGTACATAATTACTACTAAATCTGAATGGGAGGAATTCATATCCACTTGAGCAGCGTACAAATGCTGGCTTCATTACAGGTCAGTAGCAAGTCAGGGACGCTTCAGTAGGCAGCATCTTACACCCAACAGATTTTCATACCTTTTCAGTTTGTGAAATCTCAACAGCTTTCTAGGAAAGGTGTAAATTCAGTGCAGCTGTCTGAAAATTTTCTTGCTTTACCTGTTTGTGCCCTGGAGATCAAACCCACTGCACTGGACTGTAATTTTGCACAGGTATGAAGGGCTGCGCAAAACACAAAAAGGTTAGCAAGAACCCAGACATGTAAGTCTAATCTTGGTTCATCCTTAGAGCTCAAAATACAAATAAAAGTGTGCTATGAACAAAAGTCAATATCCAGAGTACAAATATATCAAGCACACAGGAATTTTAGAAGCTCCATGGTATTACTTTACAAGGAAGAAAGTCTTCTGTACAACTAAGCCATATCTTGGGCTGTCAAACAGATCTGCTGCTTTCTTTCATTAACAGTAAGAGTTATGTATCAGAACTTCCAAAGTAATCTTCTAAAGAGATATCACAAAATCTATGCTAGAAAAGCCATACTAGTAAAAATCAGTTTTCCCCATCTTCTTTGTGAATGGTCTAGACTAATTTTATTTCATGGCAAAGAAGTTGTCGACAATCATCCCAAACCTGCAGGAAGATTTTCCTTACATATATTTATTTTTCAGTGGGTACAGCACTGAACCTGACCTCAGTTTATTAATAATGTGAGCATTAGGAATACCTTTTGGTGCAGGAGGTTTTTCTTCAATCAGCTGTCAGCAGAAAAAAGTATCTCTGAGCAATGAAATAACTCAGTGGATTGCTAAAATTTTTAAAATTATGGGCGAAAGAAATAGATCTTTTTGCAAAAACAAGGACAGTAAATGCTTTTATGGAAAGGTACTACAGGAGATCTTTTGCATCTCAATCAAAAGGCTGCAAGCTACAGCCTTAAATTTCAATTGCAGATGGTAAGATGACATACAATTAATATGATTCTATTTGTGCAGTCCAATCAGAGCATGTGAGTACAGGAAAAACAAATGTAACATATTGTGTGATTTTGCTTTCAACGTATGATGCACTGAAAGAGACCATTAACATTTCAAGACCAAATTCACATTAATTTCCCTACATCTGCAAGAGTTCCCTTCTTTATCAATACCATCATGCCATCCTGAGCCAGAGGCAAATCTTATCTCTGAGGTGTTTACAGAAACTGCCAAGAACACATTTTTTTCCCCTTGGAATGTACCAGATGATGTATCAGGTGTCGGATTTTTCTGCCAAAGTTTCCCCAAGGGTGGATCACAAAATCTTCCTTGTTATATGTCGCTCATCTCGTATTCGACAACCCCCCTTCCCCTGCTCCCCATCATTCTTTGTGTAAAAAAGAAAAAAAAACCAACAAAAAAACAAACTACTGGAAGAACAATGTTTTGTTCCTGATCACACTCTGACGTCTTCACTTTCTGTCTCTGCATCTCCTACAGACATAGAAAACTTCAATGCTTTCCTGTTCACCATATGCACCTGACTAAAAATCTCAGTACACAGTGCTGTGATCTTGTTCTTTGTTAAATTTTTATTTCATTGTAGTGACGATGGCTTTCTATCCATCTGGATTACTTAAAACTATAGAGAACAAGAGGAATGCTCTGCAGGGAACAATGGTGCTTTGTTTTGAAAAAAGAGAGGCATAAAGATGACTAATAAGTCTTTTCTGTACCCTTTAACGCACAAGCATAGCTCCTTTTCCTCCTTTTCCTAACAGTTCCCCTTCTTAAGAAAGAAGTCTGTTCTTGACATAATGGGGCTCTGCTATTAGCTACCCAATTCTGATATATTCTGATATATCACCACATCACAATAAAAAAAAACCCCAAAACAGGCACATAAACACTGCAGTGACAAGGAGACATGTTTCTGAACATAAAAAGGACACACGTATGTATTCTGACCTCAGATCTTATATATACACCTTATTTCTGTTTTAAAGTGGGTTTTAAAGTAAACCAGAAAAAAACCACTAAAAAATCCCCAAAACAAAACAACAAACAAAAAAAAGTCAAGTAGGACAGATCTGAAAATGATGGAATGATGGGAGAACAGCATTTACTAATTTTTCTCTGAGCAGCACCATATTCATAGAAACCGTCAGCTTACTGCCCCCAAACTGGTCTTTTTTTTTTTCCTTACAAATTATTTTATTCTATCATCAACTGAATTATTTTATTATACCAGATGAGGTACCATGTGTCCCTACATCCTGAACAAGGTGAGACACAGGTGCACATACTTAAGCCCGGTGAGAGAAGCTGGTTTGCTACACCAGCTGCTGAAAAAAGCCCAGTTCCTGGCTTAGTAGAAGAACCTCTATGAACACATCATCCACCAAACTGAACCATTTCTTCATCTCTGAGACCCTTGGATCAAGCACAAAATATGCTCAATGTTTTGTGCAAATTCATTTCAGTCATTAGATGCCTCCCAGACTAGCATTACAAATATTCATCAGCATTTACCAGAGTTAAATTTCAGTCTCTGTAAGAATCCATCCATGACTAGCACTGAGCTCAGTATGGGGCTGCTAATACAGAACATTAACAGTGCGTGGGTAATGGTCTGTACCACTGCACGGGCTGAATTTCATCCTTTTAACTGCATCCTTTTAACAGGTCATTTGGTATTGTTTCTGCTCCCCCTTTGGATGAGAATAGTTGTATAAACTCCAGATCAAAACCGTGCATGTCTAAACATGCACAGCAGCAAAACCTTCCTTCTCTAAACCTCCTAAACAATATATGTAAAGAACTGTTAGATAATAAAACCAAACACCAGCATTAGCTCCTATAGAATTCTTTACATAGTATTTTCCCCCATTCAGGGTGATCTGTCTGTGTCTGACTTTGCAGCTCAGCTCAGAAGTTGGTCCATTCTTAGTGAACTAGTCAAAATTAATTTTCATTTTAGAAATGGAATTGAAACCAAAAAGGCCACTGTGCTGGGAAAAGTAACACCCTTTCCCATACAGTGCAGGTTGTACTGCTATAGAGTACAATATATGTATAGTCTGACAAGCATGTCGGATGTTAAATGAAACATGAATGAATAATTCTCCTTCTACACTTAATTAATTAAACTCTTTTCAAGCATATAAGTAAATGTTAGTAACAAAGGTTTAATGCCAGTGCATAATAAAAAAACTTAAATATCACTGGCATATATTTTGAAACATCAAAGGCAGGAAAGGAAAAAGGAATTGTGAAAGAGAACAGTTTAAAGGAAAATTAAGTTTAGGTGACCTAATTAAAGGCTTTTTTTCAGCTACAAAAAGACATCAAAGTCTGAAGTTCTCTTGCCGAACCAAGAGCCTCAAATTAAAAGACTGCATTAATTTCAAGGAATGAATCAGAGAGCTACTACTGTAAGAGCCTTCAGTCCCTCTGTGTTGCCACAGAAACAGAACATTATGGCTAGTTTATAATCCAAGTGCTCCATTTATGTAAGGGAGTTTATTTTTCATTTTCACCTTTCCATTTACCCATCCTGATATATAAGAAAGCCCCTCAGAAACTAATGATGCTTCTTCCATGATTGACAGCTGGAGTTCGGATGTCAAACAATGCCTGGTTTACATTGTTCTTTATTAATGGCTTTCCAACAGGAGAGAAAGTGGCAGTCTTCTGTGTATTTGCAGTGCAGAGCGGCTGAAATAGGGAGTTTCTGGCAAAGCTGGGCTCAGATCTGCTGCAGAGCCAGGATCCAGAGACAAAACAGAGCTCAGAGTGGCAAAGTGATTGAGGGTAGGCACAACGGAAGAAATGTGCTCAGTGCAGGAAACAGCTTTCTGACAAGCCCAGCTGTCACCGGGAATATTTAGCGGACACCCTGGGCTATCACCCAGGTTTGAGGTACATGGAGTCCAATTCAAAGCTGATCACAAAACCTAGTTTCTGTTCAATCTGATAGGTGTTAAGAGCATCAGACAGAACTCTGAGCAGTATCATAACACAGGGAAAGCACAGCTACAGTAGAGATGCAATGCTTGTTTTAAAAGCTGTGTATGCCTTTCTGTCCCCATTTACAATGTCTGACTACTGATTAATCATCTTCCTCATGTAGCCTGAGAAGCAGATGCTGTGAAGTGGGGACACACAATTCTACATTCCCCTGGTGCTGCTGAGGGAGGGAAGCTGAGACCCAGACCACAGGGAGCACACAGGGCAGCAGGCAAAGCAGAAAAGCAGAGGCACCCCAGCACCCAACACCTCTGCTCCCACCTTACTGCTGTCAGTGAGATTATTTTTGCCACTGAAGTTTCCTGACTTTAATGGCTGTACATTGAACCTGGCATAATCCAGGTCCTAACATTAACAGATAAAATTTGGGAAAGATGAGCTCTATAAACTCCACCCAAATAGTTCCTGTGCACTCTTTGCTGTAGATTCTACATAAATTCAATATATACACTGTCCTCAAAATACAAGTTAATCAAGTTGAAAACTACCTTCTTGGAAACAGCTAGCAACATGCCTTGTTTCTATGGCATTAAATGAATATTCTAAATTAAACAAATGCATAAACATAAGGGTAATTTACATTGCTTAAGTTAATCAGATTTCTTATACATTTTATGCATCTGCATGATTTTTCATCTGTATTGCATAAATGCATCTTCTCCTCATTTTTAATATGCATATGTACATCCAAACACTCTGTTCATAATGCCTTTTACAAATTTCTAGAACCACGCCTGTCTCAAGATTTTAGAATTCTGTGGCTTACAACAAAAATGATCAGCAAAAGGTTTTAAATACTTACAGATTCAAGGCAGCATTTAACTTAGATGTGAGCTTGCCCTTTTGTAATTCAGTTTTTCTATCAGTAAAACGATAATAGAAGAATCTCCTTCAGAAGTTGGCATATCAGCAAATGTCCAAAACAAAGGACAACTCCATTAAAGAGAATAGTTTTGTACATACAAATGTTAGGTATGAAATTTGACAAGGGTACTGCAAATCTTCACTGATTAGCATTTACAAAGGTCCCTGAGACGCAGGGATAAAAGGTCTTCACTATGAAACAAAATGCATATTTGTTGTTAACATCGTTCTGCATTTAAAAGCTTTCTCAGTCCACCCTAACTAGATACTAATGAACCTTCAGACATTTCTCTGGTTTATTCCAGCAAAAAACCAAGGACTTTCAAATTCTCCTGTGGGTCAAGAGAACTAGATACCTAACAAAATAAGTTATGGTTGTTTCTCAAAAGGGCTGACCTTTACCTGATTTTGTTTAAACCACTACATTTCCAAGTTAATTCCAGTCAAGTCCCCATCTAGTTTACAGGGGTAGAACCGGGAGCAGTATTAACTTCACCTTTTAATATGAAACATTTCATTATTTACAAATCAACAAAAGAGGTTTAATAATATAATCTGGGAACTCAAGCACACCAGTTAGATGAAGGGGCTTTTAGATCAGTGAAGCTGCTATTAAAGTGCCATCAAAGCATTTTTGACTCCATAGAATTAATCATGAAATCTGTTCCTGCCAACTCACTTATCATATCCGAAATATTAATTTTGAGCAAAATTAAATTGGACACCTACCAACAGCAACATTTTGCCCTTCAGAACTCCCCTTCACATTGATTTATTAACGCTGCCAGAACAGTGTACCAAAGCAATTTATTACTATTTTCTCGATGTTTCACTGTGCTTAGAAATAGTCCTCCAGAGTGAAAGGTGCTACCTGACAACATTCTGACAAAGATACATTTTTCACTTTGCATAATGTTCTTCAGATTTATCAATGTAAGGAAAGGAATTTCATTTTATTACAAATAGGAATGGGTGATTCACATAAAAGAAGTCAGTGGAGATTCTGTGATGAGTTGCCTTCAAACCTAGCATTTTCGTTAGTACTTGGTGGGACTTCAGACAGAAGAGTCAGCAAACTCTTTTGGTTTATTCATCAGCATCATTTTCTTTGCCTGCAAGGCAGCCAAAGACATTTATACAGAGCATTAGATAGCAGTGAGTCTGAAGATGCAGCTTTAGCCAGCAGAGAGCTAATGGCATGCAGCACACGTGTCTTGCTGCTTTTAGCAAAATGCCATATTAGAAAGGCACTTCTCATTGGGTGAAAAACAACCAACCTCCCACACCCCAGTTCCCCTTTGACCAAACTGAGTTTCCTTCCCCTGCAGCTAGAAGCCCTGGGATAGATCCACATAAACCATGAAAGTTCCGCATAGGGAGTTTTAATTTGACATCGTAAGGGTACAGCTAATGGCAGGGAAACGTGAAGTCTAGGTATGCCAAGTCTATGTTTGAGTTACTACATGATCAGCCTGATCCAAGCCCTTAACTTTAAAGCAGCTTCTTTACTCTTTGAAACGATTAGTGTCTGGGAGCAGATTCAAAATCAGGGGCTTTTACTTCCTTTCTGTGGAACTATTCCATCTTCCCTGTTTCTTCCATTTCTCTAGCAATCCCACTGTTACAGATCCTGTTTTACTGACTTGCTGCCTGAGAGGAAGACAAATTGTAAATACAATGGCTCCTGCCTGTTAATATCCCTGGCTCCAATCCAACTAGTCAATCTATGTGCTTATTTTTAAGCCTGAATAGTCCCATTAACTTCAATTGGGCTGCTTGTGTTCTTAAGCAAAACAGGTGTTTAAGGACTTTGCTGGATCAGAGCCTATGAATGCCCATCTGCAATCTTATTTGGCTCTGCTAAAGGTTCCTTCCTAATCATTATACATTTACCTAGGAATTCCTCTTGTTTATACTTGCATACACATTCAGACTTCGCAACAGGCTACTTGACACTTTTAAAATCAATTGTGTTTGCAATCAGAGACAAAACCGTCTATGTGGCAATATAAAATTGTATATTGCCATTGTGTATTGTATATGCTGAGGGAACACACATAGATGGAAGTATAAGAGAAGAACACACAGTTGGACATTAGTGGAGGGAAAGCTTTTGGTAATTCACTGGAAGGCAAAAAATAAGTTAAACATGCACAGAACCAATTAAGACACTCCAGATGAGGCTAGAAAAAAATGTCATCAGCATGTATCAGAAAGCAGCGTTTTAAAGCATCAACACTAAAAGTAAAAAAAATGTTACTGCTGTCCAGCAGTTGTCAACTTGAAAAATTCATTACATACAAGAACTCCCATCTTTTATAGAGCCACCTATGGAAAAATTGCTGCTAGCAGTTATTTGCATCCCTGTATATAGGCAAGGTCAACATTTCTAATTCTATGTGAAGCTTGAACAGCTCCTTGGTCACAAAACATGAAAATTCTCTCACTGCCATCATGCTCCTGCACAGGCTATGCCCTTTTGTACTCTACACTGATACTTGTCATTAACAGGTAAAGCTCCCGCTTGGGAAGATTTCACATTCTTTTGCCAGTCTTTGACAGCCTGCTAAGTGTCGGCTTCCCCATACCTGAGTTAGGTTTCTCATAGTGTGCAGTTTTTTATTTTTACCCCCAAACTTGAGTTGTTTGACACGGTCCTCTACCTCTCAAAGAGAAAGGAATATGCATACACCTACACCCCCGAAGTCACATACTGATACTGCCCAAGGTCGCAATTTTGCTCAGGAAGTGCTCTTGTGTAAAGATGGCTACCTATGGCAGGAAACAGCATGGCACAAGCCGATCTCTGAGTATTTCCCCATCTGGTCCTGAAGGTGGCAGAGAGAAATCATGTCTCTATGAGAGGAAAAAACTGAAGCTGGAATTAGGAATTAGAAGGGCTCTCTCTGGTTTATCCACCTACCAATGCCAGATTTCACATCCTGTGCTCAGTTTCAAAAACTATTTAACTACTTCCTCCTTTACATTCCTTCTACCATTTAGAATAATTTACTCATTACTTTGGTAAATATCCTTTGACTTAATTTTAATTTTTATTGCTTAATAGCACTCTTGTCATTCTTATTCATAGCTTAAGCAAGCTGTCATGTTTTCTGAACCTAGTTATCCTTCAGTGCTCTCAGATGTTTATAATACATATATTTTATCATCATTTTGACAAATTGCTTTTATTTTCTCATCTTACTATTTTCTCTGAATCAGCCTTTCTAGTCATTTAATCAATCATTTTTGCTGACCTTTTCTGACCTACCTTCACTTTCGCCAATTGCTGTCAACTCGTCAAGCGCAGAACAGATCAGCGTTCTCAAAACAGTATTTACAATTTGTCTCAAATATACCAAGATAAGATTAAAAAAGCACAGTTCTTTTCAAAAAATGCTTGAATTTCTTTTTACTAGCCCTATGAGGTGATTCTTTTTCTTATTTAAATGCCAGAAGCTAAAAACTCACTGAAAATTTAAAAAAAAAAAAAAAAAAGAAAAAAAAAGAGAGAAGGTAGCATCAGGAATGCAGGGGCTTTCAAGAAAGAAAAAAACATCCTAGTGATTTTGACATTGTAAAATCATACTGGCATCACTATTTCATTTCCTTTGTGTTGAAGTACTTCTCTTGTATTACATTAAACACTATTTTCTCTGTTTGCACACTTTCTAGATTACTTTATTTTTTATTTTCTGTCATATTTCTAACTGCAGATTCTTTAATTTATCATCCGATCTCACAAGTATTCACAGCTCTTCTAAAATGTAATATAACTTGTGAATTTATTTGCCATGCTGCTTACTAGAATGCCTTCTAGGTTATTAAGGTGGTAAATAAAACCAGGTCTAACAATAAACCCAGAGATATCTCCCTATACCTCAATGTATTTATTTACCAATTTTTATGACAGATAATGCTCATATCTAAGATAATTTGAACTATTTTTCCCCCAGTAAACTATAGAAACCTAAGAAATTAAATTCTCCTCCTGGATGCAACTGCACAAATACAATACATAAAACCAATGTAGCCTAGTTTTGATGTAGAACTCTAGACTAATCATTGCTTTTGATTTTCCTTATATTGTTAGACCTATACATATTTTATAGATACACATATAATAACACTCGAAAACATGTGGTTTCCTTAGTAGGTCCGCAATAGTTACTGCTCACAAACATATTTATACACTGCTTTGATCAAAGTTATCAGATAAACATTATAATACGCACATGTTAACAAGACACAAGTTAGGAGCTGATGATCCAAACTGTACTGCCACCAAAAATAAAGAAAGAGTACAATAACCACATGGGGACAAAATAAGCCCAAAGGATCCATTTTCAACAGCATGAAGAAGACTGAAACATGAGGAAATACTCCTATTTCACACAGAAAGTGCCCTTATCCTAAGGTAAGACGAAAATAAGCATTCTACACTGCCTAGTCCCTCTTTCTTTCCTTTTTAAAGCTTTTTGTGCTTTGGTCCCTCATACATCCATCAAAAATAAAAAGAATCAACCCAGGATCTGTCACTGAGACAGATTCTTGTCCCTTCTTCATTACAACCAAGCAACTACTTGCCTCCATGACTTAATGGACTCTGCCTCCTTCAACACTGGTGGAAAAAACCCTGCCGATATTATTCAATCTTCTGCAAGTTACTGGCT
Source organism: Strigops habroptila (assembly GCF_004027225.2). Classification (NCBI taxonomy): domain Eukaryota; kingdom Metazoa; phylum Chordata; class Aves; order Psittaciformes; family Psittacidae; genus Strigops; species Strigops habroptila. Next base: position 27,175,733 of record NC_044288.2, read on the forward strand.
TCAATTTACACATGGGGATGAATCTAGGTCAGAATCCTCTCTCTAAGTTCTTATCTATTTATCTTCCTTAAGAGAGAGTATTTTACTAGACAAATGGTCTTTCAGCAGGGATTGAGTAGTGCAACAGTGACATCCGATGGCTGGCTACATCAGTCTCCAAAGAGCTCTCCTGATTTGCCAGAGTCCTTCTCTACCTTGTTAAAGACAAGTGATAACTGAATATTAGCTGCCCTCAGTGCATTTTATTCATTTTACTTCTACATTAAAGCTACATAGGCAGTTTGGTCCATGTTTCCAATGCACTAGGAATTGTCTTCACATGCAGTCTTAGACACAGACTGACTTACGGAGCTCTTATCGTATTGCTCGCTAACAAGGGAGGCTCAGGAACAGACAGATAAGCAGGTATTCTTTTCAATTCTCATTTATGGCTGGAAAGGAGGTGCACGTGAGGCACTTTTTGTGAAGAACACAGCCCTCAGGAGTCAGCTGCATTTCTTCATGAATCAAAAAGGTAACTAGACCCTAGCAGAAACCCCAGAGAGTGTGTGTACAGCAGTATTCTGTATGCAAAGGGAGTGGAAAGGTTATGGAAGGTGTTAAATATAGAATTTCTATTTAGTTTAAGGGGATCCAGAGTTTACATTCCTCAAATCAGAGACCACTCAGCTCCAAGCCTGAATGAGAAAAGTAAACCTGAGCTTTTCATTGGCTAAAATCTGAACTTTAAATTTGTATTAATACCTGATGTAAGGAGTCGGCTTCTATAGTTTGATGACAGCAGATATTATTATACAAATTTTGTAGTATACTTATTTAACGCTATTTCGCAATACAGTGTGACAAGCAGTAAAGAAGTTTTATTATTCTGTGGACTTTCACTTGCACTACGAGTACCCTATTCCGATACTCCTCAAGGTGGCTGTGGACCTCCTTTGGCTTGACCATGTACAATTGCCCTTACACTTTCTCCCTACAGACATAAATTACTCAGTCCTGACTTAAGAGCTGGTAAGTTAAGTAGCAAAATCTTCCTCAACACAAGATAAGTCTGACACAACAGCCAAATAGAAGCAGCCCAAATAAACTACGCCGTTCATGATCAGAACAAATCCACAAAACCAAAACCCCTTTGAAGCTGTAACACACAGGAAACAGTCACCATACTGATCCAGTATTCTGCGTTTGCAGACAACCACCCAATACATTTTTTAATTCAGAACATATACTTCACACGCTCACATAAATACTTCACAAAATATACAAGTCTTAAGACCAAAAGCCAAAAAGCCACAAGTATATTATATTACAGGTACAGCTGAGGTGCAGCTAAGTTCCTTGTTATTAAATTTCTGTTTGGAAATGACATACCGTAACATATGGCACCTCCTACTTAATCCATTTCTTTCATAAATAATGTTGGTTGCCTAAAGATATGTCATTAGCTAGTGCAGTAAACAGCTGGTATTTTTTAAAGCCTGAACTGTCTACAACTGCATTCTTCTTATAACTTCTTTTTATTGTATTTGCAGGGAAAAGTCACCATAAGGAGCAGCTACTCTTCCCGTAAATTGAGGCCTGCAAGCCATGTGTAACTATCCACTTTCAGTCTACAGGCCTTCTCTTGGGTGCAGGATACTCTCCAACTTACACATTCCTTTCAAACTTGGGAAAAATCTGAGGTGGAGTTTGCCATTTTCCTTTCCTCCTCTCCCCCCTCCCTTGCCTTACTTGTCTACTTTACTCTGTTGTTTCCACTAATGAATGTTACTTTGCCCAAGTCTTATTGTCATTTTGTTGAAACTATTTAAAATGCCTCAAGCTGCTAAACAGCTGGCAAAATACACAAACATTTAAGACTTTAGTCTGAATACTAAATCATGATTTCCAGGAGAGAACAATGTGGTCCTTTATGATTTAATGCCTTCTTTTGAACTGTATGTCATATCTGCGTTCAAATTAATCTGAGTGTGGAAAACAGGTTGGGTGTATTTTTATTAGAAGACACTCCAAATATTTAGACAGTTATTTGAATCATGCTTTGGCAAAATTATTATGCTTGTCAGTCTGAAAACATACAATTTTCATATTTCCCCCACATTAGCTCTCTTTAACAAAGAATTATTAAAAACTTCAATGCTATTTACTCTTAATTTCCCCTCCCTCTCTGGCATGTGTACTTAAAAGAAGCTCTAATAAAAAAAATTGGGATACATTAAGTAACATCTGAATTGCAGTTGCAATTCTACTATAGTCACGAGCTTGTCATTAAAATGCATAGCACAATGCTAGTGCAGCTGTATACAGCTTTTATTATTCAGACTGCTAAATGGATAAAACAGATTTTAATTTAATGTAAACTGTGCAGCTAGAAACATGAGAATATGAGGCTTTTTTATTTCCTCACGAGAAGCCCAGATCCTTGAACTCAATAATAACTCCTCTTGGCCAAGGGCCAATCTAGATTTATTACAAAAGTCCCTGTGCTGCCTCTACAGACACATTTTGTAATACTTGAAGAAGCTGGCGGGAAAAGTGTCCTTTCAGGCTCTACCACCTCTTTCTATTAACATGTACCTGTTAATATTTTCAGTATCTAACTCTCTATTCCATAGCTAGGATACAAGCAGTAGCTCTGATATCACTGGAGTCAGTTTACACAGAGACGCACTAGAGCCCAGGGCCTCACTGCTGAGTTACCAAATAAAAATGTCCCCAGCTTGGTAGCCTTATACGCATTGTGTGTCTTTTATTAATGTCCATAGGAGTTTGGGACAGCTTAAACTCTCTCCTGCAAAGATTTAATCAACCTCTGAATTCTAGTTGACCAGTTCATAAACACGCTTTGATACTAACTTCATGTCTCAAGCATTAGTCTGTGTTACTAGCTGCTAAACATCCATTATTTCTAATCAAAACCTGTGTAATCATCTCTAATTATTATTTCAAATTTCATGTATCAGGTCAACAATAAAGCAGAAGTGCTTCAAAGCTCACACACAAATCTGCTGGAGCAGGTTGCTGGAATAACATGGAGATCCATCCAAGCACACTAGAAGACCATATAGAAGAATACTCTGAGAGGCCGGCACTCAAAGAGTTTGGCACATATATTTCTCTTTAAGACAGTCTTACAACAGAAATGCAACAGGAGATAATAATGCAGGCTACAAAGGACAGTCAGTAGAGCCCATGAACCAGGTGAGCCATCAGTGTGAGCAAGTAAAGGCTCTAACCTTAAAAAGAAGCAAGTCGTTTGCCAGATTTCAACCCTCTGTAAGATAAGCAACAAAGTATTTTCTGGCCCATTGTGAGCCCTTCTATTGAGGTGGCGGTGGAGTCTCATTATCTCTGTGGGCTGTAAAAGTGCCTCTAATTAGCTAGTCACCAATGCTCTACCAGAGGGTATTTTGGAGTGGATATATTCTAATTGTCTCTGTTGGGTATCTACAGCGATTCCATAGAAAACAACCTTCACACAGGGTATGCTCAGCTTGGAGGCATTCCTGTCTGCTCTTTCACTCATTCACAGCATTTTAATACTGGATGCCACATAAAGCTGACATGGATGTGCTACAATTAAAGACAGAATAAAAATGAAATGAACCAATAGACCGAGGTTAAAAATTGGAAGTAGCAACATCTAATTAGTTCCATAGTTGAAAAGAGAGAAGCCACAGTGCTTCTGTTCAAGAGGATACTGCTGTTATTAGAATATGCTGGTATTCCAGCAATGTATTTCTCTATTTCTATTTTTTAAAAAATGAAAATGGTCATTTTTATTACTGCTTCCCAGTTGCTAAAGCTTCAGTATTTCTCAGTCTTCCAATATCAATCTGTTGCTATTTACCCTGACATCTACAATGCCAGAGTCATCACCTACTTTTCCCATACCACAAAAGAGTGTTCTGTAGTGAAAATAGAATATTCATTAGTTAATGACAGAAAATTACTTGACTCACAGGCTCCATCGTCTTTTCCCTTAGCTAGCGGCTAACGCAGTCATAAACATTCTATTGACTTTTATCCCTTTCTTGCAATACTGGTAATACAGATGCTCACGCGCTTAGACCTAAAAGGCCAAGTTCTCCTATATCCCACATCTACAGGGTTAGAGGAATGTATACATATCCTACTATAGATACATATTTAAAGATAAGGACAAAAAATGGTTACTTAGAAAAGCCCTCATGCTACCCTATTGCCAGAACGTGTAATATGCAAGGACCTTGGCCACGGGCTCTTGGGTTCATGGGGAATGTATTCAGAAGTGCAAAATAATATAATTTAATTCACACATTCGGGGGAAAAAGAAAAGTTAAACTTTTTTTATATATATGACTTTTTGTTTAGCTTAAATGACTCAGATTCACAACTTGTAACTTAAAATACATTATCATCTGCCTGCTGACGGAATTGCTAGTGCATCTGAAAAGAGTGATCAGTCTGTCTTTTCTCTATAAGGCAGACAGTATTTCTCTGAGCCCTCTGACACCAGGCCTCACTGGCTGCCAGGCAAACTCTAGCCTAGACGAGTTTGGGGTACAGCAGTTCTGCTGGTCCTGCTAAAGGTTCCCTTGCAACGTGATCAATGTCTGGCCCCTAGCCATATATTTGCTATTTGGAGCAGTATTAATCTTCCATTCAGACAGGGGCAATTTTACTTTTTTAAATGAGTCTGCTTCATCATTACTCTGTCTTATCTCTGATGATTACTCATATCTTTAGGTAGCAGCAAAAGAGCTATGAATAATGCTGTCACATTAGAAGCTCAACAAACACCAGTAACTTCAGTCTGTTTGTATTATTCTTGCCACATATCTGTGCTGCATCCAAGATTATTCCTATCTACAGCACACCATCCCCAAAAGCTTTCTCATTTTCCACATGCAGTTCACAGTTTTTTCTTGGCTGTTTATGAGAAGATTTCATCCACTTTCTTTCTTAAGTTTGAAGGTTACTGAAGCTGCTATTCACTCACATTTCACAGATTCATGCATGACTTTGATAGCAAATGCAAGTGATGGCAGCGTCTTTTCATGAATTTATTGCTTTTAATCAGAAATGAGACTTTCAAGTCTGGAGATTTATCTAGCTACTTCATCACTTCAGTAAGGACGTATCTTAATGAATAATCAAGGGATGCTGACAACATTGCTTGAAAAGTTTGAGGGTTTTCCTCATGATCACACTGTTCTTCCATCCTTCCTCCAACTCAGATGTTTACATGTCTAATAATATTATTCAAAAGTAGTATCCAATATGATGTCCAACTTCCCTACAGCTCTGAGAAACATGCTTCAGTTGACTGAACAAATTAGTTCCTTGGTATCACATAAAGACATAGGTAACTGAGTTTCTCTGCCTTTCACTCCTTCTAATCTTGTTGATAGGTTATTCACATTCTGTTCAATAAATAAAATCAAGATTAAAAAGTTGAGCTGCCTGAAGGCACTCTTTGCTAACAGAGATTTTCAAATGTACAACTTGGTTTTGACTTTCAATAACATTCAGAGAGATACTTTGTTTTATAAATTACCTATCTGACATGTGTGCAAGAATCAGTGGAGCTCCAAAGAAATAATTACATTTTCTATTCTATGTACCTGCCATCTACTTTTTGATTGTTCTCTATATTCTGGATGAATACGCCACGCTAACACCATCTAACCAACTTGCTCTGTTAGGACCAAGAGAGGAGGAATTCACAATGCAAACACAAAGAGAAACCCTCGAAGAGAAAAAGGGTGAGAAAGCAGTGCTTAAGAATTGTCGTGCCCATATACTTCACCAGTGGAAAACAGGACTGGCCTCTGGGTGGATCACTGGGTTTGTTGGGGGGACTATATTGTGTTAAACCCCAAGCCAAGTGGGATTTGTTGCCAGACCAATGTTGTCACTGTTTATTAGCACCATTTTTCCTCAGCCAGTGAACTGAAAATGACAAGAAAATAATCAACAGTTGTCTGAAAATATAAGCCACCAGTAAGCAATCCTTCTCACTAGCATTAGAAAAAAAAAAAAAAGAAAGCAGCCATTAAGCTTGCTTAACACAGGTGGAACTGGAACTGGTTGTTTCTAAATTGTTACTGAAAGCAATGGAAAAGCCCAATTGAGAAAGAAGTAACTGTAGTAGCCAAATTGCAAACGGCTTAGAAAGAGGGCTTTTCAGATGACACATTCTTCAATGCTTTACAGCAGGGGTCAACAACCTCTGGAGATTGATATGACAAACTGTGTGCTTCCTTCCCAAATAAGGGGTTAAGTGTGCAAGAAGGACCTCATGCAGAAAGCTGCTGATCAGGATTTCTGCCCAGTTGCTCACTTTCGCCTGGATTCTGATGCTGCTCTCAACATGCCGCAGTTCCCAACCTGCAGGCCTGTGTCAGTGCTGCTATGTGCCATCCTAAACTTGGGCTAGTGCTGTCTTTAGTGTATGTATGCCATAGGTTACCATTCTCTCCCCTCTTCGTGCCATGGGTGTAAGCAGAACATAGGAAACAGGTCTGAGGGAGGGATACATCTAGAGAAAGTGTGTTTCAGAATTGTTCTTATCACTTGCTCCCTGATTGATAACCACAAGACTGACATTTGGTTTTTTGGAACAAAACAGCTCCGGACAATTAAATATATGCAAGAGTTCTCTGTTTGCAGCTTAACAGGACCTTACATTAGCATCAAGACACCAAGAAAGAGCATGAAAATCTTTTGCACTTCTCCCTTGCTGTGAAATGGGGCTCCTTCCTGTCATTCGCCTATCTCATTCTTCTCTTTCCTTCCCCCCCTTCTCCATTAATGCAATTACAATGAAAAATCTGTAACTATAACAATGCTGCACCTAGATAAAGTGGGAAATGGCACAGTATTACACACATTATATCTTGAAGTGTTAAAGGCTCATAAATAACTTTTCAAGAAATTCTACTAGAGATCCTTAGTTCAATATGAGATAATTGCACTCTTGCAGGTGCACTACTAAGACTGCAGCCATTTCAGAGAATTGCTAAAAATTAAAATAGAAAAATAGTTTAAAATTTCACCAGCTTGCACAAAGGTTCTCACAAAATATAGTACTAAACTCAAATTCAGGTATTCCTAGGGCAAAGAACCACCAAGATGGCTGAGGTCCCACTTCTTTGCCTAAACGTACAAAAAGCGAAAGAAATTGAAATTAAAAATACAGAATTATTGTAGAAGCAGGACAATATTTTTAATACAAACACTTCGTTGTGATAAAAACTCCATTGGGCTGACCAAACAAACCAACAGGTGACTTATTTAAAATGCCATTATGAACTTTTAATTAGATTAAAACCTAATAGCACCAAATAGCTTCTGAAATAATACATTTTGCAAAGGTTTCTATTGGTTCCTGAAGATTTCCTAAGAAGCTCAAATTAGTGTATGAAATTCTAAATTCTTGGCCAAATTTCTCAGTATAGACATAGGCCTCAATCAAAACCCTGAAATCAAATCACAGTGAATTCTGAGGGTTTTTTTCAATGCACCATCACCTTTCTCCTGACAAAGAGAATTTCTTTACAGAGATTAAAACCTGAGTATCATATTTAAGCCTATCACGTCTAACTAATAACTGGCTTACTTAAATGTTTGATAACAGTGAACAGCAAGGAAGCTTCTCAAGAAGAAAGAACAAAAGAAGCAGCAAATAAAAGTGATCACCCACAAGGCTGTCTGGAAACTTTCTAACTCAGCTGTATTTCTATTTTTGAAACTAGATGACAATCACCTGCTGCTAGGCCAGCTAAGAATCATGAGATTTTTAAAAGCATAATTCATTAGTTAATGTCTTCTTAGGAATTACCTCCTTGAACTCTTGCAATTTTCCTTTGTGACGCACATTTTAATTGTGCCTCAGTGTTGTTGGTTTATCTTTTGTCTGTGGCTTTTAGCAGAATTGAGCTTGGTAAGGGTCAGAAGGGCTGGCCACTCCTATTTGGCCTTGTTTTAGGGTTGGATTTTTGGCTACAGACAAGGGATACCTCAAGCACCCAGAGAGGAGGCTTCCCAACCACCTCCAGAGCCAGACTCACAACAGGCCTCCCTCATCCCAAGGTACTTTGAAGGACAGCAAAGTAATTTTTCCTGGCTTCAGGAAGGCTTTTCCTATTAAGTAAAACTGAGGATCTCTTTCTAATAAATCTGTAACTGTTCTTCCCTTCCAGTTCCACACTCCAGGGCTGGCCTCTGCCAGCACTCACTAGCAGTCTGGCGTCACTCCTTCCATGGGCTCTTGCTCAGCTTTCCCAGATCACAGAACTCTTGTCCACCTTGTCATACAACTGCTTTCTTGTCATCCATTTCTTTGATACTATGCACATGAACCAAAGTGTTATTTAAATAGCCCGCAACAGCCATTAGTAAGATTTCTGATTATTTGTCCAATAGAATAAAATTGTCATACCCCACCACTGGTATCTGAATATTTCCTTCAGATAATGACTGAACAGTCCTTGAAATTCTATCCATCACACTTCCAACTCCCAGTTGCCACCTGCAATCGCCTTTGTCCACCTGTACTCATCATGGTTGTTCATCTTTGTCAAATTTATAGCAAACACTTGATCTTGGAAGGAACAATGTAGTAAACAGAATTGAAAAGATAAGAAACAAAATATGGGGAGGGAGGTGTCTCTAACAAAAGCCAGGTGTAGAAGTTATTAACTGCAGAGATATGACCCAAGTGATTCAAAGTACAATTCAAATAATTGACACAATTCTTTTGCTTGATACATCAGAGAATTATGTGCCACTACCTTTTCACTAAAGAGCTAAATAACTTTAAATTATTTAGGAAAGCATGTTCATCAATTTCTACCATACTGTGAGAAGCAGGCCTTAACCAATGTATTCAGAATGAAATATTCATATTTCAGACAATATAGGCAGTACATTTTAACATCATCCAGTCTTTGGGACTGCAGTGCCTCTACTCAAGGCCCCAGAGTAGTAGTGTTAGTTGCTTCATTTTCTAAAGCAGTGCTTAAGAAAAAGAGCTTTAATTTGATCAAATGAAACTGAATGAAGGTGATTTAGCCATAAAGTTAACCACCACTTGGGTGTCACTGTTTCACAGGTTTCAGAGCCCTGTTCCACTCTGAGGAGGAGTGCAGACTTCACAGGCAAGGGCACATAAGTGTTCCTCCTACTATCAGTTCTACAGGTAAAGGGGGAGATACAGTGTCTGATTTACAAGCACACTGCTTTTCCCAATTGCTTTATGATAAATATAATCTTACTGTTCTTGAACTTATTTGCAGATAAGCCTCTATTCCATATACCTATCTGTGTATTCTTCAGGCTCCCCAGGATGTATTTCTGCACATTCTAGAGCATCATAAAGAAAGAAAGGGCTATTAAAGACCTTGTCTCCTGGGCCGGGCTTTCCCTCACTTTCAGGGTCTAATCAAAGACAATATTGAATCAACAAGAGTGTTTCCAGTAACTGCAATATGCATTCAGTCAGGTCCCTGATTATTCACCGCACTCCCAGATTGTTCAGCCTACAAAGGATAGAAGCATTACTAAAGTAAATCACACAATTGCTATAAGGATGAATTATTTGCCCCTGTTTTAAATTATCTTCCAGTGGTAAACACAGCCTGGGACTGTAGAAGCCAAAGGGACTGTCCAGAAATTTCCAAGCTGTTTCACCTTTTTTTTCAGCAACCAAAATAACCAGAGAGTCATGACTGTTAAAACTACAGTGAGAGTATCTACATATTCTAAAACTGTTTTCTGCATCATGTCCAAAAGTGATTTCATTACATTCATTATTTCTGATGCTAAATGGAAGATAAGATCTGGTGCCAAGATATCATAAGTAGATGATTTTCTGTTTCTGTAGGAGAGAAATCTGGCTCTGTGAATCCCTTTATTCAGTATTGCACACATACATGTCCACAACATCCTCGTCCTTCAGCAAAACAGGTTAGCAGGCCAGCATGGGGGATAATAAAAAACTAGCATTATGAATAATTAATTAGCAATGAACAGTAACTGTCATGGATTATGGTACAGTGACTGCACTCAGAAGATATAAGGCAAATCCTGAAGAGTGTCAGAACCCTCACTTCTACATTTAGATAGCAAATACAGTACTACGTTTGGGCTTTCTTGTGGTTTTATTCTTCTTCTCCATGACTTATTTTCCACTTCTTTACCACCCAATAAAATTAATCTTAATACCAGCACTTTCATCCACGAGGCCCAGTCCAAAGTTGTCTGATCTCAGCTCACAATTTTTGTGATTTTCGTCATTCACATTCTATCCATTGCCAGCACCTATTACAAAGTGTGAGGGGGTTGCATATCAGAAGGCTTTTGTTTCTGGAATATATAACATTTTGATAAAAACCATAATTGGAAGTGCTTTAAAGCCTGTTTTATATTGTTAATGAGGTCATACAATAAAGAAATGGTAATTACAAAGAATTTCTTTAAAGTTACTTTTCTTGGAAAATAAAATACCTGCACAAATTTGCCAGTTAAAAAATCAAAATACTACATGTAAGACTTTAGCACAAATAGAATTCCTGACAGATTTATGTTCAGGATAAAAAAATGCTACCTGTCAAATGCAGCTATAAAAAATTAAATATCTGCTTAATGTGAGGCTTCAAGTATGGTGAAAGTAGCATTCATTATCATAAATACTGTAGTATGATCTAATTATGTATTCTGTACTAAGTTTGTCAGATAACACAATTTGAAAATGGCACAACTAAATCAAATATGTTCTACTTACCTATTGAGTGATAGTGAAATTGCATATAAAACGGCTTCTTTATAGTAAATTTGGAGGTGCTGCAACTTTGCAATAGGTTTTACTTTATTTTAGGATTTTATCATCAATTCGCTAGCCTATTTTAGAGATTTTTTTTACAGGAGAATGTCTTTATATCCAAAGACAATAGATCAGTTGTTATATGACTCATCAGTCTTATCACTGTTTATCTTCATCTCACACACGATGTCAAAGTACTCATCTTTTGCCACTATGCTTAGATCTGTAATTTAGGAAAAGGCAAGATAAGTCTTTACAAACTGTATGATTGAAATGGAAAAGCAAGGTACAAAACTGAAGGTCAGTTTGCTTGGTTTTGTCCTGGTTTCAGTTGGGGTAAAGTTAACTTTCTTTGTAGTAACTGGTGCAGTGCTGTGTTTTGTCTTTAGTCTGAGAATAGCACTGATAACATACCAATGTTTAAGTTGTTGCTCAGTAGTGCTTACCCTGATCAAGGACTTTTCAGTCTCATGCTCTGCCAGTGAGGAGGGGCACGGAAAGCAAGGAGGAATCAGAGACAGGACGCCTGACCCAAACTAGCCAAAGAGGTATTCCATATCACAGCGTGTGTCATATATATATGTTATATATGTATCTGCCATATAACATAAGGCTGAAAAGATACATAGAAGAAACTGAGGAAATTGAGAGTACATACACATTTAAAAGTTACTCACGCAAAAGCTAATATTTTCTTCCAAATCACAACAGTAACTGTCCACATGAAGACACATGAAAGACATGGGAAGAACCATCACAGATGCCATACATATGACACAAGTTCAGACATGCCATCTGTGGAAAATCCTACATGGCTGAATACCAGAATTTTCCTCACAAACAGTTTATCTCCTGAAATCAGAAGGCTTTACACCACTGCATGGCACAATTATTTTCCAGTTGGTGAGTATAATTATTTCACGGTGTACCCAGCTCTGGGGTCTAAGCTCATGCTTAATTTGAGGACCCAGCAAATTTGTCCGCAAAGTGCAGAATGAGTCATCTCTTTAAGAGAGATCACCTCCTTAAGGGCTCTAGTAAACCTGAATCTTGCTGGGAAGGATCTGTTCACTACACACACCAATCAAAAACTTGATTTTTGAAGACCTCATACAGAGTCACACACAAAAGTGGTCTTAAAAAGGAGAGCGGTAAGGTACCATCTGGCATACCACTGTTTCCAAATGATGGTACAGCCATAGATCAGAAACAACAAAACATGGCTGAAGAATCTGAGAATGCTCCTGCTGCACTGGTTATGGGCTTTTGTGCTCTGTCAGTTAGAAGCATACAAATGAAAAAATGCCATCAATCTGAACTATTTTGGTGTGTAGAAAAAATAGTTCTCAGCAGGTAGATTATCCACAGCTTGTCCTTTCCTGATTCAGTTACTATAAAGGAAAAAAAAGAACTGTCTTAGATTTTTTACGAGCCTTTGTGACTCTTTCTCTTTGCATGTCTCCATGTTCTGCTCAGAATGTTAACATGAGTGGCACAATTCAAGAACGCTTAACATTTATCTGGGATTTGGGGACCTATGGGAACCTGATTAAAGCTACTGCAGTGCTGTACGTCCGAAAATCCTGGATATTTTTGCTGAATGAAACAGATCTGGTGCCAAGCACTTGTAGAGTAGATCTGAGCATTTAAAAGCCCTAAATATGTTGCCTCTTAAAAACACTGGACTTCTTTTGTAGGGCAGACTGCTGTACCTCCTTCTATCTAAAAGAAAAAAAATACTCTTAAAAATATATTGCAAATGTTCAACTGTAAAAATGTCAGGAATGAATGCTGAGTAAATATCCCATGCAGGTCAACATCAAACACTTTAGACTTCTCTATGAGATAATTATAACTTTAGAAAATATATTTTTTCTCTCTTTTTAGGAAATACTAATATTGAAAGAGATTATTAGGGAATTAATGTAAAAATATTTTAGGATTTTCTTACAGTATTTAGTAATTGATACTGACCACTACAATTGCTGAAAAGGGAGCACTAAGCACTGTGGAGCCCTGAAACTGTTCATGTGCACCTAAAACTGTATGTTCACATGCCTATGATCAGACTGTTTGTCTTCTCATGCTCACATGAAGCAGGTCTTTTGAGATCGAGTACCTTTACAACACATTACTCTTCTCATGGGCACCCTTTTCTCATTTATGGTTCCAGTTCAGCTGAATTTTTTGTATTATGGTTTTCACATTTCATTGATTTCCAACATTGCATAATTTGAGCCTTTAACTATCCCGATTTTTACATTTTGTCTCACCTTCATTTATTTTGCTTGATTTCTTCAATATGAGCAAAGTACAAGTGACAAACAGTTCTTGTACAGCACAATCCATTCTGAGATTATGACAATAATATAAAGACAAACCTGGATATAGCTTTATATAAGATACAGGCCGCAAGCATCTGTGAGTACCTACTGTTCACAAAAAACAGTAATACATGTCTTCCATTCAAAAGAAATGCTGGGGCTAAACGTCTTCAGAAAGTAAGCACTCAAATTTAATCTTAATAATACAATGCCAGGGACTAAACCTTTTCCCCTCCACATTCAGCCCACTGTGATATTTTTCAAAATGGGTAAAGAATTCAAAAACCTTCAAAAATATTAAAAAACCAGATACTCTGTTCATAACATTGCAGCTAAATAATGAATTGATATCATTCCATTATTAACACCTCACAACTGAGGCTTACAGAGGAAATACTGGCATACTATGAATTGGAGTTACAATAATACAATTCTTGATTCCTAATACTTAAAATTTTCCCCATGGTGTTTATGGTAATAATAATAATACTGTGCAATAACAGTAATTAATCTAATTAGTTAATTTTTAATGATGGCTATTATTACTATAAGTCATAAATTAAAACACCAGAATATTGCACAAGACATTCTCTGAACATAAATAGAGATGAAATATGTTTTACTCTGCAAAATGGACAAAGCAGCAGCTGTTTGCTTGGTGAAAAAAATATAGGGATGATTATGTAAAGATGCAAATGAAGTTTCTTCCACTAACCACTGTGAAGGTTGAATATCGATGACACAAAAATAATTTCTCTTCAGATGGAAAGAAAACAGTCTCATCCCAATGCAGACCAAGGAAAGCTTTTCATTTCCCAATTCAAGACCTATGACCTGGCAACACTTCCCCTGCCCTATTCCTCCCCTGCCCCTTCCCCATAAGAAACTTCCACATAGAACGCTACATTTATCACTAAAATTTTAATAGCATGCTTGCTTTCTTTCTGTAATGCATTTATGGTGTTTCGTGTATGAGCTTTTGGTTATACATTTGTATACATTAACAGGACCTATGCGAAATATCATATGTGGTAATAAATGCATATCTTGGTATGTGGAGGTGTAAACCTTGGGAAAAGTTGCAGAAACATATGATAAATCAATTATTTATGCCTTTTTTATTGCTTCACTGGCCAGATAATTCTGTGTTCCCTGGAGCTTTATTCTAACATTCCAATCCGGTGAGCAGATTACAGCAACCATCATTTACTTGAAATCAACAAGCCAAATAAATATTTCTTCCACCTGCCTCAAATGTGAAATGCCGCCTCTTTTCTGCAAGCACCAGTAAGATTCAGTCTTAAAAGTGCTCAGGTTTCTCTGCTTCAAAAGCTTTAGAGTCTAACAGCACCCAAACCAAGGAAAATTGTGCCATCAAGACAGGATATTCAAGTGCCCTGCTCACATCCACTCCAAGCCTTGGAAGACCCCAAATCATCTACCTTGAATGCAGGTAAATCACATAGAAATATGTTATTAGAAATACATATCACTACAGGCCATCCTTACTTGAGTTTCCTAGGAAGATGTGCTAGATGCTGTGCCACTCTGTGAAGCCCTCCATGGAGGTCAGACTCATGTACCCTAAATATTGCCTCCCTCTCTACACCCCAGATCCTGCCAGAAAATGAAATCTTGCAGGGGACAGCAAGACAAGACAGAGAGAAGAGCAAAGTGGAATCTGTAAACAGATTTTTCCAAGAGACAGTATTTGCAGAGGTGGCAGACAAAATAACACATAAAATAACAGCTTCTGAGTTAGCAGCACTTCTGACTGACCTCTGACTCACGCGACCAGTTTCACCTGGTCACAGAAGTTATTTAACACTGGTACAGACAGTCTGGTTCTTTCATAAAGAAGTACTCTATACAGAACATATGCTTACTATATCCTGAGCAGCATCCTTCATATATTACTCTGGGATACTAAACAGGGGTTATATTCATAGACAGAAAAATGCCATTTGTCCACCTCCCTCCTAGAAGCAGCTTCTCTGTAAAATTCCTACTCCTTCACCAAGCATCCCCGATCTATCCTTTTGTGAGGCTAATATTTTCAATTCTCTTATTTTGTATTTTCCTACCCTAACAATTTAGGTTAATGCCAGTTGATACAGACATGAGTGAAACTGAAATATTACTAAAGTTTAGTGTCTCCATATCCAAAAAAGAATATGACAAGAAGACATCATCTAAAAACATGTAAGGAATTACAATGATAAGGTTGCACTTCAGCTGGGAAATGGCATCTGATTTAGCTTTCAAATATAAACCCAGAGAAGCCACAAACCAGGTAACACTCAAAGTAGCTAATTAGTCAGAATCTGTGGATGCTTCCTAGGAATGGATTTTTGTTTAATGTGTACCTTCAGTGGGGGTCTTATGTAAAAAAAAAAACAAAAACAAAAAAACCCGTTATCTTCTGTGCATTTTTAAAAGGAATCATGAATAATTCAATTTTAAGGAGGGAAGCACAGGAACAATTAATTCAATCTTTCCTTTTCACTGTATTATTCATGTCGGTCTTTTCATAAGAGGTAAGCTCCTCTTTCTTTAAAGAATTAATACTTCTAGAGCAATTGTTTTCAATTACAAAATCTCAAAACATTTTTGAAGCATGGAGTCTCATTTTGTGAAATAATCTTGATGAAAAACCAGGAAAAGACAAAAAAATACATAAAATTTGAATAACGTTCAACAGCGATTTTTGCAAAAGTGTTACAGACTATTAGCATTTTTTCCTATGAGCTGTTCTATTTAGAGTGAAAAAAATGTTAGTCTGTTAAAGGATTTAAATTAAAACAGGTAAAAAAAAAATCCCAGCCTCTTAAAAACAACAGAACTTTTAAGAATAGTTCTACTCAATGCCACCATTTTCCTCGGCCTTCACCTGTTCAGGGCTTGTATGCTGCCAGAACGGTCAACTGAGACAGAAGCAAATGTTTCCTTCAACAATTTGTAATTGTTTTTCATTCTGCTTTATTTTTTTGTTAATAAGCCGACCAGCATTCATGGTCCATTCTATAGTATACTGCAGTATTACAACTTTTTTAGGACCTGATTCTGCTTTTGCTTTCGTTTTCTCTAATTTGCCACTGCCAATCTTTTGTTCTTTTTATTCAGTGTTGTAAAAGAGCTCTGGGTTTCACTGGTCCTATAAACGGTTGTGATACACTCCTGCTGAAAAATATGGCTCTTCCTTTCCGTCCTGGGTTCAGCTGTAGCAGTCATTTTCATCCTTCCTAGTAGCTGGTGCAGTGCTGTGTTTTCGACTTTAGCCTGAGAACAACACTGATAACACACCCATGTTTTTAGTTGTTGCTCAGTAATGCTTACTCCAATCAGGGACTTTTCAGTCTTATGCTCTGCCAGTGAGGAGGGGCTTGGGAAGCTGGGAGGAATCAGAGACAGGATACCTGACCCAAACTAGCCAAAGGGGTATTCCATACCACAGCACGTCACACCCAGTATACAAACTGGGGGGAGTTACCCGGAAGACCCAGATCACTGCTCAGGTCGGGCTGGGTATCGGTCGGTGGGTGGTGAGCAATTTTATTCTCTCCCCTTGTTATTTCACTTATTATTATTATTATTGGATTGGTAGCAGTAGTGGTTTTGTATAATATACCTTAGTTACTGGACTGTTCTTATCTCAACCTGTGGGACTTACATTCTTTCGATTCTCCTCCCCATCCCTCCGGGAGTGGGAAGAGGAAGAAGAGGAGGAGTGAGCAAGCGGCTATGTGGTTCTGAGTTACCGGCTGGGCTTAAACAGCAACACTTTCAAAGAAAAGCAGTAACTCCAAGTGATAAAAAAAATTCTCCCCCTCGTCCAAATATGAGCAAGCTTTGAAAGGTCTCAGGGTTTTGGTATTCATTCTTTTATTTTGCTTTGCCTTTTTTTGGATTTGGCTTTTTTTTGGTGTTGAGGTTCATGTTTTCAACTTCTCTGGAACAATGAGAAGCAGAAAAATGCACTTTAGTTGGCTCCTGCAAAACTGTTTTAACCTGGCAGCTGGAGCTTTATAAATACTACCAAATACTGCAAGAAAATAGAAACTAGAGAAATAATTGTGAGAGAACATTCAAGACAAACTGCCTTAAGGAGACAAATTTCGTTAGAGAAATCTGGAAGTCGAACATGTCCAACCAGGCTCCTCTTCTTTTCTCATATCCTGCACTTGTGTCTTCATGGGTAGTCATGGGATTTGCATGCTGGTGAGCACTACTGGTAAACTACTGGATGACAAAAGTCTAAGAATATTGTTCAAGATACCATTTTTAACTCTGATACTTTCTGTCTGCTTCTTCCAAAAATACTAACGTACAAGTTCAGCACTGATGAGGTCTAAAACTTACCAAAAAATATCTGTGTTCACTTGGAGATCTTTTCCCTCCCAGGCACTGAATACGCAGGATTCTCATACTTGAAAAAACTGACTGAAAGCTTATGCATAAATACCTTTTGCTTATGGCTTGGTTGGTAACGTGCCTTCGACTATCTGATGAAGACAATGGAATAATAGTGAAACAAATAGCAAGAACCGTAACACCTTCAACACAATGATTTCTTATATAAGGCACACATATCCATCACTGGCTTACATTTGTAGCTGTCAGTCATGACACCAAACATAGAAGTCTAATTTACATACTGTTTCCAAGCTAGCATGGCATATATTTGATATGTTTGTTGTCATGAAATCTATTTCTTGCCTTCTTAGAAATCCAGCCAGCAGGTTTCCCTTTGTCCATTTTGTTGCTGCAGCAATCCAGATGTTTGCCTTAGTTCCTCTCCAGTCAGAAAAATCAGGAAACATTTTCTCATTTCCTTATGGGCTGAATTGTGCAAGCACAGCTGCTATAAACCACTGACGAAGAATCTGCCTATCACCAGATGGAAAGGAGAGACTTTTCTGCAGTGCTGCCTTTCAATGATTGCCAGTCACACGCATGTTGTATCCTGAAATAAGGAGCTGAAACCCACTTCTGAACATATCTGGATCATCTGCATCACTCGAGATCACCCACTGCAGGCCTGTGTCATTGCAGCTACACTACACTCCTGCAGGTCAGCTGGACCATTCTCTTTTCTCTCCAATATAGAGGATGAAACAATATTGCCCTTGCTCAGGATTTTGACATGAATAATGAACTTGCACTCTTATGCTAAAAACCTAGGTCCCTTGAAGGGTAATCAAGATATGTACTTCTGAGTATGAGGCAGTTCAAGTCAGATTTTAAGATGTTAGCCCTCATTTGCAAAACTAGCATGGTGAGGAGTCTTCATATTCTGCTGTTGGAGCTGCAGGGCTCCTCAAGACGTGACTATCAGAGGCTAAAGCATGGAAAGCGCAGGCATCCAGTGGGGCTCCTGCACCATGCAAGCTTCCTCTGCCAGGAACAGCCGGGCATACCCCACTGCATTCACTAGCATGTAGGGCCCAGTTAGCACATTCAGGAAAAGTCTTCATTAGTATATTTTCAGGGGGAAACAGATCCTCCTTTCAAGTCGACCTGTTCCTAAAATTTACTCTCTGTGTGACATGTATAATCCTCCTTTTTTTATTTCCACACACTTAGACTGAGGAAAAGCACACCTCTGCTAAGGTCTAATTCTTTTGCTGAGTGACACCCAGAAATGTGCGTAGGCTAAATTCTGATGTTTGACTGTCAGAATTCATTCTATTAAAGAATACTGAGTGTAAATTGCATAGCTGTGTCATTAATAGATGAAAATTTAATAAAGTGAAGCACTTTTGCATAGGAAAACAGAAAAAAAAAAAGACTTTTTTATGGCATAAAACTGAAACATGAGTCATTTCTCCTGCAGTAGAAACAAATAAAACAATTAAAAGGGAAAAGAGCTCTGCTTCTGGGGCAAATTATGAGTTTCTTTTAATCAAATTCATGAATTTTAATCAATAAGTGCCTTAATGTGTGGAGGGAAAATGACAATTTTCAGAGCTCTTCTCCCTGGAAGGATATTACATTATATCCTTTCCATTCTGAATGTCCCAGACATATTTTACAACTGCCTACAGATACTTTAAAGGTGGGATTGAATTCTGTATTTAAATTGCAAGCCATTCCCAGTTTCAGGTCATTGAGATACAAAAGGTCATGATATTTGCCTTTCATTTTTCTTCTCTTGGAATACTAAACCTTGAGACTATAAAGAATGCTGTATGAAATATACTTTCTTGCCAATTGCATGAAGAATATACAGTGATTAAGTAAGTAGTTTGACCTGAGTTGTTTAATCCTATTCACCTAGGATCACCTTGAAAAATTTGGCTTCTCAATGCAAGTATGAATATTTTAAAGAATACAGGAAAAGATTCAAGGTGAAAAAAGGCCACAAAAGTTTAAAATTTCGATTCATCTCTAGGTCAGAAACATTGTCTCTGAATAAAAACAATGAAAAAAGGTATGAGTAACTTTTCTTTTACAGTCAGCATAGAATACATTATTTTCAGTGCGGAACCTGAGAATATAAAATCTGATAAGCAAGGAGCTAGGTTGGAGATGGACTCTCTCCTCCCACCCCAAGAAACTTGCAGACAAGCTTTGGAATAAAGCTTTCAGTCCTATTTACAGACAACCTCTTTTTACTGTCATACTCATGAAGAAAGGAGACAAAGTCATTAGACCTTGCATCACTTTGAGGCCACTTAACACTTCCAGATGGATGTGAAAAGGTCACAGTGCAAATGACAGTTGGAGCCAGCATTTCTACTGAAATTATTAGATTCACCAATTTTTAGGAACTGAAATGGACCGTTATCATATCCAGTTTGACCCCCTGCATATTGACAACCGCAGGTTTTTACCAATTTATTCCTGAAGTTAGCCCATAATGTCTATTCCAGCTATCATATCTTTTGAAATATACCCACTTTGAGACATTAAGGAATGGATATTCTGTCTCATTTCTGAGTATATTTTCAATTGGTTAAATCAATCTTGCTATTAAAACATGATGTGTTGGTTCTAGGACAACAGTGAGTCCGCTATCTTTCATGTTCTCTAAATATATTGTCACAGCTTTGCACATCACTTTTGCCAAGCACATATTTACAGATCAAAGTGAAGGCTGTCTTATAACATCCCACAGCAGGGACCCACAGACTCAAATTTGTCAGTAGAAGTTTCTATAACAGCAAGTAAAAGTACAGTTTGTAGGTAATGAACTGCTGCCAGGTTCAGGAATATAACTCTGAAGGCCAAATAGCTATGGGGACATTGTGCCTAGTGCTATTCACATTCTGTTCCTTTGGTAGTTTCAGGGGTTCAAGGCCTATCTTGAGGCTTCATTATACAGACTAATGTACAGATACACCCACGAAAGTGGGGTCTTTCCTCAAACTGCTTAGCTCTAGCTTATCTCCCACAAGACCTGCCATGAGCCACGCAAGGTCTCTGCTGTAGATGACCAGCTCCAGTGCTGGAAGACAGCACAGCCTCTAAAAAACTGAGCAGTTTGTGTGTGAAAGTGTATCCTCCCATTTTTTATCTTTTTTTTCAGGGAAAATTTCACATTTTGGAAAAATTCACATATTCAGGGAAAATTTCACAAATTAGGAGAGAGATGCTCTGCATCTTCTAATACTTCTATACATGCATACATTCTTAGCTGTTACAACTCAAAAAGTAGCTCAGATTTGTGATACTTGTTCTCTTTCCCACCTACCGCATCCCCTCAGGTGCACTGACAGATTTTGAGGCAGCGACTGAGCTGGTTGAGCTTCCCCTCTTTTCCTCTTTCTCCTTTGTTTAACTAGAACACCACAGGGAGGTCAGACAACAGACCCAGAATGAAGGGACAGAGGTGAGGCAGCTGGGAAGAGGCCTCGTGTGCTTAGCACTGCAGCACAGCAAATGCCCAGCCATGCACAGGGGCCAGGGCACCAACATTTTCCTTCTGGCAGCCCTGTCCCAGCAGCAGTCCTGGGAGTAGCTGAGACTCACCACAGCTCACTTACAGGTACACACAGAGACCAATCAACAGAGACGGGAACGTGACGCACTCCTGTAGCCGGGCTCATTTGTGGAATGAAATCGATACTGAGACCAGGGCGAGCAGTCACGAAATAATGACATCACCCATACCATTATCAACCTCCTGATTACCCTTTGAAGAGCACATTCAAGACAGCATTTACCAGAGAGGAAGGGCTTTCTATTTACACAGCTGCAGATCTCCAAAGATAACTGAGGGACTTTTTTTAATCTGCTCCTTTTGAAGAGATAAATTATTCAGCAGGTTGATAGAGCTTTCAGCTGCAACTCTCTTGCTTCCTCACTCTTAAGTCTAATAGCTCATCAAAATGCAGCTTGCCTAATCTGCTGCTTTTCCTCTTATGCCATCATTTCTGCTGTCCTTTTCGGTGTCCAAGGTTTTAAGGAGTTTCTGCTTATGGGGTTTTATGGGCAAAACATTCATATCTCTACTGATGACGCATAACATTACTATTTTTTAATCTTGAATCAGTATCTTCTCACTTTTAAATATATGATGGATCTTTACTAGCTATTTGTTTTGTAAAACTTACATTTGACTTTGTGCTGTGACTGCTAACTTAATGCCTCCAACTGATGCTAAACCACTTCATTCTCTTCCGTAACCACTACCTAGAAATATCTAACTTCCCTGAATATATTATCTTACTGCATTGTGCATTTGTGATCTTACTTCTATGCCAAAGTCACAATTTTTCATCATTAAAATCTTGTTACAGAGGATTATTTTCATTCGGTTGTTGAAATTTGGCTTCTATGCTGGAAACAGGGAAGAACAGACAGAAAGCAAGAGCATGACAGACTTACTATCCAGGATGCTTGTCTGCCTTCACAGTAAGGGTATTAGAAGGATTTACTTCCTCAAGTAGAGTTAGAAGGGAATTAAAGATAAAAGGAAGAATAATAGTTTGACACTGAAGTACTGGGAATCATTTTTTAAAGTGGTATTTAGGAAAAAAAGAGAAAAATATAAAACCTAGCTTATGCTAAACCTTCCTCCCACTCTTGGCTCCACTGTAGGTTACATATGTATGTTACATTTTCAGTAATTTATTATTGCAAAAAAAAAGACTATTGATTTGTTTTCTGCTAAAAACATAGAAAACAAATACATCAGTTATTTCACTTTGAAGTGTCAGGTGTCACTTTTCAGTGCAAATTTTATTAGCCTTTAAAGTCTTTTTCTTCTTTTGTTTTCTGCTACTGCATTTTTTATCATGTGTCACATTATGGAAATCTTAACTAACATTTGAGAGTGCCCTGTTTGTACCACAGACAGTGTATTTTCAATTTATATGTTTATTTTTATTTACTCTTTTCACTTTTCTGACTTAGAAATTGAATGCTATCTCTTAGACCTCATACCCTGGGGAAGCAAGAAGACTAAGTAGGCCGCATAAGAAGCAATAGCTGATTTTATAGCTGTTAAACGTGAAATATGCTATTTATAACAGGGGAATTAGAGCCTGTGGGCCCAGTAAAAATGTTCAGAGTCTGATGAGGAGGTGCCTTTAGCTGGGGAGAAGAGTAACTTCTTCACTGCTCATCCCACTAAATTGAACAGGAACTCCTGTTGAACAGCTTAGTGTAAAAGAACCATATATGTCAAAGAAGAGCAGCAAGAAGAGGGACACATCATCTCAAATTTTCCAGACTCAAAAAGGAAGCAGCCAATTCAGCAAAGTTTGATTCAGCAAAGATGCTTCAGTTTTAACTGTGATCTTAACATTCACCGGGAAAATAGACATTTTTAGATGCACATTTATCACTAAACACACATTTAGAAAAATCAAGGTGTAGATGCCTGACGTACAACAAAATAGTAAGTCTCTAGCAGAACAGGGATTTTACTATAGTTTTCCTGAACACCTGAACATCAGTCCAATGCGTTCAGACTGTGAACCATCCTCTCTCTAGGTAATACATCTCAGGAAGGGGTTTTGGGGTTTTTTGGGGGGTTTCTTTTTTTGAAAACAGTCCCCGGCCTCTCATTAACCAAGCGCATAAGGATGCTGATACAAAATACTAGTGCCACTGGCACTTTGGCATCTTCTTGCTCAGCCTTCCAAGAGCATCTTACGCAGTGAGTATTTTAGGCTTTCAAAAAGAATAAAGGCTGCAAAACAAAGGTAGAACAGTAAGGAACTGTCAAGGAAGGAAGCAAGCAGAGTAAAAGCATGTGAAGCATAAAAACAATTCAAAGCACTGATCTAAAACAGGAGATAATAAGAGAAATCATATTCAGCCCAAAGAAAGTGAAATAAAGTTTAAGATAGATAGAAACATTGTCACCAGTGCCCGTTGCCGTAAGTGGGAAGGCAGGTAACTATCCAAGGAAAAACAGAGATGCTAAAGGCAAAAACTTTTATGAACAGAACTGATTTTTTCCAGACCTGCATTTCCATACACCCCAATTAGAGACCCCAAGTCTGTGATCAGGGCAGATAGATAGTGCAGAACAGAGAAACACTTCTGAAAATCCCAATGCTTTTCATACGATATACTTTCATAATGTTCATGATGTTACCTGTTGAATATGTTATCTCTATACACCCTTGCAATTTTGCCACTGTAATAACATTGTTTCTGCTTCTGATTGCTGAAATGTTGACAAACTTTTCTTACAGCAGAAAAACTGGGAAGCTCTGGAGAATCTACTGTGCCTATATTTACACATCAACTCAGGAACAGTATCTTCTATATTACACAGTTAACTTTGCAGCTATTTCCATTTTCCCCCTATGGCTTCAAAGAAGTCAATAAGCAATTGATAAATCTTCTGTCACCCCAGGCAATTAATGGGAGTTATACAACATTGGCTGCATCAATTTTTGTGTGTGTGAAAAGCAAAACATTGATTTCACAGTCTTACTGGTGCATATTGCTTTAGTGCCCATCCCCAGGCCATTCCCATTTAATGCTTTTGTGCAGTCATTGAAAAAAATTTCAAGACTGTCAAATAAAATCTGTTTCTTCAGAGCTTTATCTGTTACATTATTTTGCAAGTATTTCTAGCTTTAGCAATGTGTATTCAGGCTGGGTTTCTGGCTTGTAAGATTTTCATCATCTAGAAAGTCATCATAAACAACTGACCCAACCAACCATTAATTGGAGTTGTTTCAAAGGTTCAGTGTCCTTTTAAGAAAACAAGAATTCCAGCTACAAAAATCCATACTGAGACTTCACAGGTTCAAGATGGGTTTACAGACAAATCAAAGTACTTGTGTATCTAACCATCCAATTTGCATCTGCATGCATCTGATTGGAAGCTAAATACCATGAACATCCATAAAAATTGTTAGTCCCAGTAGCCAGATTTGTGCCCAGAACTGAGCAAAAGTTCACAGAGACAAATGCAACAGAAGTAAACTTCATGTACAAAAGAATAGCAGCCTTTTGGGAAATTCATCCTCATGTACCTATAGCTCACAGCTCATCATCCACATTTGTGAAGACATAATAGGCAGAACAGCAAGGGAAAATTACTTTTCTATTTTTTATTTTTAGATATTAATCCTTTTTTTTTTTTTTTAATAACATTGAGTGGGAAGTCATTCGATTTTGAACCCTCTTTAGATCTTGACCCATTTCAGGCCTGACAGATGACGGTGCTGGTTTGATCTATTTTGCAGCATAGCGCTACTCTGTGTTCCCTCCCGTTCCTTCTTTTCCTTCCTATAGAAGATATTCCTTAGAATCTGCTGTCAGGATCAACAGCAAACATTCCTGATGCTTTTTAGCTTGCTGCAAGAAGCAGTTAAAATAAGATTTGGAAATTCTTAATGAAATACAAATCATTCTCCTTTGCAAAGAGATAACTTACCCTCCACTCTTGAAACACTGAAGTAAAACAACTTTTTTTTCAACATTTTTATTGTAATGAAATACACTTCATTTCTACAGGACACATGGATGTAAGTTGTGTGCTGAGCTGTGAAGGGAGTCTGGATGAGAGATGGTGGGGTTCTTGTATACTTAGGATGCTGTCTTTAGATATAATTTTGCTTTGGCACTTCAAAACCTCAAGTCAAAAATTTAAGTAATAATTTGCTTCTATGAGAGTGAAGCATATCTGCAGTGTCTGATCTACATGAAAGAGTAAGGTACGAATATTTTCATGGCCTGGATAGGTGCCATTCTTTGCTGTGTTGAAAACTGGCTAGATGACAGAGCCCAAAGAGTGGTGTTAAATGGTATCACATCCAGTTGGCAACTGGTCATTAGTGGTATCCCTCAGGGCTCGGTGTTAGGGCCAGTGTTGTTTCATATCTTCATTGATGATCTGGATGAGGGGATTGAGAGCAACCTCAGTAGGTTTATGGATGACACCAAGTTGGATGGGAGTGTTGATGTGCTGAAGGACAGGAAGCTCTGCAGAGGGATCTGGACAGGCTGGATCCATGGGCTGTGGCCAATGGGATGAGGTCCAATAAGGCAAAGTGCCGGGTCCTGCACTTGGACCACAACAAACCCCTGCAATGCTCCAGGCTTGGGGAAGAGCAGCTGGAAACTGCTCATGGGAAAGGAGCTGGAGGTGCTGATTGATGGAGCTGAACACGAGCAGCTTGTGCCCGGGCAACCAAGAAGCCACCAGCATCCTGGCCTGTATCAGCACCAGTGTGACAGCAGGGCCAGGGCAGTGACTATCCCCCTGCACTGGGCAGTGGTGAGGCTGAACCTCAAATCCTGTGTTCAGTTCTGGACCCCTCACTGCAAGAGAGATATTGAGGTGCTAGAGCGGGGCCAGAGAAAGGCAACAGAGCTGGTACAGGGCCTAGAGCACAAGTGTGATGAGGAACGGCTGAGGGACACCTGGAGGGCTTTAGTCTGGAGAACAGAAGGCTCAGGGAGGGCCTTATCACTCTCTACAACTGCCTGAGAGGAGGTTGTAGTGAGGTGGGGTCGGTCTCTTCTCCCAGGTAACAAGTGAGAGGACAAGAGGAAATGGCCTCAAGCTGCGCCAGCGGAGGTTTAAACTGGATATTAGGAACAATTTCTTCACAGAGAGGGTGCTCAGGCATTGGAACAGGCTGCCCAGGGCAGTGGTGGAGTCACCGTCCCTGGAGGGGGTCACAAACTGTGCAGACAAGGCCCTCAGTGATATGGGTTAGTGGTGGTCTTGGAAGTGCTGGGGTAAAGGTTGGACTTGATGATCCAAAAGGTCTTTTCCAACCTAGCTGATTCTATGATTCTACATCTGTAATTGTAATTCATATAGAAAGCACGCTAACCTAAGACCATCAAAATTCATCTCTTCATACACAAATCTCAGCCTCAGATAAAGCTAAAGTGCTTTAGGGTCTCTGGATACAGAAAGTACGACTTTTACTGTCTTCCTCCACCCCAAAGCTATCATACCTTTTTTCTCTGTGTAAGACACAAATCGCTGCAAAGAAGCCTTCATTGGGTCTGAATGCACACCAGGCCACATAGACTCCAAAAACCAGTTGGCAACAGCATCCATCCAGGGTTTAAACTATCTGCACACAATATCTTTCTTTGGGAACCAAAAAAATAACAGTTTTGCAACAGAATCTTTTTTCATTGCGTGTATAATGCAACGAGATTCTCCGAAAGGTGAAATAAAAACAAGTAATACTGTTATTTATAAAGACATGGTAAGTACTGAGGTAAAATTCAATATGTGAATTACAGTAAAATGAATCAGAAATAATGCAAAAACAACTTCCAATTGTGTAACTGATATCAGAAACACAAGTGCATATATCAAAAGTAATTTTTAATAAGAACTAAACTGAAATTTAACAAGATGAATTGTCATTTTGATATCCACCAAGTCAATGATCCCATATCTCAGTAAGAATGACTAATTATTTAAGCAACATCATCGTGGTGACAGTGTCAATTTCATAAAATTATTAATTTTTCATTGATAGAATAAAGAATCCCTATGTATTCCAGTAATGACTGCCCTTGAACATTGGAAAAATGTTCTCTGAAGTATTGCTAAAGGAGCAATAAATAAATAAATAGTAATTTTTTTCTTATTTTGTTTAACAGTTGCACTTCAATCTCCACGGAGTATTTTATAAAATAAAATATAACTGCTTTTTAAAAACTTATTAGAAAACATTGACTTGCTACTAGACAAATCATTTTTCTTTTGTTACAATGAGAAAATAAATGACCATGACAATGTAATAGAAACAGTGATTTTACAATTACAGACATAAACAAAAGAATAGATACTGAAAAAGCTGAAAACCATGACAATTGTATCTAAAAGTTTACATAGATATCAAGAAGCTTTATTCTTTCCTAAGTTGCTTTGATATCTTTACAAATACAATTATTACATCAATATAGTTCTTTTGTCCATAGCTGTCCTTGTTCTGCAATTTACATTTCTTACACTTTTTTGTGAATATATGACTTTATTTTATAAACATATAATTTTAGTAACATTACAAATGAAAGTTCCATAGAATTCTGTTTCACTTACATAAAGTTAAGAATTTGCAAGGGCCTATTTTACTCTAGTAATGAAATACAATCTGCTTATTTCATGGCCATGTGTGGTAAGTATACTGAAAACCACAACAGTATATTACTTTTCCATGTCCTCTCAAACATGTTCACGCTACAAGCATGAGGATATGAAAAGGAGGACAGAAGCTTTTCTAACATGAAGGGGCATTAGGTATCAAATCAAAAGAGAGAGCTATACAAAAGATGGCTTCTATCTGGGAGGCAGGTCCTTCTTCCCTCTGCTCATCGCAGGATGAAAGTAAATAAAGCTTATAAAGTAATACTAACTTATCACCTTTACTCCATCAACGATCTCACTCCTACCAAATTCTGAGCTGTGAGGAAATAACATTGACTCATTTCAAATAATGAGATTACATACAATAGGAAAACAGTATTTTACTGCCATATACTGTAATTTATAACCTGGTAAAGGTCAATTGCCAAGCCTCATCTCAGGTACTTCACTGATATAAACTCGAGCTCCTTGGCTTCTAGCAGGTGAATGCAGCCTTAAAAAGGACATGAGAACATGTAGTTCTCATCTGTGACTTCCACACCTCTTACATATCACCCAGCCCAACACCATCTATATTCCATGCCACCTGCCACTGATGCACCCATGTCACACGTGACTGATGCGGCATTTGTTAGCTGACATAAAAAAACTAGACAGGGATGGTAGATGTTGAAGATGCCATCAGATCACACTCATTATAGCCAATAGACAGGATCAGACTGCTACGTAATGAGTGATTCACCCTAGAAAACAGAGATGCTACTCACTGTCATAACACAGCTGTGGAGATTGGTCTGCACAGAAAGCAGCTGGATCACTGTAAAATTTCCATTGTTAGAAGATTCTGCCTTTCAGTGCAATTCCAGTTTTATACCTGCAATTCTCAAATTTTGGTATCTTCTTGCCCCCTGCAAAAGGTCAACAGAAAGCTGGTAGCAAAAGTCTTTTAATATCATAGGCTTTAATGTATGGTCATAGACAGTATTTATGCCAGACAAGAGAGAAGACTTACTGGTACATATCTGCTCAAATTAACCATCAGGAGCTCGAAGGCCTAATGTCAGAGAGAAAATTTTCAAAAACTTAACAAAACAATCAAACACTTTCAAATTGCATCCCTCCAATAATAATAGAGAAAAAAGGCCTGTTCAAATATTCTTTGTTTTGCTCTGTACTGACCGAAATCATTAAGAGATGCAGAACAGGAAGGAATCAAACATTACTAAAAGCTGCATAACACAACGTATGAACACTTTCCAGAAAGTAGGGGTTAAGTCTTTTTGAAATACACAAGATCTTGACCATTCCCAAACTCAGAACACAATCTGGAGCAGGACCATGAAAATTATGGCCTCAGCAGACATGAACGGGCATCAGTGTCTTGAGGGAAAGATAGTTAACACCAGACAGTATTGTTCAGCTTTACTTCACAACAACTGGAAATAGTCATTTGGTATGTTTAAGGGCCATACATTTCAGAGATATTTAACACTGAAAAACAGTGCCTGGTAGAAATTTTAGGACTAAGCCCAAGACCTTGGTGGCATTGAAAGCCTTTGCTGCCATTGAAATGAAACTCCTCATGGCCATTTCAAAAAGTGACTAAAATGTTAAAGAAAGTCAGACAACCGGAAAATAATTACATGCTAAAACTCTACTAAGAACAAAGAAAAAGTGTGCTACACCTATCATGTAATTCATTCACAGTACAAAAGAAATTACATTTTAATAGTATTACAAATATTACATTTATTCAGTGTGTATAATTTATTATTAAAACAGCAAAATGAAATATTCTGTTTAATTAAATGTATTCTGTTTAATCAAATGTTCGTTGGTGGAAAACGCAAACCCCAATTTTCTTTTTAGCTCTCCAGGAAGATTCTCTTGCAGACTGTGCCCATGGTCTGTGGTGAACACTGCAGGTTCTGAATGGTTCCATTTCTCCCTTGCCCCATCTGCTGCTCAGTCTGATACTTCAGACGCCCCAGTTCAGCTTTGCAATGGATCTGGTTGAAAACTGCACTGAACAGAAAGACATGGACTGATTTTGTGATCCCTCTCCAAACAACAAGCAGAAACAGGAGTACCAATTAAAATGTTGATTCATAGAGTCATAGAATGATTTGGGTTGGAAAAGACCTTTAAGATCTTTGAGTCCAAC
The DNA here is from genome assembly GCF_004027225.2 of Strigops habroptila. NCBI lineage: Eukaryota > Metazoa > Chordata > Aves > Psittaciformes > Psittacidae > Strigops > Strigops habroptila. The sequence continues at coordinate 27,205,558 of NC_044288.2, forward strand.
CATTAACCCAGCACGCCCAAGTCCACCCTAAACCATGTACCTCAGTGCCACATCTACATGTCTTTTAAATACTTCTAGAGATGGTGACTCAACCACTTCCCTGGGCAGCCTGTTCCACTGCTCAGCAACCATTTTGGTGAAGAGTTTTTTCTGAATAGCCAATCTAAACCTTCCCTGGTGCAACCTTAGGCCATTTCCTCTTCCCTACTTCTTGTTACATGGGAGAAGAGATAGACACTTATTTCACTACAACAGTTTTCTATGTAATTCTGCTGTCTTAGGACCAGAATCTATCTATCTATCTATCTATCTATTTATTTCAGAAGTCTATATTTTCTAATAAAAAGCTACGTAAATGCAGTAAAAAAAATTTGATAAATAATCTTTAGTTATTCACATAACTCCAATATAATTTTAAAGAATCTCCAAGAATAAATTCAATTTTCAGATAATCCTGTTTTTCTTCTCTAGATACATTTTCCAACAGCATATATCACAGAATATACGGGAGAGGTTTTGTTGATTTCAGGGAAATTGCAAATGTACTTGTACCTTTATTTTGGAAGTTGTTTACTTCATCCAGTTTTTTCACCAAGGCCCATTTTCATAACATACATGCTGTGCACATCCACCTTAACAAGATCTGAAGAGCTAATTAGGAGCAATGCAGCCATGCCACTACTGCATCCTGAATGAGTTACTTCTAGGGAAGCATCTCGGCTTAGGCAGAACTTCATGTCCTTTCAAGTCTACCACCTTGAAAGAGCTGTTCAGAGGTCATGCAGTGAATTGTGGACATACAAAGAGTTCTGCTTAGATGGATCGCTTCTGCCAGTGTTAGCATGTTTTAACACTCCCTTTGCCAGAACGAACTATTAATTTATTTCCATCACCCACGTTTCTCCTCCTTCATCTCTTCTTGGACTTTATCTGAGACCAGCCCACTTAGCTTTTATTGATCTCATGTTAATTTTTCTACCTACAATTTCCTCTGCGAGGATATACTTTGTATTGTAAACCTAGAAATCTTCTTGAAGTCTAAACAGAAAATGAGACATTTTAAAGTTATTCTCAGTTCTGGGTGAAATTCTTATCAACAGAAGATACGAAATCTTCATTCAACTGCTACCAAAGTTCTAGTAAACATCTGTAAAAGCTGTTTTTAAATTACATTAATACCTTTCAATAGTGCATTCTGTAAAAGTAAATGCATATTCTGCAAATCTTCAATACCAACCCATTTTAGGGCTTCACCAGACTTTCCCAGGGAGTTGAGGTTTAAGCATATTAACTAGTGGCTACAACAACGGACATATTATGTCAGCAACAAAGATTCTGTTGTCTAAGAAAGAATAAGAGAAATGGATTTTTTCAAAAAGAAATTAAAAACTGGCATACCTGGAATGAAAATTCTAAAGAACTAGAAAATAAAAAAGTAAGCAAATACCTAAATGAATAGTTTATTATACTGCATATTTTCCAAATTAAAATTTCATTATATTAATGTTTTATTATTGAGAGAATAGCTAGGTGTAAATCACAAGAATGAGCTACTGCATACCACATCAAGTAGGTTAATTTTTCACTAAAATAAAGTCAGCGATTTCAAGAGTGTTGTGAAATCTGGCTGCGCTAGCGACAGTTCAGTTATCAGACTGTTAGGCTTACAGGTTGGCTATTGTTTAGTCAATCCACATATTGATTTTATATGGTGTCTGCAACAGTTCATGGTATTCTTCAATAAAGCCACAAATGTCTCGTGTGCACATTTCACCTAACACGTAACAACTTCACACAAGCAGCAGGAGCCTCTGAGTGGGGAGGAAGATGCTCCCTGTTGCTATCCAGCCATCTTCATTTTCCTTTGTTCTCAGTTCTATTAAATAAATGCAGAAATCCAAATCCTCTTTCTCTGAGTTCTAGCTCCAACTTCATCCTGCCACAGAATCATCTACCCATACTCTGTTTTCTAGTATGCCCTTTAAACTCACTGTGCTGCAGCTGGTAAGGTCCTCGTGGCTGCTGTTTCCTGCTGCAGGAACTGTAGGAACAGTATCCAAATTTAAATCCACATAACTACTGGGTAAACACAAATTATACAGGCTGCCACTGAGTATAACAGTTCTTTAAATACTCTGCAAAACAGGCTTTTATGGACTAAACATCACTTTAATGAAGATTTTCCTTGGCAAGTAAAATAGACACATTACTGTCCTATATCTGAAGTTGTACCTCATTAGACACTTTAAGTCCTCCATTATAATACAGCAAAACACCTTCCACTACAGCTTCAGAAAGAGCTACCAAGGCTGCCTGGGAACTGACAGTCCCTATCCCATCCTTCCCGAATGTTTCTGGGCTCTTCAGGTTGGATTATCTAACTCTGACCTAAGTAACCATGCACCCAAAGCCTACCCAGTTGAACTTTGACATCCTTCTTTACCAGGCCAAAGACAAATACAAATTAAGGACAGTGGAGAAAGACATCCTGTTAAGCCTATCAGAAATAAATATAAATGTTATTGTCCCTGTACTGAACCATCTGATTACAGTTCCCTTGAACTCAGAGAAACAGCACTCAGAAGTGTTGCGTCATCGTTATAAAACATCCCATTAGTAAAGTAGGTCATGTAGCAATGATCTGATTAAAAATTGCTGACATTTGGGTTATAAACAAGCAAATAAGTCAAAAGGTACACCAGAGCTTGCCTGAATTCTAAATAGTTACCATCTGCTATCAGGAACCAAAGACCAAGTGGATCGTAGTTTCTGCTATCGTCTACTTGCCTGTGATTAAATCTATGATCACTAGTTATACCCAGAAGAACAATCAAGTTTGCTGCTCCTCTGTATTTCCTTCAGAAGGATTGTGACCTAGAATCTGTGGTTTATTTTACATATGGCACTTGGTCCACCTGATGCATGTCCTCTCCATGATCATTGGTGAGAGAGAAATCATTCTATCGTAGCTGCTTCACTGGTCTTTCAGTTCTGGTGAGAGGGATCTATTTTCTAGATATTAAGAAAGATTCATTGCATCTTTGTCCTCCTGTAGAAAGCAATAGCAATCCCTACTCTTATACGGGTGAGAAGAGAACCTGTATGATATATCAGCTGTAAGTATATTGATCTTGTCCCCAGAAATTGATCTTTTTCCTCTAGTCAATTCTTGCTTTCCCCATCTATGGAGATAACAAACCTTTTTCATTCATGTTTGTTCTCTCAGCTCCTTTCCTTTCACTGATCTCAGTCCATTTTTTCCTTTTCTTCCATGAAAAACCTTTTTTTTTTTAATTATCTCTCTCCACTTTGGTGTAGTCATCCTTTTCATCAACTTAACTTCAATGATACACTGAAAAACTGATAACCACAGATGGTTATGCTTTGGCTTCTGCGATAAGAGAGAGTCTCCCAGGCTTCATTTGAAAAAGTTCTTTCTTAATGAATTTTGTAGCTTATGGTTTTCACACAGCGATTCGCTCTCACTGTTCTAACAAATGTTTATCAGTAAAAGGAACTTGCCACTGAATTCTTGATAATGTCCTTTATTCTGCAGTTCTCAACAGATTTGGAGCAACCCAGTTCTGCACTCGTTCAATTAATGCTATGTTGCATTTCATGCTGGTCATCTATTCATCTTAAGCTCTTCAATGAAATAACAGGAGATAAAATAATTTTCTATTGCTTTAAGATTTGAAAATTTAAAAACAGGATAAAGGCTTAATTCTGTTTCATTAGTTCTGTGAAAACTGTTTTCCTTTACATGACATCAATCCCACAATTTCTCTAGTTTTAAAAAACATCCTAGAATTATAGCTGTCATGGTTCAGCCCCAAAGTCATGGAAAAAACCAGAGGTATATACATATTTTGCATAAAAATGAAACTAAAGGATTTCATCCATTTATTGAAATAGGTGAATAACTATTCAATGGATGGCAGAGCTTGGTGAAGTTTTGCTAATGAGTTAGAGTTTGTGAATTTCAAGCAATACGGTAAATTTTGCATGACAAAAAGTTATGATGTGTGTGTATATATATATTTTATTTCTTTATTTATCAAAGGTTAAGAGAATCCCTGAGCACATTCTGTCTTCAGTCAGTTCACTAGTACAGGATACAGTAAAATTACACACAACCACCACAGTAGTCAGTGTCCGACAGGTTATGTTCCAACAGCCTCCCATGGGAGTGGTGCCTTCAAGGACTCACTTATCCAAATTCTACTGAAGTCAACAGGAGCATTTCTAGTGACCTTGATAAGTTCTGTGCCACTTCCATGATGAAATTAAGCAACAATCTGCCACCTCCTTTGTGATCTATATCACAGAACTGGTTATCACTTCATTGTGATGTCCAAGTGACAAATAGCTGTTCCTGAACAGCAAAACCAGGTTCTTATTGCTGAGCTATGCAGAGAGTAGAGCACCATGGTAAAGTTTCAGGATAGTCATACATAAACCAGAATGAAGATTTGTGACTTTGTGTTTCAAGTTAAGATATAGCAGGGCACTTCCTCCTTGTAAGGTTGTTTCTGTGTGTTGTTGATTTTGCAGTTTATTATTAAAGTGTCTTACAAGAGAAATGGCAACCAGATTTGACACTGGGAGATATATTAATGGCATGGAACCTTAGAATGAGTTCTCTGATGGTTGTTAATCAGACCAAGGTACTGCATGAGCCTCCCCTTTCTCCCCTTTGCTTTGACAAAACAGCAAATCCTCTGGCATCCCCCAGCTCATTTTAACAGTTCCACAACTGCGGATTTCCCTTCTGCTCATAAAACAAACTGCTTCTTTAAAAACTCTCGCTCTGGTTCCCAAGCAGTACTTACTACTTTATGACTCTACAATAGCATAATGCATTCAAGAGTAATAAAAGCTTGTTCCTCTCAAAAAAAAAAAAAAAAGAAAAAAAAAGGAAAAAAACGTTACGTTCCTGTAGTCAGGTGTGATTAGTTCTAATCTAGCTCTCTGGAGGAGGAAGAGGACATTGAGCCCTTCTATTCCAAAAGGCATATTCCTAACAGCATCGATTCTCTTGATCTTGTATTTTAATCTTAAATTTTAATTTGAACCATAAAATTTTAATAACTGTCCTCTAGATTTCAAAAAGAACAGCACTAAGTGTTTTCTGCACACTGCATATTACACATGTAAAGCCAGATTCCTTTGTATTTGCAAGAACTGTGAGGGCTGCTTATTAAATTAGTAATGACCAGCAGTCAATGGCTTTCAATCCCTCTGAGTGTGAGTTGTGCTTAAGCCAAGAAAAATAAAATCACTGTTGTCCACGCAGAGCCTTTATTTGCATAAACATCCTAGCATTTTAAAATAATTATGCTTATAAACTTCATATGGGAATTTGAAAAACTGCAGGATTTCCCTAATGATTTACTTATCAGGTTTCACAAGGTTGAAATGCAAAGTAATTGCTTGTGTCCTTCCAAGGTCTAAAAAGCTGATAATGAATTTTATATGATACAAAGAAATATGTACCAGCTGGTGTAATAATTTTACCATACAGCTGATAAGCATCAATTTTTCTAATATGAGCCCAAGAGGAGAGAAAGTTAGTTCTGTTAAAAGGCAGTTATTACAACCTGAACAGTTATCATGGCATTCTTAGAAATGACCAACATCTCTATTTTGCAAATCAGAGATATAATTTTTATAGGAACAAAATACAGCAAAAAAACCCTGTATTTAAGTTCTCCTGGAAGAATAACTTCACAAATTGAAATAATTTCTGAGCCAGCTGACTTGGTCTAATGTGTTTATCTGTCCTGTCACAGGGCAGAGTGCTGCCTGTGGGAAGTGTGCAGCCTTCTGTAGCACAAGCAGCTTCTGCCAGCTCATACACTGAGACAGTATCTCTGACTTTTTACATTTTCAGTGGTCATAAATGTTATTCCTGCTGATGGCACAATTACACAGAACAGAAGCAACCACATAAAAAGTTGAACTCCAATTCATTTTACAGTATCAGCTGTTTGCCCACTGTTCTTTATTTAAAAGGCCAGGAAGGTTCCTAATGTTTGCAAAATATACTACTATGGGGAGGTTGAGGCAAAAAAAAAAAAAAGGTACTTATCAGGCAATAAAGACTTCTTTAATTTCCAATTGCTTTTAATGTAGTTTTGTTCATGAAGAAATTGCCTTACAATTTCCAGGCAATACATTTTTGGCAAATGGTTCTAGCCCTACACACTATTTTTAAATCCAATTTGCTGATGTACAAAGACAGGGCAGACTTATAAACCAGGCTGAGGATTCAGCCAAATTCAGGAAGTATGTTTTATGGTTATTTTTACCCAAAACTGTTAGGTTTTTTCTGTTCATTGCTATAAAGTAGGATTGAAAAAACATACCAATGATATTTAAGCTAGAGTGAAGAACGATGTACAAGCAAGTTATTGAAGCTTCTTATTGCTGTATCTGCTCTATGTGCCTTTACTATGCCAGCAGCACAGCACTGTCCTATGTACCAGTGCCACCACTGCTCCCATATCATCATCCTGGTACCCATGCTTATATAGGCCAGCATGGAGAACAAGGCTATGGCTGCATCTTCTCATACCCTGTAGCCTCAGGGCAGATCAAATCTTGCCCTGTCATCCACAGCACTGTGAAGATTACTGGATAAAATTCACAGTACGTTGTTGTGGAGAAATCAGAACTTGCATATGAAGAACCAAGTCAAAGTCTGAATAAAAGTATCCTGTGATTAAAAATATTTACTTAGAATAAAACCTTAAATCAAAACCAATCTGTTAGTTTTTATGATTCTGCAAATTAAGATTAGTAATTCCTAAAGTGAGTGTAACAGTTTATTTACCTGCTGTTCCAAGATATAACATGAAGGTATTGATAGGCTTGATCCTGCATCCATCTCTTAGCTCTCCCTTCGGATGTCTAGGCAGAAAACGCCCAGGGGGAAAATTTTTAAGACAATGTAATATCACGTTCTTTGAAAATAGAGTACTCTATGCTTTCAGAAGCTGGAAAATACTGAAAATGGAGATGAGAAGAAGTGCAGGGGAGTTATTAAAACAAATGAAGTAATAACAAGATCGTAAAAATGTTTATTATACGGTTGTGCATTCATTGCATGTTATTCTCAGATCGATATTGTCATCTTGTATGTCATAAGATGTTTCCACAGAACAGGCTCAACAGGTCAGATACTGACAAAATAATTTCTGCTAAATAAGAATATCATCAGTTGGCAGTCACAGCTTTTGAAAATGGAGTAAAAAATTCAGATTTAATACTCAACCATTCCACCAGAGTTCACCAAAAAGCTATCAAACATTTTAGTGTTTATTTTACCATAGAATCATAGAATGGTTAGAGTTCGAAAGGACCTAGATCAAAGATCATCCAGTTCCAACCCACCTGCCATAGGCAGGGACACCACACTATAAACTAGGTTGCTCAAGGCCCTGTTCAACCTGGCCTTGAACACTGCCAGGGATGGGACAGTCGTAACTTCCTTGGGTAGCCTGTTCCAGTGCCTCACCACCCTCACAGCAAAGAACTTCTTCCTTATATCCAACCCAAACTTCCCCTGTTTAAGTTTAAACCCACCACCCCTTGTTCTATTGCTACAGTCCCTGATGAAGAGTCCCTCTCCAGCATCCTTGTAGGCCCCTTCAGATACTGGAAGGCTGCTCTGAGGTCTCCACGCAGCTCCTCTCCTCCAGGCTGAACAGCCCCAACTTTCTCAGACTGCCTTTATAAAGGAGGTGCTCCAGCCCCTGATCATCCTCATGGCCTCCTCTGGACTTGCTCCAACAGCTCCATGTCCTTCTTATGTTGAGGACTGTCGTGGTTTAAGCCCAGCCCCTAACTCGGAACCACGCAGCCGCTCACTCGCTCCTCCCCTTCTTCCTCCCCCCAGCTCCCAAAGGGATGGGGAGGAGAATGGAAAGAATGTAAAACTCCCGCGAGTTGAGATAAGAACAGTCCAGTAACTAAGGTATAGCACAAAACCACTACTGCTACCACCAATAATAATAATGATAAGGGAAATAACAAGGGGAGAGGATACAATTGCTCACCACCCACCGACCAATACCCAGACAGACCCGAGCAGCGATCTGGGCCTTCCGGGTAACTCCCCCCGGTTTATATACTGGTCATGACGTGCTGTGGGATGGAATACCCCTTTGGCTAGTTTGGGTCAGGTGTCCTGTCTCTGCTTCCTCCCGGCTTCCCCTCCTCCCTGGCAGAGCATGAGATGGAGAAAGTCCTTGATTAGAGTAAACATTACTTAGCAACAACTAAAACCATCGGTGTTATCAGTGTCATTCCCAGGCTGAGTCAAAAACACAGCACTGCAGCAGCTACTAAGAAGGAGAAAAAATGACTGCTGTAGCTGAACCCAGGACAGTATCCACCCCTTATTCCATACCATTCACGTCAGGCTCAGATCCCACATTTTTCAATGTACCATTGCTTTTGTCTCTCATGTATATATATATACACACCCACACCCAAAGAGAGAGATATCATTCCTTAGTCCGTGGACCAATCCCTATAAAGTTACTGAATTCATCCAGTTCGTGATGTCAGGCTCCATCTCTTGTAATGGCCTTTCAGGGCAGGAGGGATGGTGTGTAGTGTTGGGTTGTTGCCTGCTGATGACACCGCCAAACTCGTCTGTTCACTGCTGAGCTCATCTGGTTTCATGAAATTTCATTCTTTGTTGGGGTGATGATCGGAGGGAAGTCAGGGTCAGTTGCGGGTGACCTGAAGATATCTAGCTGGTGGGCTATCAAAGTGTTATAGAGCAGGCAGCAGCATACAATTGAGTTCCTTGGCTGTTTTCCCCCAAAATTAAATCCCCTTGAGGTACACATCGGACTTCCCCATCTTCCAGCATTATCCACCAAGCATACCCAGGTCACTGAGCAAAGGCAACCCCACGAGTGGGTTTCCTTTTACCTGAAGCAGGAATAACCCAGACTGTCTTCCCCACTAAATTCTTTATGTGCACCACAGGAACTTTATCCCCCTCTATGGTGATTGGTCTGGGCCTGCCCTGTTGGCAGATCCCCTCGTGTTGACCAACCAGGTGCCTTTTGGTAAATGTGTATTCCAGTGTTTGAAAGTCCCACCACCCATTGCTCTCAGTGTAGTTTTTAACAGCCCATTGTACCGTTCGATTTTCCCAGAGGCTGGTGCATGGTAGGGGATGTGATATACCCACTCAATGCCATGCTCTTTGGCCCAAGTGTCTATAAGGTTGTTCCGGAAATGAGTCCCACTGTCTGACTCCGTTCTCTCTGGGGTGCCGTGTTGCCACAAGACTTGTTTCTCAAGGCCCAGGATAGTGTTCCGGGCAGTGGCATGGGGCACAGCGTATGTTTCCAGCCATCTGGTGGTTGCTTCCACCATGGTAAGCACATAGCGCTTGCCTTGGTGGGTCGGTGGGAGTGTGATGTAGTCAATCTGCCAGGCCTCCCCATATTTGTACTTCAGCCATCATCCTCCATACCAGAGAGGCTTTAACCGCTTGGCTTGTTTGATTACAGCACGTTTCACATTCGTGAATAACCTGGGCAATAGTGTCCATTGTTAAGTCCACCCCTCGATCACGAGCCCATCTATATGTTGCATCTCTGCCTTGATGGCCTGAGGTGTCATGGGCCCACAGGGCTAAAAATAATTCACCCTTATGTTGCCAATCTAAGTCCATCTGAGCCACTTCAATCTTAGGAGCTTTATCCACTTGCTAATTGTTCTGGTATTCCTCAGTGGCCCGACCCTTGGGTACATGAGCATCTACGTGGCGTACCTTCATCACCAGGTTCTGCACCCGAGCAGCGATATCTTACCATAATGCAGCAGCCCAGATGGGTTTACCTCTGCGTTGCCAGTTGCTCTGCTTCCATTGCTGCAACCACCCCCACAGGGCATTTGCCACCATCCATGAGTCAGTACAGAGATAAAGTACTGGCCATTTTTCTTGTTCAGCAATGTCCAAGGCCAGCTGGATGGCTTTCACCTCTGCAAACTGACTCGATTCACCCTCTCCTTCAGCAGTTTCTGCAGCTTGTCGCAGGGGACCCCACACAGCTGCCTTTCATGTCCGATGCTTTCCCACAATACGGCAGGACCCATCAGTAAACAAGGCATACTGCTTTTCACTCTCTGACAGTTCATTATATGGTGGGGTCTCTTCAGCATGCACCACCTCGTCTTCTGGTGACATCCCAAAATCTTTGCCCTCTGGCCAGTCCATGATGACTTCTAGAATTCCTGGATGACTGGGATTTCCTATTCAAGCTCCTTGTGTAATTAGTGCGGCCCACTTACTCCATGTAGCATCGGTTGCATGATGTGTAGAGGAGACCCTGCCTTTGAACATCCAGCCCAGCACAGGCAACCGGGGTGCCAGGAGGAGCTGCGCTTCAGTTCCAATCACTTCTGAGGCAGCTCGAGCCCCTTCATAGGCTGCCAGTATCTCTTTTTCAGTGGGAGTATAGCTGGCCTCGGATCCTTTATATGCCCGACTCCAAAAGCCAAGGGGTCGACCTCCAGTCTCCCCTGGAGCTTTCTGGCAGAGGCTCCAGGTAGGACCATTCTCCCCGGCTGCAGTGTAGAGCACATTTTTGACATCTGGCCCAGTCCGGACTGGTCTAAGGGCTACTGTATGAACTATATCTTGTTTAATTTGTTCAAAGGCTTGTTGTTGCTCAGGGCCCCATTTGAAATCATTCCTCTTCCAGGTCACATGATAGAGTGGGCTTACAATTAGACTATAATTTGGGATGTGCATTCTCCAGAACCCCACAACACCTAAGAAAGCTTGTGTTTCTTTCTTGTTAGTTGGTGGAGACATTGCTGTTATCTTGTTGATCACGTCTGTGGGGATCTGGCGACGTCCATCTTGCCATTTTATTCCCCAAAATTGAATCTCCTGTGCAGGTCCCTTGGCCTTACTCCGCTTTGTGGCAAAACCGGCCTTCGGCAGGATTTGGATTATCTTCCTCCCTTTCTCAAAAACTTCTTCCGCTGTATCGCCCCACACGATGATGTCATCAATGTATTACAGGTGTTCTGGAGCTTGCCCCTGTTCCAGTGCAGTCTGGATCAATCCATGGCAAATGGTAGGGCTGTGTTTCCACTCCTGGGGCAGTCGGTTCCAAGTGTTCTGAATGCCTCTCCAAGTAAAAGCGAATTGTGGCCTGAACTCTGCTGCCACAGGGATTGAGAAAAATGCATTGGCAATATCAGTTGTGGCATACCACTTGGCTGCCTTTGACTCCAGATCATATTGAAGTTCTAGCATGTCCGGTACGGCAGCACTCAATGGTGGTGTGACTTTGTTCGGGCCACGATAGTCTACTGTTAGTCTCCACTCTCCATTAGACTTTTGCACTGGCCATATGGGGCTATTGAAGGGTGAGCGGGTCCTGCTGATCACTCCTTGGCTCTCCAGTCTGCGGATCAGCTTATTGATGGGAATCAAGGAGTCTCGGTTGGTGCGATATTGCCGCCGGTGCACTGTTGTGGTCGCAAATGGCACTTATTGCTCTTCGACCTTCAGCAACCCCACAACAGAAGGATCCTCTGAGAGACCGGGTAAGGTGGACAGCTGCTTCATTTCCTCTGTCTCCAAGGCAGCGATACCAAAAGCCCATCTATACCCTTTTGGGTCTTTGAAGTACCCTGTCCTGAGATAGTCTATGCCAAGGATGCATGGAGCCCCTGGGCCAGTTACAATGGGGTGCTTTTGCCACTTCCTCCCAGTCAGGCTGATTTCAGCCTCCAGTACAGTCAACTCTTGGGATCCTCCCATCACTCCAGAAATATAAATGGGTTCCACCCCTTGATACCTTGATGGCATCAGGGTACACTGGTATCTACTAGAGCCTTATACTTCTGTGGGACTGATGTGTAAACCTGATTGATTGTCCCTCTCATCCACCTGGCTGGTGGCAGGGCCCCTCTAATAGCGATCATAAGATTGTCCATTTATGTCTTGTAGAAAGGGATTAGCATCCCTTATCACAGGAGGTGGAGTAAAATCAGCTCTTCCACTCCATCTGGGAAACTGGAGCAGCAGCTTTCCTGGGAGGATCATCCTTGACCATTGTTCTCCTCTTCAGTTCACGCACCCGTTGCTCCAGAACTGAGGTAGGTTTTCCATCCCGCTTTCTCATGCCTTCTCCGTAATCCCGCAGGTAAAACCATAGGGTGGCCCGTGGTGTACCTCCTATATTTTCCTCTCTGGAGCAGTGGGGCGTCTTCTGTTAATAGTTGAGACATGGGTTGATACACGTGAAGAGCTGGATAGATCGGATAAATTGTCTCTCAATTGTTTGAACTCCTGGGACAGTTTTTCCACAGCTGAAATGATGGAAGGGGTGAGATGATTGTCGTCGAACTCTTGGAGTTGACGACTCACTTCATCCACTATTAGTGGTGCTATGTCATTCCAGGTCATTGATGCCAATGAGTGGGCATATGAGAATGGTGCACTCCACGTAAGTTTCCGCCACATGGTTCATGTACATTCAACTTCATCTGGATCTACGGGTGCATTCCCGGCATCCAGCCTACGATAGATCATCTCTATAATGGCTGATTCCCTCAGGGACTGGATGCCTTTCTCTATTGTGGTCCAGTTGGCTGAGCGACTCATAATATCGTCTTTGTAGGGAAACCTTTCCTTCACAGCTGCCAGGAGCCGCCTCCAAAGACTGAGGGCTTGCTTCTCTCTTGCAATCGCTTTGTCAATTCCTCCTTCCCTAGCAAGTGATCCCAGCTGTTTGGCTTCCCTACCTTCTAGTTCGTGACTGTCAGCCCCATTGTCCCAGCATTGGAGCAACCAGGTGACGATGTGCTCCCCTGGAAGATGGGTGAAATCTATTTGCATATTCCTCATCTCGGTCGAGGTCCGAGGTTGAAAAGTCACCTCTTCTTCCTCTTCCTCTGATCCACGTAGTAGTAACTCTTGTTCAGATGCTGTCCCCTGTAGTAAGTGCATTGGGACTTCATCTTTCTTCACTGCACGAGTTGCTCTTTGTGCCTCTCATTTGGTTTTCCCCTTTCTTACAGGGGCAACCGATATTGTCACAAATCGACAATTTGGTTTGGCTGCAGTGTCTATCACTGTGGTTGGAGCGGCTGCAGTGTCTGCCACTAGGGGTGTAGTGGCTGCAGTGTCTGTTGCCGGCGTTGGTGCAGCTGTGCTTGGGGGTTGAGTAACACCAACAGCTGCATTGTCTGTTGCTGTCGGGGTTTGAGTAGCTGCTGTACTTGTTGCTGGAGTTGGTGTAGCTGCTGTACTTGGAGTTGGAGTAGCTGCATTGTCTGTTGTGGTCAGGGTCTGGGAAACTGCTGTGCTTGTCACTGGGTCGGTGTAGCTGCTGTGCTTGGAGCTGGCATAGCTGCGTTGTCTGTTGCTTTGCCATCAGATCCAGAGACATTTTTTTCCCTTTGAAGGTGCTGGATAGTGTTGAGCAGGGCTCTGTAGGCGTAGGCCAAGCCCAGCACATTGCAGCGAGTTGTCCCTCTCTGGTATAACCAGGACGACAGCACACCTCGTTTAAGTGTTTTACTAGTTTTTCCGGATGTTGCACTTGTTCAGTGGTGAAGTTCCAAAGCACTGGAGGGGCCCACTGGCCTAGATACTTGCCAATACTATCCCACACACCCTGCCACTCACGACTGTCCAGCCTCGGGGAAAATCTCTTGGTGGTCCTCCTATATCACCATCTAACCCTAGACCAGATTTGAACCCAACACTGCTTAACTTTTGAGATCAGACGAAATAGGGTGTTCCCAGGGTGGGGTGGCAGTGGGTAAAACACACTCTGTATGTGTGCCAACATGCTGATCCCCAGCACAAAGAGCAGACAGGTCTCAAGGGTATTCAAAGGCCATCCAAAACCTTCAGAACTCTCAAACACTGTTGTAAATAGCCTGGCGAGGGAGCAGGGAGTGTAAGGAAATGCCTCCTTCGTAGGTTGACCCTCCAAGGAGAAAAAAAAAGATATGTAATTGCTAAAAAATTTCATTACGTACCTCCCAAAGTATAGAGGTGATGACCATGCCGGGAACGCAAGCCAGACCAGTTTCATGATCAATGAGTCTAATGCATTACAAGTCATTACCATGAAGTACAGTAAAACAAGAACCTTAGCCCAGGCCCCTCAGCTGATAAACACTAAAACAGCAAATACTGGCTGTAAGTAAGGTACAATATGCTGAAACTCTGAGATCAAGAGCAACAACTCTGAGAGCAAATAAATCAACATTGTGATGAATGACTATTAATCTGAAACAATGAATGCTTATCACAAACATGATTAGACACACTCTGGTCAGATTTGTCATTATCTCAACCCTTCAAGCCCCACGTTGTGTGCCACAAAGAACTTTCGTGGTTTAAGCCCAGCTGGTAACTCAGAACCACGCAGCTACTCGCTCGCTCCTCCCCTTCTTCCTCCCCCCAGCTCCCAAAGGGATGGGGAGGAGAACGGAAAGAATGTAACTCCCACGGGTTGAGATAAGAGCAGTCCAGTAACTAAGGTATAATACAAAACCACTACTGCTACCACCAGTAATAATAATGGTAAGGGAAATAACAAGGGGAGAGAATAAAATTGCTCACCACCCACCGACCAATACCCAGACAGACCCGAGCAGTGATCTGGGCCTTCCGGGTAACTCCCCCCGGTTTATATACTGGTCATGACGTGCTGTGGGATGGAATACCCCTTTGGCTAGTTTGGGTCAGGTGTCCTGTCTCTGCTTCCTCCCGGCTTCCCCTCCTCCCTGGCAGAGCATGAGATGGAGAAAGTCCTTGGTCAGAATAAACATTACTTAGCAACAACTAAAAACTTCAGTGTTATCAGTGTTATTCCCAGGCTGTAAGTCAAAAACACAGCACTGCACCAGCTACTAAGAAGGAGAAAAAATGACTGCTGTAGCTGAACCCAGGACAAGGACACCAGAATTGCACACAGTGCTCCAAGTGGGGTCTCATGAGGACAGAGTAGAGGGACAGGATCACTTCCTTCAACCTGCTGGTCAGGCCCCTTTTGATGCAGCCCAGCACATGGGTGGTTTCTGGGCTCAAGTGCACACTGAAGCTGGGTCATGTTCAGTTTCTCATCAACCGACACCCCCAAGTCCTTCTCTGCAGGGCTGCTCTGAATCACTTCTCTGCCCAACCTGTAGCTGTGCTTGGGATTGCCCCGACCCAGGTGTAGGACCTTGCCCTTGGCTTGGTTGAACTTCATGAGGTTGGCACTGGCCACCTCACAAGCGTGTCCAGGTCCCTCTGGATCTCACCCCTTCCCTCCAGTGTATCAACCGAACCACACAGCTTCGTGTTGTTGGCAAACTTGCTGAGGGCGCATCAATCCCACTGTCCATGTCACCAAAAGAGGTGTTGAACAGGATCATTCCCAACACCAACCCCTGAGGGAGACCACTCGCCACCAGTCTCCACTTGAACATTGAGCCATTGACCATATATCTCTGCGTGCTACCATCCATCCAATTCTTTATCCAGTGGGTGATCCATCCATCAAATCCATGTCTCTGCAATTTAGAGACAAGGATGTCATGTGGGAGACATCACAAAGTTCATGTTAGCAAAACCATTTAATTCCTTTTTATCCCTATTTTGAGTATCCATGGGAAATGCTGCTAGAAATATAAATTTAAATTAACAGTAATAGATTAAGATAGAAATTTACTTGTATTTCTCATTATCACAGGTTCCTTCCATCAATTACGGTTAAGACCCATATACAAGTGAAACGTTCACAAGTCAGTGTTCAGGGAGGCTATTGCAGACAACAAGCATAAACCACTTTATCCAAAAGTTACTGATATATGGAAACATACATGGAGAAATACAACCCAGCACAGGCAGGCAGGTGTTGAGGTTTCTCTTTTTTAAAGCCAAGATAGCATGTGAACACATGTAAGTACTGGAACATTGAAACTGAGCTAGACATCCAAGGGAGAGAACAGCTGCTGATACAAGATTAATGGACAAAGGCAAGTTTGCAGTTGCATTGTAGTAACTGAGAATGAAGGAAGATTGGGTAAAATACTATTTGTTCAACTCCTCCCCAGCAATCTGCAACATTCATCACAACTTCTCCTTTGCTTTTCCTCTCCCCCTCACTGTGTTCCTGTGTGTTCTGACAGATTGGCTGTGCATTAACAGAACACCTGGTGCAAAGGGGAAGGTGTCCAAATTCAAAGCTTGTCACAAACATTGCTTCTTGCCTGTACATGTTTGATTTCATTCTGCCAAAATCTTCGGCTGATGTACATTACCTGGTGCAGTGCATCACTTGCATAAAAGCTGTCATTGATTTTCTACTTTCTCTTCATGCTGCTTTAATTATGCTGTATTTAAGAACATGAAGGTGGCAAACACAAAACAATCATGGATGAACTGACTTCATCAGTTCCACCTACCAGGAAAATAGTTTTTATTGTTAACTGGCCTCAGATAAGAATTTTATATTTTTAGGGTAAAACACTGCTTTTTCTTTTTTTTTTTCCTCCAAAGGCATTCACACAGAGAGCATTTTAATTTTCCACACTATAGCTATGTTGACCTTCCAGACCTTGCAAAGTAAAGTATTTCTGATTTTGGGAGGTGGGGGGTGGGGAGTGTTATGGTATTGTTTCCGTATTTTTGTAACGTTTGTATTTCTTGCTTATGTTTTTGGCATTAAAAATCACTCAAGCTGTGCTGAAATATAATGATATTCACTGAACCATAGTATGGAAGGATAATTCAGTTCAGGGAGGTTATTCTAGCTCATAATGTACACAAAGGCTTGAAAGAAAATGCAGAGGATTCTCGGTTCTTGATATGTGCACTATTCAATCTCTCTTAAAAAAAAAAAAATAACGTGACACAGAGAAAACTTTACTTACATGTCGAAATACAGAATTTAATGCCTGCTGAGCCAGCCAGGCAAAACAAGTATCCAAGATGCACACACAAAACCACCTTTTATGGTCTTCCCAGAAACACACTGTCTTTTAAATTCAATTGATCATGGAAACTCAGGTCTGTAAGAACTTTCTTTTTCTTTGCTTCCAGTAGAAAAACATCCTGGCATTTTAAAATAATTACGCTTATCGACTTCATATGGGAATTTGAAAAACTGCAGGATTTCCCTAATGATTTACTTATCAGGTTTCATAATTTTTACAGGAACCCAGTTCACCAAAGCGAACTCTGGGGACAAAAATTTTGCCAAAAAGTCTGTAGGCCTATTCAGATTCTTCCGGTGCTGAGTTTCTGATGAATATTTGGTGTTCATTGTGACTTTGTGAATCTATCTTCTATGTTAAAAAACATGTATGGCCCTGTACCTGTAAGGACATGTTCATCACATACTTCTCTTTGTCACCTATCTGGAGAACTTCATCTCTTGTCTGCAAGTTCTCTGAATTTCTGCAGTAACACCATACCTGAAATGGTCTGGTTTGAGTTCCTACGTTCCTTTTGAAAATGAAACTGTGACTTTAACAGCCTACTTTTAACTGTGAGAAATATGTATTTCCTCATAGTCATAGTCAACAGAGGAACGTGGACCATAACTTCATGTTTGGGGGTCACCTCCATGAAGGAAACTGCTGACTGTAAAAGAACACAAGAGAATTAGATTCTCTAAGGAAATGTACATAGAATCATAGAATCTACCAGGTTGGAAAAGACCTTTTCAGATCATAAAGTCCAACCTCTACCCCATGACTGCCAAGGCCACCACCAAACCATATCACTGAGGGCCTTGTCTGCACAGTTTGTGACCCCCTCCAGGGACGGTGACTCCACCACTGCCCTGGGCAGCCTGTTCCAATGCCTGAGCACCCTCTCTGTGAAGAAATTGTTCCTAATATCCAGTTTAAACCTCCGCTGGTGCAGCTTGAGGCCATTTCCTCTTGTCCTCTCACTTGTTACCTGGGAGAAGAGACCGACCCCACCTCACTACAACCTCCTCTCAGGCAGTTGTAGAGAGTGATAAGGCCCTCCCTGAGCCTTCTGTTCTCCAGACTAAAGCCCTCCAGGTGTCCCTCAGCCGTTCCTCATCACACTTGTGCTCCAGGCCCTGTACCAGCTCTGTTGCCTTTCTCTGGCCCCGCTCTAGCACCTCAATATCTCTCTTGCAGTGAGGGGTCCAGAACTGAACACAGGATTTGAGGTTCAGCCTCACCACTGCCCAGTGCAGGGGGATAGTCACTGCCCTGGCCCTGCTGTCACACTGGTGCTGATACAGGCCAGGATGCTGGTGGCTTCTTGGTTGCCTGGGCACAAGCTGCTCGTGTTCAGCTCCATCAATCAGCACCTCCAGCTCCTTTCCCATGAGCAGTTTCCAGCTGCTCTTCCCCAAGCCTGGAGCATTGCAGGGGTTTGTTGTGGCCCAAGTGCAGGACCCGGCACTTTGCCTTATTGGACCTCATCCCATTGGCCACAGCCCATGGATCCAGCCTGTCCAGATCCCTTTGCAGATCTTCCTGTCCTTCAGCACGTAAACACTCCCACCCAACTTGGTGTCATCCACAAATCTACTGAGGGTGCCCTCAATCCCCTCATCCAGATCATCAATGAAGATATGAAACAACACTGGCCTTAACACTGAGCCCTGAGGGACACCACTAATGACCAGTTGCCAACTGAATGTGATACCATTTACCACCACTCTTTGGGCTCAGCCTTCCAGCCAGTTTCCAGCCAAGTGAAGAATCCTCCTATCATCTGTGCCATTTGCAGCCATCTTCTTCAGGAGAATGCTTTGGGATACAGTGTTAAATGCTTTACTAAAGTCCAAATAGACAACATCCACAGCCTTTTCCTCATCAACCAGGTGAGTCACCTTATTGTAGAAGGAGATCAGGTTGGTCATGCAGAACCTGCCCTTCATGAACCCATGCTGACTGGGTCTGATCCCTCCATTTTCCCACACATGCTTTATGATCTCACTTAGGATCATCTGCTGCATGACCTTTCCCAGCACTGAGGTCAAGCTGACAGGCCTGGAATTCCCAGGGTCTTCCTTCCTGCCCCTTTTGTAGAGAGATGTCACGCTGGCCAACCTCCAGTCTTCTGGGACCTGCCCACTAGACCAGGACCGCTAATAGATGATGGAGAGTGGCTTACCAAAGTCCTCTGCCAGCTCTTTCAGCACGCTTGGGTGTAACCATCTGGCCTCATAGACTTGTATACACCTAAGTGGAGCAGGAGGTCACTAACCATTTCTTCCTGAATTATGGGGGCTTCAATCAGCTCCTCATCTCTGCCATCCAGCTCAGGGAACTGAGTACCCTGAGGATGTCTGGTGTGACTGTTAAAGGCTGAGGCAAAAGCAACATTAAGTACCTCAGCCTTTTCCTCATCCTGTCTCTAGGTTTCCCCTAGTATCTAGTAGAGGATGGAGGCTCTCCTTGGCCCTCCTTTTATTGCTCATATATTGGAAAAAGTACTTTTTATTATCTTTTATGGCAGTGGCCAGATTTAGTTCCACCCGTGCATTTGTCTTTCTAACTTTCTTTCTATATAACCTAACAACATCCTTATACTTTTCATGGGGTAACTGTCCCTTCTTCCACAGGTGATAAACTATCTTTTTCTTCCTGAGTTCCAGCACTATCTGCCTCTTCAGCCAGGCTGGTCTCTTCCCTGTCAGTCTGATTTTCGGCAGATAGGGACCATCTGTTCCTGTGCCTTAAGGATTTCATTCTTGAGGAGCATTCAGCCTTCCTGGACTTCTTTGTCCTTCAGTAATGTTTCCCAAGGAATTCTGCCAACCAGCATCCTAAACAGGCCAAAGTCAGCCCTCTGGAAGCTTAAGGTGGAGGTTTTGCTGACCTTCTTCCTGACTTCTCCAAGGATTGAAAAATCAATTTCATGATTGGTTTGTCCAAGCCGGCCTCCAACCATGACATCACTCACCAGTCCTTTTCTGTTTGTCAGCAGCAAATCTAGCTGGGCATCTCCCCTGGTTGGCTCACTCACCAGCTGGGTTAGGAAGTTATCTTCCACACCCTCCAAGAATCATAGAATCCTAGAATAGTTAGGGTTGGAAAGGACCTTAAGATCATCTAGTTCCAACCCCCCTGCCATGGGCAAGGACACCACACACTAAACCATGTCACCTAACACTCTGTTCAGCCTGGCCTTGAACACTGCCAGGGGTGGAGCATTCACCACTTCTCTTGGCAATCTGTGCCAGCGTCTCACCGCCCTCACGGTAAAGAACTTCTTTCTTATGTGTAATCTGAACTTCTCTTCTTTAAATTTGAACCTGTTACCCGTTGTACTATCACTATAGTCCCTGATGAAGAGGAAACCTCCTGGATTTTTATTTCCCTGCTGTGCTGTACTTTCAGCAGACACCTTGTAGGTTGAAGTCCCCCACAAGAACAAGGGCAAGTGATTGTGAAACTTCTTGCAGTTTTTTGAAGAACACTTCATCTGCAGCTTCATCCTGGCTGGGTGGTCTATAACAGACTCCTACCAGAATACCTTCTTGATTGGCCCTCCCCCTGATCTTCACCCACAAACATTCACCTTTCTCAGTCACAACACTGAGTTCAAGGCAGTCAATGCACTCCCTGACATACAATGAAGCCCCACCATCTCTTTTTCTCTGTGTATGCCTTCTGAAGAGCCTGTAGCCATCCATTGCAGGACTCCTGAGTGAGTCTGGTCAGGTTGAATATGGGGCCCTCTGTTCCCCTTAGGGTGGAACATCCTGCATACCTTTCTTTTGAGTTCTTAAATCACTCTGCTGCTTTGGGATACTTTGTCCACCTGCCATCTTTCTTTTATTCACCAATAACTGCTTTGCATTTGTACTTAAAATCAAAATTTGTACCTAAATAACATCACTGATCTCCTGCTCACATGGGTCAGGCACAGCCAGCCTGTGAATTGCTTGCAGGCTGCTTGAAGACCTCCTATGTGAACAGGCTCACCTAATAGGTATCTTCAAGTGCACATCTGCTCTGGAAAGTAAGGTCTGTGAATTTGAGTGCATATGTTGGGATGCACTAACAGAAGGTACTTCATTTAGAAAGCCTGAGATGTGGGCCCTAAAGAAGGTACCAGCCAGGAAAGCTAGCTAGGCAATGCAGAAGTGTTTGCAAAGTGCTCTATAGCAGAGTAAGAACCATCAGAACAGCAACTAACCACACCACATGATGTTTAGATGCCACAGTTCAAAATTAGGTTGGGTCCAGAAACGAATGAACTTCCATCATCTGTAATACCAGACAACATTGATACTTTTTTTCCCTAATTGCATATTCAGCTGACTTAAAATTTTAAGATTATGGGGAAAACACAGAGCAGTACTTCCAAAGACAGCAGTTCCATGGCTGAAGTCTTACTTCAATAAGGTTTTCACAACCTCATTGCACAATTGCTGCCCAGTTTCCACTTATTTCTTGTGAAACCCTGTCAGTGAAAAAAAAAAATTAATCACCATTTCAAGGAGCCAAATGACTAAGCAATCTTACTCAAAATTTTATAAGTACTGTTCTAACTTAGAGTCAGGAACGGGTTAACAACCCCCCATTTTATTAGGTTTAATGTAAATACCTGCTCCCTGGATTTCTGTGCTGGAAGTTATTCATATTATCTATTCAGCACTGTACTAACCATCAGGCTGACTGTTCCCTGTAGCTCTGCTGACTCAAAATAATGACTTGTAGGGGAGCTCTAATGACAGAACAGGGGGCAATTATAGACACAGCACAAGCCTTGGAATAACTGTGTGATGTATTTTGTGCACTTGATTGACCTCATACTCAAGTTCATTTGGGCTCTGCTGTTGAAGATCTGGCCTATGCCTGAAGGTGTAAGGCTTATTAGTCTCAATATAAGATGACAGAACAGATTAGCTCACATCAGGTTGTTCAGACAAAAGCAAAACAACTCCAGTGCTGGGACAATAAATAGTAGCAAGAAGATGATACTCTGAAAGCAAATATTTCTTTGCCTTCAGACCTTGTAAGAACCGATTATTCAGCCACTTTTAATATTGATCTTCACACATGAAAAAAGAGAATGACACTTTCTCCTTAGATATTTGAAAAGACTATCAGGAATTTTGAATGGCCAGAATAAACTAAATTTCTGAAGAAAAAGGTTCCTATGAGAACTGGTCTATGGATCAAGAGAAAAACCAATCAATCAGACTATGTCCCTTTATGTGCTTGTCTCTCTGAAATACAATCCTGTTGTAATAAAATTCACTGCTCAAGACAGAATAGCTTTTCTGAAAACTTGTCTTAATCCCAAAGCCAATAATTGTTACTAAAGAAGAGAAAAGAGGAAGTGTAGGTGGTTTCTTCCATCATTATCAGTATTTGTCATCAAATCCACCATAGTTATCCAATGTTACTATGAAAAAACCCAAGCAGACAATGGCAGTGCCCGTAAGCTTACAAAACACCATGTGACAGCTACACTGAAGAACTTCCCTCAGAAACAAAGCTTTGATTCCTCAGAAACAAAGCTTTGACCTGGGTCAAAACCAGTGCTCCTCTTAGTGAAGCCTCTTCATGAGCAGTCCCCCTCACCTATGTGTCTTTCAAAGTAACTGTTAATATGGATAGCAATATTCAAAATAAACCTAGGAAAAGCTACAGGCGCAATCGTGTCACAATTGTGTGCATGATGAAGGAGCTACACATGGGTTATGCAAACAAAAAAGCTTCTAAAATTTCTGCCTCAAAAGTATCCCCTGATATACATGCTTATGTTAATTTATGCTGAGGGGTGTGTTTTTTAAACATTAGTCTGTCACTGTGAAAAATTCTTGAAAGCCAGCATTAATATCTACTCATTTTAGGATTTCTTTGCAATGCCGGACTTATAAATCAGAATCCAGACTACAACAAAATCAAATCCTAAAGAGCCAGATCTTAAAACAAAGCAAAAAAATCAGATTTAAGAACACAGAATTATGTGCAAGACATGGATTAGGTCTTTCTAAATACTAGTGTTGTTTGAGTATTTTAGAATTATTTGCACACTGAGCCAGCTAGCAAAGGACCTAAACGGTTATGCAAGTGACAGACATGACACAGAACTTGCATACAACTATGAGATAACAGTTAAAATGCTTAGCTCATTCATAGAAACCTTCAGTGAAGGCACAGTCTTCTCAAGCAATCTATTTCCATGATTCATAATTTTCACGTTTATTGTTTAGGTAGATGAACACAGAAATCTATTTACTGTTTGCCATGCTAAATGCTGCTTGTAAATGTGTTTTTCCAGAAGAGCTTTACTTTGATTGAGACATGCTTAAAATTTCCACTCTAATAAGTATAGTTAAAACCCCCTACTTTTGAATCCAGTGGAATTATCATTAGAAGCACAGGCTCTCATAATCCAGACATTTAAGCAGAGAAGCAATACATCTAACCAGAAACAAGCTGAGCACAACAGTGAAATAATTACTCATAACGTAAAAGCAGACTACACCAACCGGATGAAAATGAATACGACTTTTCTGTTCTAATGCTTGGAAATGAACTTATGACTTTGCACTTAGAAGTTATCAAGGAAACAGAACATTTGCCTCACCAGGAGGAACTAAAAAAGGCTAGGACATGGAAAAAAGAAGGCTGAATGTCTTCTCTGGAGGAGATCAGAGTTAACGAAATTCATGACTGCAGAACCCTTTTCCCTCAAATCTCAAAATACTAAACACCTAGGGACAGTCAACGAAGGTAGGAGGGGTTAAGAATAGATCACTAATAAGAAGGCAAATATACCTCTCTCCTTTAGGTTTTAACTTACAGAACAGTTTCTTGCATGAACAAAAACAGGAAAACAAGTGTGGAATATTCTGCTTTGTTCTTTGTATCTTGTTTTAGCATAGGTATTCCCAGGGATTTGTGCTCTGTTACTTAAAAGTGCATTTACAACTGATGGAAAGCAGCAGCACGAGTTCAGCAGTCTTTAATATTTGTTTAAACAACAGGTAACAAAGCATCCCTTGAATTTTCCCCAAAATTCACAGCAACTGTTCAAGGCAATTAGAGATTAAAGGACCATGTTGCAATACAGAATAAGCAAATCTGGAAACGAATGTTGGATACAGCAGTCACTGATAAACTCCAGTCTGAAAGCTGTATTTCTATTTTTATTAGCTGACTTACTTAACATTTTACAAATCAAAAGAAATAGAAATAAGATTACTGTTGGATAAGCTAACAAACATTAAGAGCTGTGCTAATTCAAATCAAATTCAATTCAATGACTTAGATGTGAAGAGTCACACTTTCCATTTAAGGATACAACTCAGAACATTTTAGCATAGCAAATTTATTACAAATAAACTACTTTTTAAAATAAACTTGAAATTACACCAAATAAAGAAAAAAACACCGATAAGAGAAATAACAATTTGAAGGTTTTCTGTGCCTGAGAAGAGGTCTTTCTACAGTAATCCATGGCTAAGAATCTGCTCTGGAGTCTTACTGCAAAACTTTCACTGATCTGTGGGAACAGGAGCAAGTCATAAATCATTCTAGAATTCCTCTGCTCAAGAGGGGCAACAACTGCAACACTTATAATTACTAAAGAACATTACCATCTAGTAAGATCTGTGTTTTATTTGATAGATTTTCTGATTTTTTTTAAAAGCAGGATTAATTTATTTACTTATATGATATCAGTTATGCAGATAAACAGTACAACTGTTGCAGTGCAAGACTAGATTTCTTTTTATCCCTATCAGGGAATGTCAGTGAGGCTATTTCTTTTATTTGAAAGGTCAATATCTGATTAGAATCTGAGTTTGATATAAAATAATTTAATGAGACATGCCTTAACAAC
The DNA here is from genome assembly GCF_004027225.2 of Strigops habroptila. NCBI lineage: Eukaryota > Metazoa > Chordata > Aves > Psittaciformes > Psittacidae > Strigops > Strigops habroptila. The sequence goes on from NC_044288.2 coordinate 27,230,405, forward strand.
ATGAAATCTTTTTTGTCTCTGATGGGCTGCTTTCTTCCTTTATTTTATGCACTGTAATGTGTTACCCAAAATGGCCTTTCTTCTAGTTAATGAGGGTAAGATCTCAAGATGTCTGACTTATTTAGCATGACATTACATCAATGCTGACTGACATGAGGCAACATCACCTCCTCTGCTTTGCTAAAGAAAGTCTGACTTAGGTAAATTTCATCTTTTTATTTAAAAAAAAAAAAAAAGATTTTTCTTAGGTAACTCTTTTTTGAAAAGTTAAGAGACAGAATAGAAATAAAGAGACCATAAAAACATCTATTTAACATGCATTTTAGATTATAGTAAATTCCTGCACATTCCGGTTGCAGCAGAGGTTATCTAGATATCTAGCATTCCTCCAAATGACCACATCTTTTCTTATTTTTGGGAAGAAGCTTAAAAAAAACCCCAGTAGGCTGCAGTAATGTCCCTTCTCTGCTGAAATATCCACGTACATTTCAAAGAGGTAAGGAACAAAAAACTTTCTACTGTTATTTTTATACCTATTTTCTCCACTAAATGCTTATCAACACTTGTTTATACACATCAATGTACTTGATGTAAAGAAATAAACAATGCCAAAGTACTCATAAATGCAAAACACATTTTGTCAAACTGCTCTATGGAGTCAAAATACTCAAAGAAGTGAAGGCAAAATGAGGTGATTTAAAACCAAACTGGTGGACTGCAGCACTGTATGGGCTGCACTGGGAGCTTCAGTGGAGCTGAAGCTTGGAAGAACTTTTTCCCCTATAGTTCAACAACTTATTCAAAGAATTTTTCAAAGGATGCTCAATGGTCAAAAATGAGCAGACTGAAATATTTTACACCAGCTCAGAATGGAAACTTCAGTTACTCTTTAGTTGCTGGCTGTTGCAATGAAAGATAACAATGTCTAATCTGAGGCTGAAAACGGCATGTTTCATCTCTTAAGACTCTTCTTAAGAAGAGATAAAGACAGAAGGTTTCAAAACATCCCACATTCTCTCTGCTCAGCGTCAGACACAGCAGCAAGAAAAGATATCTGTCTTGTTCTCAAATGCTCGTGTGGTGTCTCGAAGAAATCTCTCAGGGGATGAACACCTAGAAAACACCAGGAACAAGCTCCCACCCATCTCTGCTGCAGAGATGAGCAGAGACTCTGAGATTACAGGAGAGATGTGGTAGATACCAGTGCCCAGCATCTCTGCCACTGAAGATACGAGAACAGCCCTTTCCCTTTCAAAGGCTGGATGGCCCAAAGGCAAGGCAAAGCACAACTGTATCTTTTCCTCCCATTTTCCCCAACGAGCGCTTGTTCTAATAGCTTGAGCAAGATGACAGTAAAATGCCTTTTGGGACTGCTTGGAGAAGATTAGTTTGCTCACTGGTCATTTTGTGCAGTAATTAGTCACAATTGCTACTAGGAGAGGAGAAGGAAAAAGATAGAGAAAGCAGATTAAAGAAACAACCCATAACAAATTCCATAAAATCCCTGGAAGTGTCAAAACCTTTCAAATCTTATAATTGCCTATGTAAATATCCAGGTTTTATTCCCAGTGGCTTAACAACTTTAATTTGAACAGGAAATAGTTGAATATACAATAATTGCTTGTTCGTTTTACATGCACTATAGTTCAATAAAATAAAACCCACACTCAGCTGGATATCTAGTACTTAACAGTGATTTTATAGCACATGTAGATGTTGATAAATTAAGTTGACAAGAACTGATGGAGGATATGTTCCAAATTCAATTAGGATTTTATTTTCTTCCTTTAATTGTGACAGTGGTAACTAAGAGAAAATATGCTACAAATAAAAGATGTAGAAAACATTATATTTTTAAGCATTATTTAAATGTGTAAGAATAATTCAAACAGTATTTTCAGATGTTTTTAGCTTATGCAGCTAGCTCCTAGAGGAATCAGGAATCTAATGCAGTTTTGTGTAACCGGCAGATCCAGTAAGTTCTTTTCCATTCCTTCAGCAAATGAAACCTTTCAGCAAATGTTTAGTAGGGAAAAAACCAATACCATTACAATTACAAATGAATACCCACCAGCTAAGTTAAATAAGTGGAAGTAATGACATTAACAATATCAGTTTGGTCAAGACATACTTGAATAATGATTTAAATAACTGCAGCTTGAAACTGAAAGAAGGGAGCAGATTTGCTACTATCCACTCAGCCTAGCTCAGCTTCTCTACAAAAGCAGGCTAACTAAAGGGGGATCTCCACCTAAACAAGCAGAACATGCCCATGCTCACACAGCACTTGTCCTCTTAGAAGGATTTGTGTGGAATGAAGCAGTAGAGAAAAGCAGCAAGGAAGTAAACTAGCCAGGCTGAAGCAGGATCAAAAAGATGACCCATCAGGAGATGGCTAAAAAGACCCTGAAAAAAACAAAAGAGCTTTCAGCCCTGCCCTGTCAGGGTTACATCTTATTTCTTTTCTTTGTGAACAAGAAGGATTCCAAATAAATAGTTACAGATAAATAGTTACAGATTTAGTAAATAAATAGTAAATTTTATAGTAGATTCAGATTTAGTGAATAAATGCTTCCAGATTTAGTAACTATTTTCCTCTTCTAAAAGAAAGGCCCTACAGGAAATCAAACTCCAGACATTTGTTCTGATCAAAAGGCAATGACTATTTAAACCGAAGAATTCATAGAATGTGTAAACTATCCCACGTTAGTAAGTAGAGGCAAGTTATTAATCCTCATTTCCCATGACTATGGTCATAGTCATATAGACTGAGGTCTATAAAATTAAGGTCTTCTTTGGGTCTATGCAAGGCAACTAAATTCTTTTCCTCTTCCCTCTCCCAACTCTGCTACTTCACACCTTTTCCCTTCAGCTCGAACATTCGTGTTCCCCAGGGAAGATCAGATGGCTCTGTGTAATGTACCTGCCTACCCCTACTCCTCTTCCTCAAAGCCCTGCATGGTGTCCCAGAGAGTTAAACACCCAGTTCCTGCATGTGCTCCAGCTGCTTACCATGGTTTTCAATATCATGCATGGAGAAAACAAATGGTGCTACATTAGGCACCTCCTTGAGCTGCTGAAGTTAAGAGTCCTGGTAAGTGGGAAGGAAATTCTTAAAGATCCAAACTTTGGTCAAGCAGGCAGAACCCCTTTTCTGCCCTCTACATTTAGCATTGTGGCCTTGGTTTTGGCATGCAACACAGAAGTCAGTACTTCAATGTTAAAAATAATTTCTTCCAGAATATCTTGCTTTTCTAAAAATAAAATTTTTGACTCTTTATTGTATCCACTGCGAGATATCCACATGTTGTCAACTATATTGATTCATAGGACTAGACCATGAATAATTAAACACCTAAATTAAACACCTAAGCACCTAAATAATTAAACAAAGGTTTTGGTTTTTGTAGCAAAAAAACCCAGCAGTTCAGCCTGGACATGCTTCTACTAAAAAATGAAAAATTGTATTAAAAAAACAATAAAACAAGTAGGCTAGTCTTGTAAAAAACAAAAATCCAAGTTCACATCAAAATGCATCTCTGGAACTTCTCATTAATGTATACTGTAACACTACAGTCATATTGGTGGAACAGAGTGCTGAGGTTTCAGTTTAGGTGCCAGCAGCAGAGATTTGAGTGCAAAGTCTGGCAACACAACTTTTTAAGGTTTTTTCACCTAATCATTACTTCGTCAGTGCTCTGACACCCCACTGACACTCGTGTCATGGCCTACTAAACAGAAGATTGGAGGGTGGGGGGGTTGCAGGAGGTCTGGTCTTTTTCTCACAGAAAGGAAGTGGCAGAAAGAGGCAGCTTTTCATAAAACTCAGGCTTCTATACAACAGTATATTTGTTCAAATGTGAAGTGATACAGGGGTTCAGATCACCCATTACAGAGGTGGGATATGCACTGACATCTAAAAATAACAAACTTTGATGTCAGATGCAGCCCCTCCTTCTGAAATCTGCCCCTAGTCTGACTTCAAAGAAAACATTCAGATCCTCAAAGACCTCTCTCCTGAGTTAAAAATCTCTATTGTCATTTGGCAGCAAGAGATGTGACATCCTCTCTGCATGTCCCTGCTGCTAGAGGGCATGAACATTAGACCTGGAAGCAAGCACACATATGCAGAAAAGCAGTAACAAGTGCACTGAGGGGAGAAGTTTTCTTTTTACCAAATATCCCATGGCCCATTTTGCTATATCAGTGAAAATATTTGTATAAAAATTAGGGGGGGAAATGCCAATCCCATCTCAATTAAAGAATCCCTTTCCTTTCCCTGCAAGGTAGCCAGCCTTATTTGCTGTTTCAAAGGATGATTATATGAGAATTAAAAGGCAGAAGACATTACCAGGGCAGTGACCTCTCTGATGCTTTATAGATTCCAACAAAGCAGCTTTATTGATATGATTTTAAAGAGCTCTCAGAGGCACAAAACACAGTTGCTGTAGGAATAAATAGCATAAATCCCTGCGAGAACAACAGATGGCATCCAAGGTGACTTATCTCCTTAACAGGTAAGCGCTCTCTTTCACTTGTTTATAAATAGCCATCATTTATCCTGGTTTGTTCAGCAGGTCCCAGTGGTGTCACCTACATCAATGACTAAAGTGAACGGATGGCAAAAATAAAATGTAAAGAGCAGGTTTAACTTCCTGTGCCCCTCAGCAAATCTGAGACCTGAAGTGCTATATAACGAAACCTGTGAAAATAAAAAGTAATGATACTCTTGATAAAAATTATGGGTTCCAGTAGATTCTGAATTCAGTGTAGGGGCATACTTCTGTCCTTCTTTTCCTGATGAGATTCCAGTATAAAGAGACCTTATCTCACTAGAACATCTGGGTAAAACCAAGTTTTGTTAGCCAGGATATCAAGAATGAGCATTAGCAGCTTAAGTGGAGATACACAGCTGCAAGGTGCATATTAAAATGCTTTATCATTCATTAACTCCCAGTGGCAGAATCAGAAGATCTGGAAGACCTTCCAGGCTGTTCTTTGAAAGTGTTTCACGATCAGCATCAGAGGCAACTCAATTAAGGAGAAATCATGTCTCAGCTACCACAAAAAAAAGCCTGCAAAGGCAGATCTCCCTGGCAGGCATGTCCCAGGCTGATGTTCAACTCGTCAGTTAGGACTATAGAATGATTTGATCTCTAGAAGAAGAAAGAGGTCTGTAGTTTAAATCAGCAGCGCACTTTAGAAGCAAATCCCTCAGCTGTCCCCCTGAGCACACTTTGGTTTGTACGACTCTTGGACTTACAGAATTGTAAAAGGGAGTCCCCTTCAAAAGATTTTGAAGAGAAACTGCTCACTGAGGCATACCAAGCCCACTCAGTTACTAGTGGGCATTTAGTCCATACAACCAGAATAAAAGTAGTTTAAAGTAAGATCCTCCCCACTCCTACCAGGTCTTTACTATCCACTTCTGTTCTACAAATCTGCTCCTACCTGCATCACACTGTGGTTAACGTATTTACTTCCAAAGACACTGAAGGGTCCCACGTTAAACTACTGAACTGCAACAGCATCTCTCACAGAACTCAACATTCCTTCTGATACAGAGATAGCAGAATTTGTAATCTTTAATGCTGAATTTGTAATCTTTAATGCTGATAAATCACTACATTTTTGTCAAACAGTACTAATTCACGTTAGCACAAAATATCACTTATACCTAAAGAACAAACTAGTGATCAGATTACAATGCCTAGAGGGTTTTTTGGCATTTCTTCAGTCCTGTGTTGTCAATGGAGGAAAAAATGTTAACTCCCATAGTAAAAGATCTTTCTTCATATGTTTTACAAAAGACTCAGGGGGAAAGTGGAGGGGAAAGAGTTGAAACTATTTAGCTCAGTTTTGCAAACCAACAGGATTCAATTAACTCCACTTACAAACAACTTTGAATTGCTGCTCCCATTCCTAGTTCATAGAAGCTTTGGGTTAAGTTGCTGCAGGGATTCACATACCCTTCAGTTATCTCAGGACTCTCAAGGCCATTTATACCTATTTTTGCACTCAGGTTGCATGTCAGAAGGAATGAGAAAGGAAGCGGATTCGATTCCTGTTCCCATTAGAGGATTTTTGCAGAAATGGTCTCTCACAATTTTATTCCTTGGTCACCAGAAAACCCATGAAGCAGTATCCAAGGAGGAAAACGCTGGGCAGCTACCAAGCAGAAAGGATATTCTGTGGTGTCTGTCTCAGAGCACCACTGAAAGACACAGTAGCAAGTATGAGCCCACAAATAGATGCTTCCTCACTGCACTACCCTGCTAAAATCTCACAGGCTTCCCTTACTCTTGACCATGCTTCACCTCCATGACCACAGCTGTGTAACATCACTGCCTATTGTCTCGTTTTCAGTAAACGACAACTCATTCCTAATACATGTCTGAGGATCCCCCTAAGCATTCCTTTCTCAAGGTATTGCAGCATGGAAAACAAACACCCCTTACAATGAAGAGAAGGATTGGCAGTGTTGAGGACTCACTGTGAAGTAACACATTAAATCCTTCAACAGCTGAATATCGCCCTGAGAATAATGCCCAAACCAGCAGAGACAAACACCTGAAAGAAATGTCATCCAGACATCAGCAGTGCCATGATGCTGCTATGTCACACTCCAAAATTAGGCCACTCTTCTCTCTGCTTTTTGTACAATTTCTGGACAGCAGGAGACTAGAGAAGACATTTGATTTTCCTTAATAAATTTTTAAAGAGAGCAGAAAAATGATCATAGTTTGCCGATATGAAGGTGTATTTTGGTGATGTTTCCATACTGCATGCAACACCTCCCCCCACCTCCCAAAATGTTATTCATGAAAAATTAGCGTTCAAATTCATCTATCAAAATGATTGTTGATGAAGAGAAGGGCTACACTATCATCTGCTCTGCAGTTTGCCTCAGAGCAATCTTGATTCAGATATCTATTTAACCAAAGATTATGACATCTTTTCCAGCCCTTTCAATGTGTCTGTCAGCAAGATGTCAGTGGAATCAGATTAATTCCGGCTAGATTCTTTCCCAATACCCAGGAATAGCTGTGAGGCATAAAGCAGTCATTTTGCCAAACAGAAAGTTTGTTTTCCAAAAAAACCCCTGACAAATCATTTGAAGTAGAAAACACATATACACAAGAGTGATGTGTGCTCTAGTATCCTTCAGGCCCAAGATGTAGTGGGTTTGAAGGCAAGTATGACCATTGGTAGAAATACCTTTAAGAATAGTTTAAAAGTACTAAAATATTTCCCATATCCTATATCCATTACCTTATTTTTATTACCAGTCGTTGCATTACAGCAACAAATGTAAACTGTGATAGTTTGCGTATGCTAAAGGACATAGAACTGGCCACCACTCAGGTGAATCTTGCACAACTGTTTCTGGTCCCTTCCAGCTTCTTGTGCTGGGAAAGACAACAACTTTTTCCACATACTGTTGAGACTTGCCAAGATTCACAGGTCACATAACTTAAATTTCTAGGAAACTCCCCACTCCCCCTACCTGACATCCACTTTGCTTAACGCTCTCCTTCCTCCACAGAACAAAGGTTGGAACAGAGCTTGTTGATATTGATGAAAACTGTCTTCTAACTTTTCACAACCAATTCAGATGACAGAATGGGCAAAGACTTATGCGTTGTCAACATTAAGGCTGCTTTATGCTATTGCTAAGAAAGCTAAATGAGGTAGTAATGAAGAAAATTCTCATAAAGGTCAATATCCAAGGACAGAATGAATTAGTGTAGAATAATTCTGTACTAACACCTTACAGCATAAAATGTAAAGAATATTTACAGAGAATGTTTGTGTATAAATTGATCCTGAAGGAGAGGAAAGGATTACTGAGTAGATAATAGAAAAAGGTCAAAAAGAACAGATTAAATGACATAATAGGAACAGAAGAAATGTACTAAAAGGATTGGAAGCTTACACATTAGCAGGAGGAAATAAAATCAGCCGAAGGCAGTGCAGCAGATTAACTAACATAGGGCTAAGATGCAAATCTCAGACCAGGACTCCAGAAGAGACTGAATGCAGCATTACATAACTTGTGAGAATTTCTCCAAGCTTTTCATTCCCTTTCTGCTGATGGATGAATAAATCAGGTGCCTTTTACTACCAAAGGCTGGAAATGACAGAGAAGTGCTGGGAATGAATTTGGCTTTCTCACAGTTGAGCTTTATAATCCCAAATCTTTTACATTTTCCAGATAGTTTTGTGAAACTTCAAATTCTTCCAGAAAACACGTCCTCTTTGTCTAACACCTCCCATTGTTAGGAACAGGTTACTTAGCAATGGCCTCTAGTGATGCAGTACATCTGCTGACCTTATTTGCTTGTCCGTTTACAAATACATCAATGATAAAACTCTTAGTCTACAAGGGCCCAAGTTAACTGTTAGCTTCACCATTCTTGTCCTCAGAATACACTAACTACTATCATTACCAATCACTTGTTGGCTCAACTGTCAGATTCAAATCTTCCTCCATAATTTTAAAGCTTTTTTTCTCTGTTTACCAGCACCCTACATTGTATCCTGCATACAGATAAAAGACAAAGATATCTGACTGATATTCAATGTTGTCACTCAGCTGGGGCTAGGAGGATGCCAACTGGTCAAATACTCCAAAATCTCTGAACAGATGCTGCAGATATTCCAGTTATTGCTTCAATTTCACACTCATCCTATCTATGCTGACAGCTGGTTTTGACAGTCTGCTCTCTTCTTCTCAACTCTCATGTCAACCTCAGGCACATAACAGCTGAATTAGAGCTTAAACAATAGTGATTAGATCAGGTAGAGGAAGCATGATAGCAATAAAAATTAAGATGCTTCAGTAAACCTTCAAACTGGCCACTTTAGCTGAAAACAACTTTACAGAAACTCAGCCAGTGAGACAAAAATTTTTCAGAGGAGAAGAGCAGGAATTTTATTTAGGCCTTAGTGTATCTTGTTGGTTTGGGGTTTTTTTTTAATAACCCTAAGATTAATATCTATGAAAGAGTCTGACCGATTCAGGCTTCACAGTCTGAGGATTAAGATGGGTCAACAGGTTACAGTGAATCACCTTATCCTTGGCAGTTCTCCTTGTGAAAATGTCCTACACCCTCCAAGTCATTTGATGCAGTTTAGCCCTCATTAAAATAATGAAGCCCCTTGGCTTCATTATCCGCTTTAACACAGGTATTATCAAATAAATAATCATAAGAAAGAGTTGCGGATCAGACCCCACCAAATTTAAGCATGCCAAGTGATCTGGTATGCTGTCAACACTAGACTCTAGCCTTACTAAACACTGCTCTACTCCACAGTAGGGATGGCTGTAAGAACTGAAATACATTTTTGCCATCTGTTAAATAATTCAGACGAAGAACTGCAGATGTATTTTTTTTTTTTTTCCCAGAAATGTTGGCTGTATATGTAAAAAGGTAACCTCTACAATCCTCACATTCATAATTAGGTTTGTGGGTAGACTGAAGAAAAGAAATCCATTTGCAGAAAAGCTCAACAGATGGTATTGTGTATTAAAGTAGAAGAATGTGAAAACTATTTGCACAAATGGCAGATGTGTTTTTCAGCCTTCTCCTGTGCCCTTAAAATAAACATTGGCATTTAGGCCTGTCCTGGTTTCAGCTGTAAAAGTTATTTTTCTTCTTAGTAGCTGGTGCAGTGCTGTGTTTTTATTTTAGTCTGAGAATAATGCTGTTAACACACCGATGGTTTAATTGTTGCTCAGTAGCACTTACCCCAATCAAGGACTTTTCAGTCTCATGCTCTGCAATGAGGAGGGGCACAAGAAGCTGCGAGGGACCAGAGACAGGACACCTGACCCGAACTAGCCAAAGGGGTGTTCGATAGTACAGCACATCATGCCCAGTAAAGAAACTGGGGTAAGTACCCAGAAGGCCCAGGTCACTGCTTGGGTCAGCAGGTCATGAGCAACTGTATTGTGCATCACTTGTGTTTACTGTTTAGGTTTTTTTTTTTTCTTTCCCCTTTTAGTTTTATGTTCTCTCCCCTTGTTATATTTCCCTTATCATCATTATTAGTGGTGGTAGTATATTGTACTTTGTGTATTAAACTGTCCTTATCTCAATCTGCAGGCTTTACATGCCTCCAATTCTCCTCCCCCTCCCATCCAGGGGGGGACTGAGTGGCTGCCTAGCGCTGAGTTACTGGCTGGGGTTAAACCATGACAAAGAGACGGTGAGAAAAGAGGCAGCACCAAGACCAAGCAGGTATCTGGAGAACAACATCAAGACCTACTCACTAGGAGGTTTACTGTGCACAGCTACAAGAGCTTGACAATCAGCTCCTCAAAACAAAAGCTGGACTAGACTTAAACAGAAAAGCAAGGAGCAGTGTTGTTCAACTGGAATCTTTGTGCCCACAGCGTGTGCTGGCATGCTGAGTGGAAGTCGCGGAAGCACACAGAAAAGAAGAATATCAAACATTTGTGGAAAAGGCACTCCATATTCATCTGTGCTAAGAAGGAACCACGAAAGCTTCACTGAGAGTCATTTGGACTGAACAAGCAGGAGGATAACTGGTATGCACTAAAAAAGCTATGAGAAGTTATACAACACACTTGATACCTAATCAGAGAGACACTTGCTTCGTTTTGATCTGTATTACGGTAGCACCTACAAGTCCTTGCCCAAATTACACCATGGGCCGTTCTTATACAAAGGAAGGCTTCTCCTGAAGACTGCAGGCTGCCTGCCTTCAATGGCTTTGGCAGCCTTTCCTGTAAAAAGCTAAGCCAAGACTGATTAAGCCACCTACAGTCATGTTGAGTTGGAGGAAACACAAGGAAGAGAGAAGAGATACTCCAGCTCGAGAAACAGAAGCCCATACTCTTGCCAGGCTAATAGAACACTATACTCCATTCAACTTGAAACACTTCAGGAAAGTGATGTGCCAATTTCTTTTCTGTAACCCTGAACACCAAAAACTCTCCCTAACCCTGCATTTCAACAAGAAAAAGAATAGAAGCCCAAGCTCTTAACAAACAAGGCCCTAAGATTTGTGGGGACACACACTCCAATCCTTGTTTCAGATTCCTAGTTCACAGATTCATCCCTATGCAAAGTTCATGCCCCCAAGACAAGATGTGCAAATCACTAGCTTTTGCCAGGAACTGCTGCTATTAGTGCACAGGAGTCAAAAATCAACCACCACCCACGCCAAGTTTCTCATCCTCATTGCCAGGTGACAGCAGAAGTCAAAGGCAATCAGGACCCCTTCAGGTCTACAAGCAGTGATTTGTCTGCTGAGGAAGGGTTTTAAATGATCTTTTTTGACAACCTCAGCTCTATCAGTAGTAAGGCACAGGGCCCATAAATTTAGAGTCAGCTTCCAGCCAGGGTACAAAATGCAGGAGCAGCACAAAGTGAAACAGAATCCATGTTCTGAACAGAAAAAAACCCACCATAACACAGCTGGAGACAATCTGCAAAAGCTGCCTGTGATACAGAAACCTGTCATCACCTTTGGCAACCCCTATGAGAAGCAAACTCAACAGCCTTCATTGCCGGGAAATATTAAGCACCTGCTGAAGAAAACAGCTTCTTCCAAGTATCTGGAAGTGGCTGACTGAAGTGAATCATCTCTTCATGAAGTTTAACCAGCCATTTGCATTCAGAGTTCTGCAGAAGCACTGCAGTTAGAAATGAGGATTTTTAAAAGGCTTGTCATTAGATCTGAAACATTAAACAATTCAAAGTAATTAATCGGGTTTTGATTGCTTCTAGATGTTGTTAAGGGCACCTGGAATACCCACCCTAATCCTATTACAGTCTCCCTTGACACAGGGAATCCGTTAAATAATTTTTTCACATCTGTTATGTGCACATGGAAAGTGAGAGCCATGGATAACTGGAGGGTGTTGCTTTTAAAGCATGATGCTCTTCAGATAAAGCAGCACACTCTACTCCTGCAGCATCACGCCTGCTCTCAAATACCCCTGCAGCCAGCCTGTGATGTTTTCAAATGAACACAGGAGCCTCAACACAGCAAACACCTGCTTCTGCGTTTGAGCAGCTTTGGCTGCAGTCCTCAGACAAACCAGCTCCTGTCACAGTTAACTCCCAAGAGAATCTGCAGCAACTTGGAACTGACAGACCGCAGTGGATCTGAACAGTGGGTGCCTTCATCTCACACCCTGGGGGTGAGGGGAATTCCTGTTGTGGAGAGACTCACTTGCTGAAATCCCACAGCACTGGGCTCCCATGAGAGCTGAGGAGTCCTTCGTGAGCTCAGTGGAACACTGAAACAGAAGCTGAGGGATTGTTGGGTCAGCTAAGTGGCCCCAGGACAGAAGTGATGCAGTACTAAGGTGCATTGTAGCCTGCTTCAAGGACAGCAGCTAGCTGCAAGCACAGCTCCAGTTCTACAGGGTTCTTGCTCCTTTGAACTTTCAAAATGTTGTCATTTCCCCCACAAGAGGGACGTGGAGCTGCTGGAGCGAGTCCAGAGAAGGACCACGGAGATGCTGCGAGGGCTGGAGCAGCTCTGCTCTGGAGCCAGGCTGAGCGAGCTGGACTGGTTCAGCCTGGAGAAGGCTGTGGGGAGACTTTATTGCGGTCTTTCAATACAGCAATAGTATCTTAGAAACCTAAGACACCTTGAGTGCTACTCTCAGAGTTTGCAGAATTATACCAGTGACTGAGGCAAATAAAAGGTGTGATTGCAAGGCTGGAGACTAAATTAAGCTTAGACCATGATTTTTTTTTAATTTTTTTTTAAAGTCTGATGCTACCCTGACCTTGCAATCCTTTTTTTGAGGAAACGGCACATTAATACTTTCCTGTGAGAGAGACCATCTGGTGGAGGGGGCAAATGTGAGACAGATGAAGCTGGCTATCTCTGAAAGAGAAAAATGATGGGACTGACCATATACAAAGTCATCTTTTAAAATTACTCTGCTCCATAGTTCAACAAAGCATTTAATAATGTGCTTTTAGGAACAGAGAAGATTCAGGCCTCGCAGATGAACCATTTTCTGAAACAGTCATTCTAAGATGACTAAGACGACTGGCTTTATTTACAGCTTCTCCTCTCTTTATAGCATGACCCAAAATGTGTTTAAAGAGAACACTAAAATACAATTGAAAAGTCAATTGACTATTGGGAATAGCAAAGACATCTCTGTATCATAGAATCATAGAATAATTAGGATTGGAAAAGACCTTAACATCATCTAGTTCCAATACCCTGCCATAGGCAGGGATGCCTCACCCTACGCCATGTCACCCAAGACTCCATCCAACCTGGCCTTGAACACTGCCAGTGATGGAGCATTTACCAATTCTTTGGGAAACCTTTTCCAGTGCCTCACTACCCTCCTTCCTGGGTTGAGCTGTAGCAGTCATTTTTGTCCTTCCTAGTAGCTGGTGCAGTGCTGTGTTTTCAACTTTAGCCTGAGAACAACGCTAATAACACACCCATGTTTTTAGTTCTTCCTATGTAATGCTTACTCCTATCAAGGACTTTCTCAGTCTCATGCTCTGTGAGTGAGGAGGGGCACGGGAAGCCAGGAGGAAGCAGAGACAGGACACCTGACCCAAACTAGCCAAAGGGATATTCCATCCCACAGCACGTTATGCCCAGCATAGAAACTGGGGGGAGTTACCTGGAAGGCCCAGATCGCTGCTCGGGTCGGGCTGGGTAGTGAGCAATTGTATTCTCTCCTCTTGTTATTTCCCTTATCATTATTATTATTGGTGGTAGCAGTAGTGGTTTGTATTGTACCTTAGTTACTGGACTGCTCTTATCTCAACCCATGGGAGTTACATTCTTTCCATTCTCCTCCCGTCTCTCCACGAGTGGGGAGGAGGGAAGAAGGGGAGGAGTGAGCGAGTGGCTGCGTGGTTCTGAGTTACTGGCTGGGCTTAAACCACAACACCCTCACAGTAAAGAACTTTTTCCTTATATCTAACCTGAACTTCCCCTGTTTAAGTTTGAACCCATTACCCCTTGTCCTACCACTACAGTCCCTAAGGAAGAGTCCCTCCCCAGCATCCTTGTAGACCCCCTTCAGATACTGGAAGGCAGCTATGAGGTCTCCACGCAGCCTTCTCTTCTCCGGGCTGAACAGCCCCAACTCTCTCAGCCTGTCTTCATACGGGAAGTGCTCCAGCCCCTGATCATCCTCGTGGCCCTCCTCTGGACTTGCTCCAACAGCTCCATGTCCTTCTTGACATGGTCCTTGTTGAGGACACCAGAACTGCGCACAGTGCTCCAAGTGACGTCTCACAAGATCAGAGTAGAGGGGCAGGATCACCTCCCTCGACCTGCTGGTCACACTCCTTTTGATGCAGCCCAGCACATGGGTGATTTCTGGGCTCAAGCACACACTGAAGCTGGGTCATGTTCAGTTTCTCATCAACCGACACCCCCAAGACCTTCTCTGCAGGGCTGCTCTGAATCACTTCTCTGCCCAACCTGTAGCTGTGCTTGGGATTGCCCCGACCCAGGTGTAGGACCTTGCCCTTGGCTTGGTTGAACTTCATGAGGTTGGCATTGGCCACCTCACAAGCGTGTCCAGGTCCCTCTGGATCTCACCCCTTCCCTCCAGTGTATCAACCGAACCACACAGATTGGTGTCATCGGCAAATGTGCTGAAGGCACACTCAATCTGTTTAAAAGCAGCTCTAGATGCTTGTCTTCACCCCTACTCCTCCCTGATGAACACAAGTGATGACGCACTGAGACCATTTCCCCATTTCTAAGTTCTTCCCCAGACTTACCAAATCCACAAGATTCCTTGTTTTACCCGTCAGCAGTTCCAGCTTGTCTCCTCTTTGTGCCACAAGATCTAGAGAAAGAGACAAAAATCCAAATTTGAAGATAGAAAAACAGTGGAACACACTGTGTCCCACACCCCAGCCCCACTCTCAGACTTTTGGAGACTGCCAGGCAGGAGTACTTAAGGAGCAGTTTCACAGCACACAGGCTATGTTTGGGGATGGACTGACCTGACTCAGTATTGGTCAGTTCCAGATCTAACTCTCTGTTTTAAGTGGCCAGACTTGTTAAAAACCTGAGCTTTCTTTTTGTTGAGTGTGGTGGGATTTTTGGTTTTTTTTTGAGGGTTTTTTGTTCTGTTTTGGTAGTTTCCTATTATTATCATTATTGTTATTGTTGCTATTCTTTCTATTATCATTATATTTTATTTTATTCTAGTTATTAAACTGTACTTATCTCAATCTGTGGGGATTTGCATTCTTCCAATTCTCCTCCTATCCTGTCCAGCGAGGGGAGAAGAAGAGGGGGTGATTGAATGGCTGCATGGGACTTACTTAGTTACCAGCTGGGGTTAAGCCACAACAGTCCTTTTTGGTGCCCAATGTGGGGTACAAAGGGTTGAGATAACAACAGATCTGACCAGAGTGTGTAAAAATAAACTTGTTATAAACATTCATTGTTTTGGCTTAATAGCCACTGGTCACAATGTTAATTCATTTGCTCTCAGAGTTGTTGCCCAAGGTCTCAGAGTGGCATTATGGCTTATCTTGCTTGTAGTATGCTTTCCCTGTTTTGGTGTTTATCACCTTTGAGGTCTGGGCTAGGTTCTCATTTTGTTGTACTTTATAGTAGTGGCTTGTGATACAATAGAATTTCTGGTCATGAAACTGATCTTGTATGTGTATTCAGCATTGCCATCACCTCTACAATTTTAGGAGCCTTCTAATGGGAACTATTAATAATCATTCCTTTTGCCCTTTCTCCTTGGATAGCCAACCAATGGAGGAGAAATTTCCCCACATCTACCCCACTAAGCTATTTACAGCACCATTTGAGAATTTTGAAAATTTGTAATACTCTTGGGATGCTGAAACCAGCCTGGCCCTGTTGCTAGGAATTGGTGTGTTGTCGAATATGGTTTATATCTTGCTTAGGGCTAAACAGCTACATGTGGCTACTCCAACCTGCATGAGAAGCACTGCAGCTCAAAGGATGAAAAGAGGGAGTCAAACTTCAGCGACAAGGATTTCGGCTACTGCAACCCCAAGACATGCACTATAGCTACTCAAATCCCAGTGGCAAGAACTATAGCTACTCATAGTTCTTAACAACAAGCAGTGGAGCCACTTCAATCTCCACAACAAGCGCTGTAGCTACTCGAACTCTGATGACCAATGCCATGGCTACTTACACTCCAGCAACAGGCACCACAGTTATTTTTACCTCCCTAACAAGCACTGCAGCCATTCAAACCCCAGTGGCAAGTGCAGTGGCTATTCAAACTTTGGCAACAAGCACTGAAGCTGGTTTAATTCCTGTGACCAGTACTGCAGCTACTCAAACCCTGCCAACAAGCATGACCACCACTCAGACTGTAGTGATGGGTGGTATAACTGAAGCAGAGAACCAACCTGTGTCAGTATCAGTTGCCCCTATATGCAAGAGGAAATGGAAACAAAAAACAACTCATTCCATGAAGGAAGATGAAGAAGGGCCAATACCAGAACTAGAGGAACCATTACAAGAAACAAAGGAAGAGACAGAACAAGAGGTGACTTCTCAATCCCAGTCTTTGATTGAGTTGCAGAATATGTGAAAAGATTTCATCTATTTTCCAGGTGAGCACATCATCATCTGGATGCTCCAATGCTGGGACAATGGGACCGACAGTCACAAACTAGAAGGTAAGGAAGCCAAGCAGCTCTGATTGCTGGCTAGGGAAGGGGGAATTAACAAAGCGATTGCAAAAGAGAAATGAGCCCTCAGCCTTTGGAGGTGGCTCTTGGCAGCTGTGAAGGAAAAGTTTCCCTACAAGGACGATGTTATGAGTCGTTCAGCCAACTGGACCAATATAGAAAGAGGCATTCAGTCTCTGAGGGAATCAGCCATTCTAGAGATGATCTATCATAGGCCGGATGCCGGGAATGCACCCATAGATCCAGATGAAGTCGAAGGTACACAACCCATATGGCAGAAACTTACACGGAGTGCACCATCATCATATGCCCACTCATTGGCATCAATGACCTGGAGTGAGGCAACACCACCAACAGTGGATGAAGTGAGTCATCAACTTCAAGAGTTCGAAGACAATCTCACCCCTTCCATTATTTCAGCTGTGGAAAAACTGTCCCAGGAGTTCAAACAATTGAGAGATGATCTATCAAGCTCCCCATGTGTACAGACGCACATCTCAGCTATTACCAGTAAGCACCCTGTTGCTCAACAGGGAAGATATAGAAGGTACACACCATGGGCTACCCTATGGTTTTACCTGCGGGATTGTGGAGAAGACATGAGAAAGTGGGTTGAAAAACCTTCCTCAGTTCTGGAGCAATGGGTGCGTGAATTGCAAGGAAAACCAACTGAGAATGGGGATCCTCCCAGGAAAGTTGCTGCTCCAGTCTCTGGTGGGAAGTTTCCCAGATAGAGTGGAAGAGCTGATTTTGCTCCAAGTCCAATGAAAAGGAATTCTAATAGCTTTGTACAAGAAGTGAAGAATCTTACGATCACTATTCGACGGGTCCTGCCTCCAGCCAGGTGGAGGAGAGGGACAGTCGGGTTTACTGAACTCTGCGGATCAGTTGGCCTGGCACATCAGTCCCACAGAAGTATAAGGCTCTAGTAGATACCAGTGCACAGTGTACCCTGATGCCAATAAGCAAATACTCCACTTGTATTTCTGGAGTGACAGGAGCATCCCAAGAGTTGACTGTACTGGAGGCTGAAATCAGCCTGACTGGGAGGAAGTGGCAAAAGCACCCCATTGTGACTGGTCCAGGGGCTCCATGCATCCTTGGCATAGACTATCTCAGGACAGGGTACTTCAAAGACCCAAAAGGGTATCAATGGGCTTTTGGTATCGCTGCCTTGGAGACAGAGGAAATGAAGCAGCTGTCCACCTTGCCCGGTCTCTCAGAGGATCCTTCTGTCGTGAGGTTGCTGAAGGTCGAAGAACAACAAGTGCCAATTGCGATCACAACAGCACACCAGCAGCAATATCTCACCAACTGAGACTCCCTGATTCCCACTCATGAGCTTGATCCATTGATTGGAGAGCCAAGGAGTGATCAGCAGGACCCGCTCACCCTTTAATAGCCCCATATGGCCAGTGCAAAAGTCTAATGGAGAATGGAGACTATCAATGAGTAGGCTATCGTGGCCTGACTGAAGTCACATCACCATTGAGTGCTGCCGTACCAGACATGTTAGAACTTCAATATGAACTGGAGTCAAAGGCAGCCAAATGGGATACCACAACTGATATTGCCAAAGCATTTTCCTCAATCCCTTGGCAGCAGAGTGCAGGCCACAGTTCGCTTTTACTTTGTGGGGTGTCCGATACACTTGGAACCGACTGCCCCAGGGGTGGAAACACAGCCCTACCATCTGCCATGGACTGATCCAGACTATACTGGAACAGGGGCAAGCTCCAGAACACCTGCAATACATTGATGACGTTATTGTGTGGGGCAATACAGTGGAAGAAGTTCTTGAGAAAGGGAGGAAAATAATCCAAATCCTGCTGAAGGCTGGTTTTGCCATAAAATGTAGTAAGGTCAAGGGAGTTGCACAGGAGATCCAGTTTCTGGGAATAAAATGGCAAGATGGACATCATCAGGTCCCTATAGATGTGATCAACAAGATAACAGCAATGTCTCCACCAACTAACAAGAAAGAAACACAAGCTTTCCTAGGTGTTGTGGGATTCTGGAGAATGCCCATCCCAAATTACAGTCCGATTGTAAGCCCTCTCTGTCAAGTGACCAGGGAGAAGAATGATTTCAAATGGGGCCCTGAGCAACAACAAGCCTTTGAACAAAGTAAACAGGAAATAGTTCACGCTGTAGCCCTTGGACCAGTCCGGACTGGACAAGATACCTTTATGTCAGTGATAACAGGAATGGCTTCTATACGTATGTTGCCAACAAAAGACAGATGAGGGGTAATGTGGGTCATCTCCAGGATGAAACGAGAGAACCGGCTACCCTGGATTTGGAGAAGGCTGAGGTTCTCAATGACTTCTTTGCCTCAGTTTTCGCTTGCAAGTGCTCTGACCATGCCGCCCAAGCCTTGACAGACAAATGCAGGGGCTGTAAGAATGAAGAACTTAGGTTCACTACAGGAGAGGATTGGGTTCAAGATCATCTGAAGAACCTGAATGTGCACAAGTCCATGGGACCTGATGAAATCCACCCACGGGTCCTGAAGGAGCTGGCGAATGAAGTTGCTAAGCCACTGTCCATCATATTTGAAAAATCATGGCAATCAGGTGAAATTCCCAGTGAGTCGAAAAAGGGAAATATAACCTCCATTTTCAAGAAGGGGAAAATAGAAGACCCCGGAAACTACAGACCACTCAGTCTCACCTCTGTGCCTGGCAGGATCATGGAGCAGATTCTCCTGCAAACCATGCTAGGGCACACGAAAAACAATGAGGTGGTTGGTGATAGCCAGCATGGCTTCACTAAGGGCAGGTCCTGCCTGACCAATTTGGTCAAGGGGCTACAGAACTAATGGGTAGGGACAAAGCAGTTGATGCCATCTACCTGGACTTGTGCAAAGTGTTCAACACTGTTCCACATGACATCCTTGTCTCTAAAGTGGAGACACATGGATCTAATGGATGGACAGCCCAATAGATAAGGAATTAGCTGGATGGCAGCACACAGAGAATTGCAGTCAACGGTTCAATGTCCAAGTGGAGACCAGTAATGAGTGGTGTCCCTCAGGGATCGGTGTTGGGACCAATCCTGTTTAACATCTGTTTTGGTGACATGGACAGTGGGATTGATGCGCCCTCAGCAGGTTTGCTGATGACACTAAGCTGTGTGGTTTGATTGATACACTGGAGGGAAGGGACGAGATCCAGAGACACCTGGACACGCTTGTGAGGTGGCCAATGCCAACCTCATGAAGTTCAACCAAGCCAAGGGCAAGGTCCTACACCTGGGTCGGGGCAATCCCAAGCACAGCTACAGGTTGGGCAGAGAAGTGATTCAGAGCAGCCCTGCAGAGAAGGACTTGGGGGTGTCGGTTGATGAGAAACTGAACATGACCCAGCTTCAGTGTGTGCTTGAGCCCAGAAATCACCCATGTGCTGGGCTGCATCAAAAGGATTGTGACCAGCAGGTCGAGGGAGGTGATCCTGCCCCCCCCCCCCCGCTCTCTTGAGACCCCACTTGGAGTATTGTGTACAGTTCTGGTGTCCTCAACATAAGAAGGACATGGAGCTGTTGGAGCAAGTCCAGAGGACGCCACGAGGATGATCAGAGGCTGGAGCACCTCCTGTATGAAGACAGGCTGAGAAAGTTGGGGCTGTTCAGCCTGAAGGAGAGAAGCTGTGTGGAGACCTCATCCAATATCTGAAGGGAGCCTACAAGGGCACTGTGGAGGAACTCTTCATCAGGGACTGAACTTTCAACTTAATCAAAGGAGATTTAGGTTAGATATAAGAAGTTCTTCCCTGTGAGGGTGGTGAGGCACTGGAACAGGTTGCCTAGGCAAGTGGTGAATGCCCCATCCTTGGCAGTGTTCAATGATTCTATGATATGACAAATGTGCTTTACACTGCAGCCAGGGAGAATTGTCCTATCTGAGGCCTCTGGCAGAAAGCTCCAGGGGAGACTCGAGGTCAACTCTTTGGCTTTTGGAGATCAGGATACAGAGGATCCGAGGCTGGCTATACTTCAGCTGAAAAAGAGATACTGGCAGCCTATGAAGGGGTTCGAGCTGCTTCGGAAGTGATTGGCACTGAAGCACAGCTCCTCCTGGCACACTCCCACCAACCCACCAAGGCAAGCGCCATGTGTTTACCATGGTCAAAGCAACCACCAGATGGCTGGAAACATATGCTGTGCCCCATGCCACTGCCCGGAACACTCTCATGGGCCTTGAGAAACAAGGCTTGCGGCGACACGGCACCCCAGAGAGAACGGAGTCAGACAATGGGACTCATTTCCGGAACAACCTTATAGACACTTGGGCCAAAGAGCACAGCATTGAGTGGGTATATCACATCCCCTACCATGCATCAGCCTCTGGGAAAATCGAACGGTACAATGGGCTGTTAAAAACCACACTGAGAGCAATGGGTGGTGGGGCTTTCAAACACTGGGATACACATTTACCAAAAGCTACCTGGCTGGTCAACACGAGGGGATCTGCCAACAGGGCAGGCCCAGCCCAATCACTGTAGAGGGGGATAAAGTTCCTGTGGTGCACATAGAGATTCTGCTGGGAAAGTTATATATAACAGTCTGGGTTTTTCCTGCTTCAGGCAAAAACAAACCCATTTGTGGGATTGCTTTAGCTCAGGGACCTGGATATACTTGGTGGGTAATGCAGTAAGATGGGGAAGTCCGATGTGCAGCTCAAGGGGATTTAATTTTGGGGGAAAACAGGCAATGAACTCCATTATATGCTGTTGACTGATATATAACACTTCTATGACAGCTAAATGCCCATCTCCGCCACTATGGGCTTTGAAAAGAAAATATGTGCTGTCATGATCATCAGCTGAGAATAAAGTTGTGGGAAAAGCTGGCAGCAGCAGCAGGAGTCTCCCTGAACTGTCCTCAGGTCATCACCAACTGAACCCCGCTTCTATTTGATCATCACCCCAACAAAGAATGAACTTCAATGAAACCAGACGAGCTCAATGGTGACATCTGCTGGCAACAATCCAACACCATCTCTCCTGCCCTAAAAGACTGTTACCACTGTCACATGAAGGGGAGGAGTTATTCTCGGTCTCTAGTGTTTGACCTGTCCATCAGCGCCCAGGAAAGCCAAGGCGCTCGTGCCCAACCAGTCTGTCAGCATGCCGTTACAGGGATCCTTCACTGAACAGTCCTGCTGGATCAGAAGGCGATTCCACTGACTTGTGCAGGGAAACACGCCAACAGAATCAGGGGACCCCTCAGCAGGTCTGCCCACTTTATGTTACCTGCTGCCAGCAACTGCTGGTGCCCATGAAGGACTAAGATTAACAGTTTACAGAATAGCACTCTTTATTAATCATGACAAATTAAGGTTCATGATTGCCTTGATGGTGATAGGTACTGTCTGCAGAAACAAGCTTGAAGTGATACACAACCAGACTATAATCACTAATAACAGCTGGCGTGAGTTAGTCATTTAGCATGCATGAGATAATGTTCTTACCCAATAGGCATGTCTATGGGGGAGAAGGCAAGTTCAGCCCGTTGACTAATCCCAGAGGTACAGTGGAGTCTTCCCTGCTTTCCCTTTCTTAATTTCACGTATTTATATGTTTTGATTCAGGTTGGTAACTCCCTGTAACCCTCCCACCATGTATGGAGTGGTCAGTTAATTTACATAAGGTTACATCATTCCATCGAAAGGACACCCTAATCATGTTTTGCTGATGTGTGAAGTCATATGTTGACGATGTCCATGTGCTGTCAAGATGTGCCAGGCTTCAAGGATAGTCTTTCCTGATTAGAGATTCATTAGCCCTGTTTCTTTATGAGCCTACTCAAGGGCAAAGCCTCCTCTCCTGCTATCAGTTCTTTGTTTGTCAGTGTTGTTCATCCTGCCCTTGTAGGAGGCCCTTGGATCTGATCAGGCTTTTTCATAGTAACACAGGTTTCAACCTTTTAACTCTATGCCTATGGAGCTGGAGTGACTCTAGTTATACACACTTTGCTACTGATGGGTGTAAAATTCTCTTGCTTTGCTTTTACAAATACAAATGTAGCTTCCTTGTTTAGCAGCTGCTGTGTGGTTTATCAGGACATGGTGCCCTCGTGTTCCTGCTCCTGCAGGGAGCGTAACAGAGCCTGGCTGCGAGGCCTTCGCCCTGCTGCACTCTCTGGTCAGCTTCTCTTGGTATATGCCAAGGTTGCAGGGTTGCCTGGGGAACTCTCACTGAGCAGATTCCTTGCATCCAACTGCTCCCACCCTGGGAGTACCCTAAGGTTTCCTTAGTGTTATAATAGAAATTTAGGAGACTGGGGGGAGGTGGTCCCCCATTTTCCCCCAACAACAGATGAAACTTGACATCATGGACTGAATGAATTTAACAAAATTTATAGGATGGACCATGGACTGAGGAATGATATCTGTGTGTGTGTATACATATATATATCTCAAGAGACAAAAACGCGATGGTATATTGAAAAATGTGGGACCTGAGCATAACATAAATGGTATGGAATAAGGGGTGGATACTGCTTGGATGCAGCTGGTATCAGTCAGCGGGTTGTGAGCAATTGTACTAGGTATCACGTTGTCTGAGCTTTCTTTTTGTTGTTGTTGTTGTTGCTTCCCATTATCATCATTATTGTTCTTGTTGGTATTCTTTCTATTATTACTATAGTGTACTTTATTTTAGTTATTAAACTGTTCTTATCTCCACCCACAGGTTTTACATTCTTCCGATTCTCCTCTCCATCCCACCCGTGGGGTGAGTGAGATGCTGCTGGTGCTGAGTTCCCGGCTGGGCTTAAACCACAGTAAAGGCCTATTTAGACTACAAGAAATTCACAAAAGTCCTCTGAAGGTTGTGACTAAGGACCTTTGAGATAACCAGCCAAATGTGGGGAGGGGAGGAGGACTTGCATGGCATCTAGGCTTGTTTCCTTATGCAGTTCCACTCTCAGGTTCTTTCCAGAGGCCTCTAGTTCAGTACAGAGAAGAGATTTCACCTGGCTGGGCTGCAGACAACAATGAGAGTGTCTGTACATTATGGCAATCTCCTGGTTTTTTTCCTGTAAGGCTGAACATAGTGAACATCCCATCAAGGATTAAAACTGCTTCAAGAAACACAGCCTTCTATCTAGTTTCTTTGGCAACTGCTTTACTTTAATGTGACTCATGTAAAGTATGTAGAAGACAAATGGTTCACTACAGGAAACGCAACCTACAACAGGTTGAAGAGGAGAATAGACTGCTGAAAAAATACACGTAATAAAAAGAACAATCTGATTTACTTTGAAGACTTAGATCATTTTATTTTTAGGAATACATTTGAAAGAGTCAAATCCTCTGTAAGAAGTAATTGCCCAAAGCAATAAAACGCATCAATATTTTCATGATAAAAAATCCATAGTTTTAAATTTAGCTGTTATGAAAGTTAATTCTTAACTAAGGCTTATCTTAGGCTTTCATTTAACCAGAACATACAAGCTATCTTCCCCAGGGAAGAATAGACAGCCTGCTAGCTACTTCTGATTAGCAAGGAATCAAAGCTCATCTCACACAGTAAGTAATGCTTTAGGAACCTCCTGGTTTTGTCTGACCTGCAGTCCAGGCTCCTGTTCTGCACAGTGCCAGAGACTTCCTTATTATGGTAACTCTTGAAGAATCTCTTTCATTCTAATGCATTCTGTTACTAAGAAAAACTTTGTCTAGATTTAAAATAAGAAAGTACCCTTAGGGCCAGCATGTGTTAAAAATGCTTTCACATTGTGCATGCTGGTTTTAACATCAGGAGAAAATCTGCTGGTCCAAATTCAATGCCAAAGGGAAGAGCTTGTCTGCCTTTTGGGAGGCAGAATATACTACCATCACACAGGCTGCTTAAACTCAATCCCATTATACACATCAGGATGTGCAAGAGCATCCTGAGCAGCCTGTTCTATATGTCCTTTTCTTTCACTAGCTCTGCGGTCTTCCAAGGCAGAGACGGCTGGTGACAAGCAAACAGCAAGAGATATATGGAGATGCTGTTTCCCTGGGAGCTGCTGTAGCAAAGAGTATGCACTGATCAAGGAGGAGAGGCTACTCTACTCCCAGGGGCAAGAATCACAGCTTCATGCAATACAAATGTAAATGAAAGATACCTGTAGCCTATGGCACAGCCTCAAGGAAAGAACCTCAAAGAATGAACCTCTACCCCTACACCCCCAGACCTGGTGTATGTTGGGGTATACAAGTGTACTGATTGCTCATTGTGTAAGGCTCTGCAAAAGTAAATCCCTTTATCATAGGAAGCTTAGATGAATGGATTCCCCAACTTCAGAGCAGAGTTTATGCAGAGAGCCCTTCTCATGACTAATACTGTGTCGTCCACCTTCCGAACTTCTGGCAGAGAGTTGCTGCAAATTTCTCCTTTTCCACTTTACTGTATCTTCCCACTTTCACATACTCATACTGGAGATGAAAAGCTAATCTCGAATAACTACTTCCTTTAATGCAGTTTTTTCTCTTCAATTTTACATACAGAATTTCTTTTCTGCAATAATCTCTAATGATTTTAGGGAACAGTGTTTAAGCTTGTAGGTAAGTAGGCTGTTTTTCTAAAGAGTTAATTTTCTAAATATTTCAGCTTTCCCAGCAGGCTGCAAAGAAAAAGGATGCACAAATGTGTCTGTAAAGATAGATTAGAACACTGACATCACATCCTTATCTTAAAATGGATGACATGAAGTTTGCAAATTTGCCCATAATTCATAGACTGTACCACTGAATGAGAGAAAACTTTCTTTGCTTTTACAGCTCCTTTCAAGTTTGTCACAAAACAAATGAGTGGTAAATGCACCAAAGATCTCACATGGCAAAATTATTTTGCACTGGCCTTAAAGTGTTAGGAATCTTTACACTAAAGCAATTCTGTAACTGACCACACAGGACCAATCCACAGCTCTAAATGTAGAGTCACAACTAACCAGGAACACAATATTTTCGAAGATACACTACAACTTTTTATTGTTGGGCTTTTGGTTTTGTTTTTTAAACAGAGCAGACAAAACACTAGGATATACACTGAGAACATCTTCAATGACAAAACATTTGAGCAGCTCCAGCTGCCCAGTTCTGAAGCAGTATCAGTTGTTTACTGAATAGATCAGTATAATATAGAGTGTACAGCACTAGCTACAGTTAGAGAGGCTTTGCAATGAAAAGAAACCATTCAAGTAAGGAAAACAGGTATTTTCAAGAAGTATGTTCTCAAAACAATTTTGTAATTGACCTTAGAACATTTGTTTTATACTAGATGATTCCAGGGCTTAAAGCTCAAATCAAAAAAGAATGAAATAATGCTAGCTAAATAAGAGCAAGGGAAGTATTTTCAGTAATGAGTTTGGCATGGCTGGAAGAAGATATTAAAAACCTTGCTGTTAATCCCAGTTAATACCTTGAAAAATTTTTCAGAAACAACTGATCTTGATAGTATCTATGGCTAGGAAAAACAAGAAAATGAAAAAAATTAAAAGAATTTTGCATAAACATTGTACCCACAGCATTAATAAAAAACAAACCCAAAACCATACAGCAAGAGCTCCACTACCCTTTTTTTTTACCACGTAACACCTAAGAAGCCTGTACTTAAAAATTCTAATTCTCAAACTTTGGCTTCATCCAAACTAACCTGGTGGGGAAACATGCATGTATTTCGCCTTTTCCTGTATCTGATACATATTAACCACCAATTACCCATGAACAGACAAAATAGGACCTGAAGCAGGTTTAAGACAATAAGCTGCACCTAACTGCAGTGATTCCTAAGTGCAAGTTATCACACTCCACACCTTTTCCCCATTTCAAACAAGCCCCTTTTTCTTCCTGTAATATTTGTGCAGTGCAGGGAAAGACAGGGCATGGCACCTGAGGATATGGCCATAGAAGAGGCACTTCCTACCAGTGAACAGAGCTGAACCAGACAAACTCTCTGAAACAACAGAACACTTGAAGAAGCCACACCAGAACAGAAGAGAAAGGACCTTAGGAATAGTTATGCATTGGTCTCCACTAAACAGATGTGCCTCCTTCCTTACTGAAGATCAAACACTGAGGTACAGTAATAAAGAGATATTACAGTAGAGAGATAGAACTGTTCTGATCCAATTGGTTGAACAGGCAGCTGAGAATTAAATAACGTTTCCACCAAGCCAAATCATCAAATCAATACTGTACTGATGATCATCACTTGCAGGTTCATGCTACATCATCTGGACAGCCCTACACAGAGTTGATACACATACTACCAGGAGAGGAGCCTCTGACAAACCGTGAAGTGCTAACCCTCAGTTCTAGACGGGAAATCTGCACTGTCACTGCTTGGGTGAGTTGGAGGATTTTTTTTGAAGGAAATTACAGTCCTCATTGCTATCAATCTTGTTCCTTTCATTTGTGCAAAATTCCAACAAAAGAAAGAATGAAACAACAACAACAAATCTTGCTTCTTATTGATCAAACTCCCTTGCAGCCTGTTCAGGTGAAATTTAATGTTGGAAAAATATTTATTTTCCCCATTTCTAAAGCACATTACATGTAGAAAAAATCACAATTAACAAATCATGCCTCTAAATGTTTTACAAGAATGAAATCCTATTCAATGATTTGCGACATTACTTATCTGCTCAAATGGAACTTAAATAATCAACTTTACACCCATGCAGCACTCCGCAGTGATGTCCTGCACACTGACGATGTTTGGGGTTTCATGCTGGTTTTTATACCAGAACTCACATTACACTGGTTATTGATCCAGTGAAAAACATGATTGATATTTTATATTCTAATTGGCTTTGCCATTAAACTGAGAAAGTCCCAGCAAATGGCTGTCTTTGTAAGGTGTCCTAGTACATGAAAATCAGTGCCTACTCCTTAATTGCTGACAGATGGCTAAATTTTACCTACAAGCTATTAGGCAAGAAGGATAAATGCACCAAAGAGTTGACGTGTATCAGGTGCCAACTTAATACACCTTCTGAAAAAGTTAAAGCTTCTGTCTAACAGGAAACTTTTTGGGCAACTGAATTTTTATCTTCCTGTTCTTGAATCTACTGTATTTAATCAACCCACACAGAGTTTTAAAACCTTTTACTATATGACACAATAGTAATCGGGCTGATCAGCTTTTTTCATCTTTTGACACCATATACCTCTTCAGTTTATCTCTGCGTGGACATAGACTGAAAACAGAAGCTTGGCAACAAGAAAATTGTTTGCAGTAAAACAGAGATTTTACTGCTGCTGTGAACAGAGGTCAGAGATATTACCACCCATTTCACTCAGTTTTCATCAAAGATCTACTTCACTACTTGAGGATGTTATAAAAAAGAAAAACAATGAGACATTTAAATAGAAATAGAATCATGCAATTGCATTTTTTGTACTGTCATTATATTAATGTCCTACTACAGTTCCAAACACCAATAAGTAAGTAAATAGGAAGAACAGACAACAATGATTTCTCTAACATACTCTTCCTCAATATCTGCTTGAGCTCCGAGTAAAACTGCTCTCCAATCCACGTAACAAACCTTCAGAAAATTTCTCTAACCATACCACCTAGTGAATCTTGATACTGTTTGTTATTGTTAAAGTTTCTGGTTTCATGAGATTTGAGGGTCATTTAAAGTCAGTGCAAGTCCCATGCTTTTATAGAAATTACACCAAAACATTTTCATAGCAAGTAACATGAGCCCCACTTGGAATTATCCTTGAACACATAAGAGGTTTAGCTACTGAAGCGACAGGCGGTTACTCCAGTGGTTAAATCAGCAATTAACTTCTGTATTTAATAAATGATTTTATACTTATTTATACATCCATATCAAGATGATGAACGTTAGTGAAGAGGCATTCAGGGAAAAAAGCTATTGCATTGCAGTAAATCTTTCCTACCTCATCACTTTAGGAGGTTCGTGACAAGCAGAGGGAGAGAGAAAGGGAAAGAGAGGAAGTCAAAAAGCTTCCCTTCCATAAGGAATCAGGACGAAAAGAATGAATAGAGAAAGTATATTGACATGACTTTGGATCCAATCCAATTCAGAGCATCACACCAGAATTTCCTGACCCTTACCTTAATTACTTGTCAACACAAGGTGTGGTGGCTGGAGGCCCACCAAAGCTGCTCCATCACTCCCCTCCTCAGCTGGACAGGGGAGAGAAAATATAATGAAGAGCTTGTGGGTCGAGTTAAGGACAGTGAGAGATCACTCACTAGTTACTGTCACGGGCAAAACATGATTCGACGTGGGGAAATGAGTTTATTACCAACGAAATTGGAGTAGGGTAATGAGAAATAAAACCAAACTTTAAGAACATCTTTCCTCCCTTCTTCCCAGGCTTAACTTTTTTCATGATTTTCTCTATGTCCACTCCACAGCAGTGCAGGGGGATGGGGACTGTCAGTTCATCACACGTGCCTGCCGCTCCTTCCTCCTCAGGGGATGATTCCTCACATTCTTCCCCTGCTCCAACATGGAGTCCCTCCCATAGCAGACAGTCCTCCATGGACTTCTCCAACCTGAGTCCTTCACACAGGCTGCGGTTCCTTATGAACTGCTCCAGCTTGGGTCCGTTTCATGGGGTGCATCTTCAGCAACAGGCTGCTCCGGTGTGGGTGCCACATGGGGCCACAGGTCCTGCCAGCAAACCTGCTCCAGCACAGGCTCCTTTCTCCACGGGGCCACAGGTCCTGCCAGGACCCTGCTCCAGCACGGTCTTCCCACGGGGTCACAGCCTCCTTCAGGCATTCCTTTGCTCCCATGTGGGGTCCTCCACAGTGTGCAGGTGGAAATCTGCTCAACCATGGACCTCCACAGGCTGCAGGGAGGCAACCTGCATCACCACAGTCTGGACCACAGGCTGCAGGGGAATCTCTGCTTTGACGCCTCCTCCCCTCCCCACACTGACCTTGGGGTCTGCAGTGTTGTTTGTCTCACATATTCTCACTCCTCTCTCCAGCTGCAATTGCTCCTGCACAGTAACTTTTTCCTCTTCCTAAATGTGTTATCACAGAGGCGTTACCACCATCACTGATAGGCTCAGCCTTGGCCAGTAGTTGGTCTGTCTTGGAGCTGGCTGGCATTGACTCTGTCGGATATGGGGAAAGCTTCCAGCAGCTTCTCACAGAAGCCACCCCTGTAGCCCTCCCGCTACCAAGATCTTGTCACACAAACGCAGTATAGCCACCACAGAATGGCAAAGTTAATTCAAAAATACAAAACTAGTCTCACATAGCTAAAGGTAAGAAACATACAATGGAACCTAAAGTTGACATACTTAACAGATTATTTTGCACAAATTTTTCTTAGACTCCATTATAATATACAGCCCTTTCATACAGAAAATAATAGCGTTGTACAGACATCTTTCAAGTAGCATTCACTCATTTCAATAAAGCCTTCTCAAGACCTGCAAATTGCTTACTGTCTCCCTTTATAAAAGGTATTATTCTACCAGGTGGTTTATCCAGACTCCCACAAGTTTTAATTATTTCTTCACTTAATGAGTACAGTAGCTGATCTAGATTTATTGCAGTAGCTAGAAGCTTGTGTGAATAAAATATCAGTTCCATTTGTGATGTGGCAGTTATCTTTGTTTGCAGACTCTTCTAATTACTTCCAAGTCATTAAGCCTATCTCCAGCAGATATTTTACTGTCATTAGAAAAAGTGGTATAATGACAGTAAAAAAGTCAACTAGTGCTGAAAAAAAACCATCAGAGAAGGTCAAAATAAGGCTCAAATCTGCTAATTCAAAGCTGAATTATAGATCACAGAAATCATGCAAATAATTCAGCATATATCCTATGAGACACCACAGGAATCAAAAGATTACACTGGGCATGTGTCAGAATTTCAGCTTGTCAGTCACCACATGAAGTAATTTGTTTTATACAGATTTGTTGAGGCTAAATTATAGTAACAGGTTAAGTTGCTTACTAGTCTAAACACTGACGTCACAATACACAACATAGTTTTTGGAGGAATGCATACAGGTATATACATACACATAAATATATACATATACATACACCTGTGTGTGTGTGTGCACATGTAAGAACTGACAGAAGATAAAATCAGCAAAAGTTGTCTTTACTTGAACAAAACCAACATTGGACCATGTATAATTTTCTTCCATTTCACTAGTGAACAGTATTTTTAGAGGCAGAAATCCAAACACACTCATTTGCTATGTTATCTTCTCCCATCTCCTCCAGAGACACTATTTGCTGAGGCAGAAACCCTGACTAATTGTTTGATCCACTTGTTCACTGAAAGATTGCCTTCATTACCAAGATTTTCTTGTACCAATCCATCACCAGTCCTTTCTTGAGTCATTTGTGATATGTGTTAAAAAGCTATAGCCATGGGTATTTCAGCAATAATTATTCTGCCACTTGAGCTACCCAGTCAATGGCCGTGATTGTAATTCCAAAGGAAGATTTTCAAATGCAATGTCACAGAACACCTAAACAGTGCAGTTTAACCTAAACATTCAATTCACCACTTACACTGACAGACCTAATTGTTCGAAAGTGGACAAAACTATGCATTAAAATGTCTTTTGGCATGGTTCTAAATCAAAGGATAATCCGAATTCAACCATCATGTTTGAATTTGCAAACTAATTGTCTCTTCTGCTTCCGTTCAAAAGAGTTGTTCCAACAATTTAAAAGATTGCCAACATATTCTTTGAGAAATACTCCAGTACTTAAAAACAAAAAGCCATTATTCAGTACTCCCAAAAAATGAACCACGCAGCTACAGATTAAGTGTCACTTTTCAAGAGGATTCTGACTGCCCCAGATAAGTGAATGTTGCTTTCATTATTCTCTTTTAGCCAGGTATGAGTAGGTATGGTTTGTAAAGGTGAAAAGAACAGTCTTAAAACATGTAGTTCACAGCTTTGGGCTTAGAGTTTAGCAAGGAGAACTGAAAAAGGGAAGATTTAAAGGGCAAAATCTACTGAAAAATGAACCTTCACACTATACCTAACCTCACAATTACCAGAACTCATCATCACTCAAAAATGGTGCCCTAGTGGAAAGTCTCCTGGTGCTGTTTGCATCTCTGAGTTTTGGGGTTTTTTTTCCATCTAATCCCTCCCTCTTAGGCAGATGTCACCTTAAGCTCAAGATATAGTTTTATATTTTTTGATCAAAAAATTTCCCCAATGATACATAAGAAGCCCAGGGCTGCATATTGTAGTAAGTACATTGAGTCCACTAGGTTTGTTTTCCAAGGTATGTTTATGCACAATTGCTCTTCTATTCATCTGGATTTGGCAGAAAGTCATAATGGTAGCACAGGTTTATACTGCCATTTTTACAGTTCCCATTCTGTTCAAATATGTACTGACATAATGGTTGAACCCGATGATCTTAAAGGTCTTTTCCAACCGAGTTGATTCTATGATTCTATGACAGTGCACATTTGTCCCTTTCTCTTATGCTTTGGATTTTACCTCCCCTAAAGCATGCAGTACCAGCAAGTGAATGATGGCAGTCACCACAATACAAAAAACCAGCCAACCAGCTTCCTCTTCCACCCTTTAACAGAATCATGAAGTATCAGACTATATACTTAAGTTTTGTAATTTACTGAAGGGAAAGGATATAGTAGTTATATTTATATATGTTAAACACACCAAATCAGCATACTGCTGATTTTACACCACAACTGTAAAATGAATACTACTATAATTTCTGAATTGCCATCCCACTTCACTCAACAAGTGACCACCTAAGGATCAGTGAAACATATAAAGCTATGGAAAACACTGTATGCTACTTGTCCAGTGCTCTAGTCACTGCATCAAAAGAAAACAAAGTTTTACAGGTTAAGTCAGGTAAACCAGAGGCTGGGGACTGCAGAAGAAGGAACTGTATTGTGGGGTGACTATAAAAGCAGATAAGTCACTGCTGCACTAAGAGGAAATTATTTATATCAGTGTTCTATTGGAACACTGAGCATTTTACTTACAGTTTTGTTCACAAAGGCCAAAGACAGATACACAAAGACAGATGCACTTCCTTTTCCCCAAAAACCAGCAGCAATACTCACTGGGCTTTGCTCTTTCTGCCCTTTTACTCTCCAGCTCCCTGGGATCTCCAGACAGCCAGGCCTCTAGAGCTCTGACAGTCCCCCGCCTTATTATTAAGAATCCACTGCCAGGAATTTAGATCCTTTCTCAAGCCTTACTCTATAGCCCCAGATTTAATTCCAATTCCTCAGAGTCTGAGCAGATTGTATGCCCGGAGATACTTTCTTAAATCTATTTATTTTCTCTGCAGTACTCCAAACAGGAACTGCTTGATAACCTTTTCAATTCTTCGTTTACTACTATAGGTCACTAGAAAAGAAGAATGGTCTTTCTCACTAGACATATATTTTACAGTGTCACAGACACAACAAAACTATTCATAACTACCTATGGCTACACTGGTCTTTCCCTTGTCCCAGATACTATATATTTTCTATATGGAAAAGATGGGAAAGATACTGAAATTGCATCCCTCAACTCAGAATGCTTAAATCGTCTTAGTTCACTTTTTGTATTCTTTGTATGTCCACTCACTTGCAGGCTGCAACGATTATAAACAGCAGCACATCCACTTGTACTCCAAAGTCATAATTTAAAGGATAAATAACATATGTTTAGGGGTGTCTTAGTGATGCTATAAAAGTATAGAATTTCCGTATTCTAATGAGACATGACCTAGCAGAGAGTTAGGCAAATGTCTCTCACCTTTGTCTATTAAGAAACCATTGGAATATGAAGTAACTCTTCTTGAAAAAGAATTTAATAATACAATCCTTATCATGCCAGGGAGTTGTCAAGTCGCTCATAGACTGCATGCATTCTCTCCCTTCTTCCAAGCTAAATATGCATTAGAAAAACGACCAGAAGATGGAGTTATTAATAAAAAAAAAAATTCTGTCTCAAAAAAAATTTATATTTGTAACCTGATAAATACACAAGATTGGGTAATTTATCACTTTGGCAAAAAATGTTTGTGTCATTCATTTCTTCTTTTAAAGATACAATCTTATGCTTGTTCTTAAGCAGCCCATAAATCTGAAAGAGCAGAGCCTCCAAAAAGCATTTAATCCATAAAGAGCTCCTATTTTGTAACTGAGCAGTAGGTTAAATCAAAAATAAATCTGATGTAGCATGATAAATTCCCAGTTATGTTATCTATGCAATTTCTTTTGCAAACACTTCCAAGAAACAAAGTACTAACTACAAAAACACTTCTAGAAGATCCAACCTATGTTGTTGACCTTGGGCTTTCAGTAATCGCCTTACAATTCCTGCATCTCCATCCTAAGGAAATTAAATAGAGCTGTTTCTTTGTCCAGTAAAACACTGGCTCCATCCCTAATGCTGATTCCTGTGTGCTTAACTGGGTTCTAAATTAGAAATATTTCAACACCTGTTTCAATTTAGATCATATATTTTAAGGCCATTGACTTCATTTGAACTTCATTTGAACTGAAGCACAATTACACGGACTCAAGTTTTTGTGCTTCTCCAAGACTGACATCTACTATTTAGCAACCTGCACTAACCTCTACAATGCAAGATCAGAACTCTACCAGTGACAAGAAAACAAGCTCGTACATCACTGAAACCACCTGCAGAATTACTGTCCCAGTAAAGATCTTCTTTAAGGGGTAAAAAAAAAGAGTAAGATGGCAAATTATTAAAGCAATCCTTGCTGCCAATCTATTCCATTAAATAAAATAAATAAATAAAGTCAAGTGAGAAAGGAAAGAGGCATAGTTACAGTGCCTAACTTCAAGCTACGATTTATATGTGGAAGGTGAGGGACTAGCTACGTATCAAAGAATGCTGTTCGAGTGCTCTAGGAAAGCAGTTATCCTGCTAGGCTCCCAGAACACCTGATCTCCTAGCCTGAGCACCTAAATTAGATTCTTAATCTGTAGAAACAAACATGCTTACTTCAAATTCTTGTTGTCACACACAAGCAGACATATCTCCCTCAATCAGTGTGCTAGCCCATGTAGTTGTCTCCACTATCTTCCACGGCTAGGAGCAGCCATCCTAAATCAAGAGTCAAAAATCAATCAGAAGAATTGGACAGCCAAGAAGCCATCTACCCACATGGTAACAAACAAATCAGGTGATTTATTGGATTAACAAAAAAAAAAAGGCAGATCAAAAACTCAGTATGTTCAGAGATTTGTGGTCCTTGAAGAAGCACAACATTCTATATTGTGGCTAGAAGCCTTACCTATCATAAAGAAATTATTAAAAATATAGAAAAACCTGAAATAAAGGCTCATATTAAACATAACTTCACGAGATTGTTATTAAAGATCTAATTAAATCATTAATGTTAGTAAATAGCTTTGCAGATTAAAATGGCTATCTAAGCTACATTATATATTATTATTACACCATATTACATATAATGCTTGTATTAGCAATGAATTTAAATTAAGTCTATAGCTAAATATATGATCATTGTAAGGTGTCTAACATGAAACCATCCAGAGGGAAAACTGAGAGAAGGGTTTCAAACACCCTGGTTTTGCTTTTCAGAGTAAGTTCTTTTGTCCCCTTTTAAATAACTGGTTTGAATCAGCGTTTCAAACTGATTCCCCTTGTAGCCTGCAGATATTTGATCACTTACACACGTTTAGCTCCTAAGCTTTAAATGACGTTAAATAGGTCAAATGCTATATCAATTGATCTATTATGCAGTACAGAAACTTTGGCCAGCCAATTTTGTCTGAATAGTTCTGTAAGCCCATTTCTCTTCTTTTCTCATACTAGCTTCACTAAAGGACTCTGAATCAATCACTTTTCCTAAAGTGATTTTTCAGAGATATTTCAGGTGCACTAAGCAATTGCAAAGGATGTTCCAAAGCATGGATTATTCTTTTTCCTCCTTGGAAAAATAGTTAGATCTGAGATATGTCATTGTTATGGTTCAGAAATGTTGTTCAATAGCTACCACTTTTTGATTACTAGCATATTAATAAACATACCATATATAGTATATGTATATGTAAATATATTTCCTATGTAAATATAGAACAATGATCCACATTTTATTCTCGATAGTGCATTTGGGGTATAAATCTAGAGAGGGAGATGCCAAGTCTGAGTTTCTATTTAGAGCTAAGGTTAAGCTTTTATGGAACCGGAGTTTTGGTTGAAGCTTGTATCTAGTAAAAACTTTCTCAGACTTGCGTATCATGAAGTTTCCCATTACCACCTAAGCCGAGCTGAAATTACCGGGAAACGCATAGGCTATTGAGACTTACTGCTTAAATATACAAAAGATGCAGTCAGATAAATTACTGCATCTCATGGTTTTACTTTTCTTACAGAGTATATTAGACTATTGCCTTTTACAATAATTAAACAATTCTATCAATTATTCTGAGTAAATATGCAAATACAACCACAGCTGCTTCATGCAGGTTTTTTCAGACTTAGCATTTATTAAAAACTTTGCTAGACTGTGTAGCATATTAAATTCATTTTGCAAACATAGAGGTTGTCTTACCTAAGAAAACTGTTCCTTACAATTAAAACATTTGCTCTTCTTTGGCGTTTTTCCCTCTATAAGTTCAGTTAAGAAGCTGGAAAAGGCTCCCCTGCAATATTGATAGGTCTGGTATCTGAGGCTGGAAGGACACACTCAGAGCTGGGTTATTTTCCCCGTGGATGAGAAAGATAGAATTAACCACCAACAAAACTGTATCTTTAATCTCATCCATGCAACAAAATAACAGTCTTGTAAAACCCATTGCCACAAGACATTACTGGAACTAAGGCCTCAGAGTTATATGCATTTAGACTGGGTACATACACAGAAAATGAAAACACTGTAGTGGCAGAATTAAAAAAGGTAAGCTTTTTGGAAGGGATTCAAGCTCCCATATCAGCATGGTTTTGCCTGACACTGTTACAGGGCTGTTTATGCCAAGATAAAGGATGTTCAGGATTAATCCTGAGATTGCACTCGACCACACTGAACTGCCTTTCCACCTGCATTTGATAGAGACTATCACACACATCTTTGCAGTATTTCACTTTCTTTGAGCCCAACACAAGTGCACATCATGTATCTCTGCATGAAAGTAGATACCTCCTAAGCATCTGTACGCAAATTTGCTATGTGTGTCCCTGGACTCCTTGCTGCAGCATCCCTAAAATTCAACCTCCTAAGAGAACAGAGAGTTTGGAAGTGAGTAGAAACAGGTCAACATTAAACTGAAAATTCAACAGGGTTTCCACATGGAGGCTGAACTGCTGTCAGGATCTGAGTTTTGAAGCTTACATTCAGATACTTGCCAATATGAGCTGAAGAATAACCTTACTTTTCCAAAAGACAAAGTTCCACTCTTCGAAATGGTATACTGAAATAAATACCCAACAGAGTAAATACACGCATGGTACAATACAGCAGTCGCCATTGTAATCAGCAAACAGTGCACTCTAGGTTAAGTTATCTATATTAGAATTAATCTCAAGGACAGCTAGGAATCACACTGGAAAATAATGCTGGAGCTGGATGGTGAGGTGGTATGAACAGCTTAGTCCACACTGCATTACCAAATCAAATTAGAAGCATCAAGGTTTCAATCTGTATCTTGACAGCTACAGCGTTTTGAAACTTTGTGCATTCAATGGAAGATGCATTCAGGTACATACAAAATACAACAAAGGCATGTCCCACATCGATCAGCAAAAAGCAGATTTCGTATTTTATGTATGCAATGTTGGAAAATAAACTGAATTCTATAAAAAAATATAAAAGGTTGGTGTGCTGCATCTGAAGGTCTTACCACCATGAAGACAAGTCAGGATGAGCAACAATGCATGAAACATTGGACTCATACCTTACTAAGGAAAACAGAGATAGAAAGAACAGATATCACTGTGTTCTTCCTCTGCCACTTAAAACTTACTCTCTTAAATATTAAGCAGTGAGAATCTTTGAATGAACTGAAACCACTTGCATGGACAGTCTTGAAGAGATTATCTTCACACTGTTCTAGGTAATTTGAAGAAGATTTTGCTGGACTATTATTTTCCATTCATTTCCATGCGAATCTTGTAAAAAACAATAACAAGCCAAAAGTGAACAGGGCTTTTTTGTTTGTTTGAACATCATGAGATTCCAGGCTCCACCTAGAAAGCAAACAAGATGTTAGAGCAAACAAAAAGCTTTTACTTCCTGTTGTATGTTAAGTAGACTGGTCCATGTTATACCAGCTTTTCATATGCATAAAATCCAATTTAAGCTGAGAGAAGCAAATTGTTGCGTGTGGAGACACAACTTTATAACAAGTACTCGCTGAAGAAAGAATCAACAACCTTTGTGGAACAGATTGGCACTTGAAAGACTAATCTAGAGAGAAAATGCTAGAAAGTTCCTAAAGAAATAATCCAAGTCAAACTGACTTACTAGGAGATATCACCTTATATTGGTTTGGATCAGGTCTGCTTTTAATTCCAATATATTTTAATGGTATTCTTCTTTTGTTTTAAGGTAAATCTGTGCCTAGATCTGATTCATTTTTGAAGAAAAATTTAGAACACCTTTTTAAGACATTAGAAGTGTGTACCAATTTTCTAAGCAGTTTTAAATGGACCTGAACTGTACAGAGGACTATCACTTCCACATTAATATAGTGGCACCACTGGCAACTAATTAAAATAAAGTGAAGTTTTATACTGAAAATGGTTAATGGAGTACCTTCATGAGAAAATTCTTCATAGATGGAAAACCATTGTTTGACTTTTTAAAAACAGGTTGCTAGTAAATCTGTTTATCGATAAATAATAATTTAAGATACTAATTTAAGAAATGGATCTTGCATGCATAAACAGGTTTTTTACCATTAAAGACAAACAAAATTTTAAAGCAGAAATGCACTTTAGAGATTCTATTATTTTTTCTTCTTTTTATAATCCATAGCTGAAAACTAAAATAAAAGTGCAAACCACTACGACCATGAACACATATCTTCAAACTGCATCCTGAGCATCCTAAAGTAGTTGGTGGGTTATATTTGGTACATAACACATTGTCAAGAGTACTTCCTGTTCTTATCTCAATAGCTTTGTAGCTATTTTGGAAGTTCAGTCACTTGAACAAGTCTTTGCACAGAAAGACTGGGAACATGAAAGACAAAGCATTTTTGAGGCTTTAAAAAGAGATAAGAGATTAAAGAGAACGTATTTCTCTGTGTCGGGGTTCTGTGTACTGAATAGTGTCACATTTTTCTTTAAGGCCACTATTTGTGTTTGTTAAATTTGAAAAGTGAGATCTAAAATCTCTTTGGGAGCTGGGAAGAAGTGGAACTGCAGGTCCCAAGAGGATCCTTTTCCTTCAAACTGTGAAAGAAGAGTTGATTGCAAAATTAACCCAATAAAGGCTATACTTCAGGTCTGTGTAGCATTTTTGCATGTTTCAACATTTAAAAATCACTATCAGTGCTCTAGAATCCTGCTCCACTTACTAGCTCTTGCAAGAACAAATATTTTAGAGAACTGATCCCAAAATTCACCTTGGGGCACCTAAATAATTTTTCGTTTCTGAAAACATAGGCCACTGACACATTTCACACAGTCATAAATTAAAATAGGAAACATTTCTTTCTTCAGGCAGACTTATGAACTCCTACTTTCTGTTCTGTTGTACACACACTTATTCTCACACATTGTGACCCATGTATAAATCTTCCACTTTTTTGATAGAAATCCAGAGGCAAGGTGGTTAGGGTTGTTGTTCCTGGGGGGGTTCCTCCTTTCCTAATGGAAAGTGAAGAGGAAAATAGAAGCCTGGAATGAGTTCTTTGCATTTGTTAAGCAACTTTATCCAACTGAGGATGGAGCTGGTGAGATTCATAGGAAAACAAAAGCTTTCATAAGCTTTAAATGAAGTTTCATGTAAATACTCTTCCAGAGTTCAAAGACAGCCTGTATTGCAGATTCATTTTACTTTGAGTAAAACCACTAAATAATTGATTTAACTACCCAATTGTCAGTGTAGTAGTTTAATTTCTATTTTGTGATAAAATAACTAAAAATGGTATTTGATTACCACAAGTAGCCTATGTGTCACACTATATGAGTCTCTCTTGTGAGTGAGGTAAGTTTTATGAACAAAGCCTTCCCATTATCAATGAAAAATGAAATGTAAAAATTATTTTTTTGTCATTGGGTACTTCAGAGTCCGAAATACTGATCAGCACCCTATAGTAATAAAGACAAATACAGATCAGTATCATTGAATCTATCAATAGGCATCAACTGCATGGACAGCAACATTTTTACTTTAATATTTTTAAATTCAGTACTTACCCTTGTATTTTTTTCCTCAAACAAGGTTTAATTTCATTAAGACTTTAGAGTGGAGAACTTCCGGATTAGCTTTCTCACTGCAGTGCTCTGTTTGTAAATAACTAAGTAAAAATTGGAAAATTCACAAGGTAAAAACCCACTAATGTAAAGCAACAGTTCCTGTCCTCTTTTCCTTTTCCTGTTTCTCATCAGCTGTCCACAGAACACCCCTCTTCTGTCACTGCAGCACAGCATATGCTGAAGGTAGGTATTTTTCTCACCAGTTTCACTGTGAATTAGATTTTTATTGCATCAAAGATCTTTTGCTCAAGATGATAGAGAAAT
Source organism: Strigops habroptila (assembly GCF_004027225.2). NCBI lineage: Eukaryota > Metazoa > Chordata > Aves > Psittaciformes > Psittacidae > Strigops > Strigops habroptila. Next base: position 27,270,757 of record NC_044288.2, read on the forward strand.
TACTTCAGTCTCCATCAGATATTAAAATCACTTGAAGTCGGTGAAGGAGACTATTGACAATACTGGGGTTTGCATTACACCTTATAAGAAGCTTTCTGTATAGATCACACTATGCTAACATGACACTTTATTACTATCCAGTCTCTACAGTAATAAGAAGTCCACTCAAATATAATCTGGTATTTCCTTGCTAAAATAGGAAGGAAAACAGATATTTTTCTTCAAGATTACCATTTCATTGTACACAGGAATAATACTCATACACAAAAAGCCATGCTGCATGTTGCCCTGAGATTTAAATCTCAGTTCATTGCATCAAGGCATACTCTTTAAAGTGGTATTACTCCTAAATCAACTTGCAGTGTTATCAGATTGCACATACACACCAAAGAACTCATTCAATTAGGACCTTACTGGATTTGTTAATCATTACTAGTACAATGGGGTGATGTATTAGTATTTGCACCTGTAAATAAATTCAATTAATGATCTAATTGCACACAGACATGAAAATTAGTTTAAACAAGTCAAATCATAAACAGTTCAGAAATAAGAAAGTGTGCTTGTGATGCAATTAGTGTTGTAATATGCTAGTAACTTTGATAAATAGGATCTTAATTATGTGGCAGGTCAAGAGAAAAAATATTTTAATTTATATAAAAAGGAGCTTTTTACTGCTACACTACAGTCTAGATGAGTTTAGCGAAAATGATCCATGTTAATGAGATCAAAATGCTATCATTTATAATAATAAGGGGGTTTTATTTTTAATAGAAATGCATCTCCAAAGTTGTCCAGATGACTGAGTGAAGCATTATTGACTGTGAGAAACTAATCGTGCCATCATCTACACATGATTGAATTATACGTTCAAACGCTGCTCTCCCAAAAGCTTTACAGAATAATAAAACAACTGCTAGAATAAAATATTTGGTAATATTTTAATATTAATGATCATAAATTAATCTTATATTAATACACTGCCCAGTACTGCTGCTCAAAATGAAATGAGTTGTAGTGAAGTGATGACTCATGAAAAAGGCCATCTCTTGTTATTGTGCAATTGCGTGTTAATTTATGGGGCACTGAGACCCATGAGCAGTACACTCAAGGACGCCGAAATACACTCACCAGACTTCCTCTCAGCCATTAAGTTGCAGCGCTTACTGAGAGCACTTATGGTGGAAAGACCCTTTCAGGTGGCTGGTCAGTGCATTGAGGGATCATTATTTGCAATGAGCAGGTTCACTGAAAAGAAGAGCTACTATCTTAAATGCAGAGGGTGGTATTTTTATTCACATTTAAAGGACAACTAGCATGTATTACTCTATCAATTTATACTCTGTACTTCAGAAAGGGCAAAAAGGAAAAGCCTCTGAGCCAAACTAAAAACTGCCTATGTATAGCAATAACTTTGCTTGCTAGATTTAAATTTAAATACTACACCAAGCTACTGTAGTGCTATACTTCTGGGACTTAGAATAGTTTAAGTGTATCAACTAGCTCCTAAAAACAGGAGTTTCACTAAGCTGACTCTTACAGCACAGACTCTTACATGCTGCATGTTCTCTGCTACGCGCCGGATGCAGTGGAGCGGGGATGACTTGTTGCCCTGTCCCAGCCCACTGCATTGTCACAAAAGCAACTACACCCCAAAATCCCGATCTTCCAAACATCCTTGAAAGGAGAAGGCACAGCGGTAACCATCTGCATCATCAGTCAGTTAAAATTTTAATAGCAACTGTTGTGAACATTTCCTTTCTATATTGAGAGAGCAATAGTTCCCTCCATAACTGGGGGATGCAATTCCAGCCTAGGTAGCATGAGACAAAGCCATTACTTGCCTGCTTTTTACTTCCAAGAAAAATTTCTAATGTTTATTCCTTTATTGAATCCACAACCCAGGAAATTAATGATTAGCTTTACAGGAAGAAGTGGGTAAGAGGATTTTCCTAAGAAGTATTCGCCTAAAGCCCAGACAGTAAAGTCTGAACAGAGAAAACGGTACAGAGGGAAGAAAGTGCTTTCCTACCTAAGGCAGCTATACAGACCTATTATTGTCCTATCTTGTGGCACATATTATTAAACATTTGATCACAAAAATCATCCCCAAAAGCCACAGAAATGAAATTATCACCTTAAAAAAAAAAATTAAAAAAGCTTTTTGCTTTGTTTTTAACAAACAAGGCAATCTGCTGGGATTTTCTGCATGTGTTGAAATTTGGCCCTATGGACTTCCCTTTGGTCAGACAGGAATTGATCATTCTGAACCCTTAACATATCCTGCTTATTATTTTACAACTCAGTAAAGAAAAACACATTAAAGGCACAAATCAATTAACGATATTTTTACAATAGGCCACACTTCCCATAATTGGATTTGCTCATGTTTTGGTGATATTTTTACTCCCGAAGCGTGAAGAGCATGTTTACATGTTCACTCAGAGCTGCCTAGAGACAAGGACAGCAGCAGAAGGGACATGGCCCATCATTCCCCCAGCAACTCACCACTGAACCAAATGCACAGGGACCCCAGAGACATTCATGTTGAAACATTTATGAATATGTATGTATCTGCTCCTTCTGTAAAGAAGTGGCAGTAGGTTAGGGATATTAGCCCAGGCTGAGTGGGATAGCAGGGAAGGGTAAGGATGCGACCAGCAAAGAGAGTATGGAGGGATTCAGTGCTTTTACATCTGTGTGATAAAGGAATGGGACACAGCAGCACTACTAACCTTTCAGGTCCTGGTACCATTAACAAGAGGTGAATCACAGGTACCTCTATTTGTCCCCCTGAAGTCTAGCAAGGATGAGTATTCACTACTCCAGTGACTTCTCCATGCACATCTTCAGAAAAAACAGCCTTCATACATCTCCTTAAAACACTGCTATTACATCCCTGCCATAAATCAGAGCATACACCTGCTATTATTTCTGTCCTTGCCTGACTTCAAAATCACCTGGATACCTTTCAATAGCATATAACTATAAATGGCTATCCAGCATTCAACACTTCTATGCAAAAACATGTTACCAAGGGGTGCGAGGAACATGACTTAAGGTATATACTTTTTCAGTTAGACGTAGTTTTTTCCTACACTGAACTCAGCAGAATACCTAAAAGCTCACAGAATTCCCAAAAAAAAAAATGTACAGAGATAAAATAAACACACAAAACTAGGTGAAAACTTCAAGTAACATTTTAAAACAAATTCCTGAAGCCTGATGCCTGAATACCTTTGGAAAGCTCTTCTGTGGCTTTAGGTACATATACTACTAGGCTGCCAGCCAAGGGCCTGCTGCAGAGCCACCATCCGCTGAACACAGTGATCATACCCACATATCTAACTACCCTTCTGGTACTTCTCTTTTCCGAACACAATAGTAACACTAGACATAAAATTTACTCTTTGCTCTTGGCAAGGATTAATACTTATTAAACGCCCTGGTCAAAGACAATAAAATCACACTGGCTTAAGAAACTGCTTTGTTAATTGATTTATTAGTTTTCCTACAAGAAGAGGCATTTTAGTAGCATTTTCATTAAACTGCTTGTCTACTACAATCATCATTCTCCCTCCTAAATTTCTGTTTTTAAAAAGCCAGGGTCTGTTTGAAATGAGTAATAAAATGAAAAAAACTCAATTGTATATGGTGGCATATAGTGATGTGAAAGAAGGTCTGGACATGGAGATTTTGAGAATTAGCCATTACTCAAAACTGAAAAGCACAACGCAGAAGCAGCAGCAATGGATTTGTAGCTGAAGCTATCGCACACCAGCCAAGCACAGAGTGTGCAGGAAACTCCAAGTCTTCATTTCTATGTGCTTCTTGTACTGTCAAAGCCTCATACAGCAGAAACCTGGCTCGTATTCCATTGGTGCTGCTTTCTGGGTCAGGGTCTTCACTGTGACCAGCAGGTCACTTCTACCTGGTCCAGAATATTCTCAAGACTCCCAATTATGTCAGTCAGTGACAAAACAGACAGACTTGTGAGAAGCTTAAATACCTAATGGAAATAGCTCCAGAAGGAGCTGCACTTCCACTCTGCCTGGAAAAAATACCGCATCACAATGAACCACAGAGATGGGCAGTTCATTCCCTTAAACCAGTTGTTTTTTTTTTCCTAAACAACTTTCAGTTAAGATTTTATGCCAACAGGACCAGGTCCATAGAAAACCTTGGGCCATATCATATTATCAGTGCCTGCAAAGCAGGAAAATATCCTTCATCTACTACATAAAAGGCTAAATTCATGAACAGAGAGTAAGTTCCACAGTATTCTTACATGAGAAATAATTTTAAAAGCTGAAGTCTTACGTAATACAACACAGTCTGTTTTTCTTTTCTAATCTCTCCGCTTTTTTCCCTTAGAAGGAAAATACCCTGCGAATAACCTGTCTCAAAAAACAACAAAGATCTGTTTTACTAACAGAGTGAGATCCATTTATTTTCATATATTTTTCTGAGAAAAATGAAAAAAAAAAAACCCAACCCAAAAAACCAAACTACATAAATCTTCCCAGATATGTTCCCAAAGCTTTTCAGTCAAATCCCAGAGATCTTACCCCCACCACTAAGAGGTTTTTCCATCCAGCTGCTAGTTTCCAGTTCCTCGGTACCAGATCCATCCTCTGCAAATCCTTTTGGTAGTGCACGGCATACACGTCTGTCCAACACCCCCCAGTTTTCCAGCTCACAGAAGTGAAGGTTTTGCAAAGAAAGATAGCCATGTATATATAGCTATATTCAAGACAACCTAGAAAGTTAACTGAAGGTAAGCTGCAAAATTCAGCTTTGTCCACACACAGCTCAGGGCTTTTGCTGTTTGAATTCAGTCTGCTGTCCAGACAGTTCAAGAGTGTCCAGTCCTGGAGCACTGTCTCTGTGTCTATGGATGGCTCTATCCTCTCACACACCATTTTGAGGTTAGAATCTAAAATATTGAAGTATCTACTCACTTTTAAAACACCTGATACACAAATCTGGTAAATAGTCTCAGATTCTGGATTCTGTCCAATTCATACAAAATATAAGAAAAATACCAGGCAGTATAAAGATTCCAAGAAACTTCATTAAAGAAAATCAAACTTAGTTTCTGGTGTCAAATTTTACATAAAAAGGCTAGGTTGACATTTAATAAAAAATTAATTAACCAGATCTCACATGCTTTTATGTATTGTAATTCATGGATTACTGAGATTCATAATTGAATAATATGTAGATGTCACCTAGAGGTACTAAACCAATTCTCCTACTTGTCATTGCCTGTCTAAGTAAGAATGACACTAACTTCAGCTTTTTCTCTCTGATTAAGCCCGCTATAGATTTGCAGTTGCCTCCATGTAATATAAATCAATAAAGAATAATTTTCCAGGCAGTAAATCGTCGGTTCACAGACCCTAATACCTCTGTGCAGGATTTATTGAAAAAATGAATGGCAGTCTTGTTAGTGGATGTACAACATGCTTTACAGGCACATAATGGTGTAAGCCCCAGCCCATTACCTACCCCGCTGTACCTGCCAAGTTTATTAACGCTTTCCTAACCTTTTAGAACTGTGTTGAAGTGGAAGAAAGGTAAACAGGCCTCTTAACAGGAAGAAAGGAAATTTAAAATTTGTATTTCCTTTATACTTCTCCTCCACATCTGTATCTTGGTGTCTGGATATTCGCATTTCTCCCAAAAGACCGTAATGGAAGCATGCCACTATGCAGAGTGAATGTTGTCAAATTATCGGCTGATAGATAGAGCCAAGACTGAGATTTCAGTACGAAACTGTCTGGAAAAGCAACAACAAGAAAATAAAAATCATTGGAATATGCTAATCTGATTAGATCTAAGCATTTTGTATGTATATTTTTTGCCATTTTTTAATCAGATAGAGCACTTCTTTCTGTATTTCCCTTCTTGGTTTTTATACAATACTGCTCTGTTATAGGATACAATTCCAGATGCAATGGACCTCTTCTCAGATCTATCTTGGTACTGTTTATGTTTCCACAGAAAAGTTAAATTTTTTTTGGTCATCAAAACCTAGTTTTATTATCTCAGTGCCAAAAGCAATGTGCCAATGGTAGAGAGCTACCAGTAAAATCACATCTAGACATCTTGGAAGTCCCAGTCTATCAACATAAAGAGCGTGTCGAGCTAAGGAACACCCATGCAGACCACTGCCCAGGACTAGGCTGAGTAAGAGCTTAACTCCTTCGAAAGGAAGGTGAATGCTTCTTAGAGACACTCGGTGAAAATACATAGTTGTTATTATTTAACAATGAACAACAAGCACATTCTGTGCCAGTGTAAAAGGGAGATCGCAAAGATGACTACCTCCTTCACAGACAGTTGCCAGGGCAAGTCTGGCCCCACCTGAAGTGGGAGCTAGTATTAAAAAATAAATATAATAATAATAGTTTAAAAAAACCCACACCACAATAAACTGTCATGAAAGACTTCTAAGAGATGGTTCAAAAAACCTGTTCTATGACAGTCAATCTACATCACTGTAATTCACTTCCAAATCACTTAGCACTGCCACCAATGTCACCTTGAAGATTGAAAGGTATTTGAACTTTTCTCTGTACAAAGAACAATGGTTGCTCTCTTTCTTACAAAGCACTGGAAAGAAAAAGTAAAATAGAAATTGGACACATAGAATTTTATGCCGAGAAGGCAAAAATTATGCCTTATGCCAGACTACTATGAAGAAAGAACTTGTCATAAATTAAAACTAGGCTCATTCTCTTACACATAAAATAAAGGTTGAGTGCAACCTTCAAGCAAAGGAGACATAAAAACGTGCAGGCATTGTAATATCCACACTCTCCCAGAGTGCTGAGAAAATAGGACCTTAATTGTACAATACCATTGTCACCTAAAATAAGAACTAATGCTCCCCCACTGGTTTCTGAAAATTCGTTCTAGCCTCAGCTTCATATCAAACTTCCAAAGTTTGTATTTTTTTGGTATTGCGAATTTGATGTCTTTGCTGGGAAATAAATAGAATTGGGCGAAAGCATTCATTAAAACATATTTCTTATACACAATAGCCTTCAAAATGAATACCCTTCTCACCCCAGCCCCTGCCATTTCTGCTGACATTTTTCAATACGAGAGTCAGATACGATTTAAAACCAGTTTGTGGATTCTTTTCATCAAGGCAAGATCTGTACATTTAATCTGAAAGAACAGATCATTTAGCAGTTTTAAGAAAGAAGAAAAAAAGAAGTTACATCCCAATTACCAATTAATTTGTCTTTTGCCATTTATTTAAAATAAACTGATTTTCTTGCAGGCAAGTGCTCTTCCTTCTTGTTAAACAACCTTTTCAATCAGCTAACCCTAGAATAATACTTCAAGTTGGAAGGGAAGTTTGGAGGTCTCTAGCCCATTCCCCTGCTCAAAACAGTTCCAATTGGTCCAGATATCTCCTGGACTGATATTCAAAAATGTCCTTCGGTGCCTATTCCACTGTTCAACTACTCATATGATGAATTTTCACCCCTTTATATCTGATCAGTTTAAATTACCGTTCATCCCTACCACCTGCACCTTTCTGATGAATCTCCCTCTAACTTCTCCATAAATAAACTGAATCCTCTAATTTATTCTCTTCTGTCATGTGAAGAGTATCCAGAGACTGTCTCTTTTTCCAAAAGCTCCAGCTGTCCAATCCTGCAAACTCCCACTCATTCCCTAATATTCTCTGTCCTAGCTTCACCAGCCAAACAGGGTCTTTTACTAATGGCTTATATTCTACAGCTAGTGAATAACGCACACTGAAAAATATTGAGAAGTGATAAAAAGACTTGCTGGAAGCTCTTTTTCTACCATATAGCATGAAAAAATTCTCCTTTCTAACTGAGATTAAGAAGTGACTACTAAGTGACAAGTTACACATAACTCTTCATTTTTTATTTAAAACAAAAGAATGCAAATCACAGAGAGAACAATCCCATCTTTTCACTGTAACCACCTGACGGCTAGAAGTGATGGCAACTGAGATTCTGAGTAAGTCATTAAAACACATAGATGATAAAAAAGCCACCAAATAATAATAATAAAAAAGATGCTATTATATAAATTTACAAACATTAGATATTAAACCAGAAAAAACTCTTTCTAGAACTGGAAATCTATTCATAATTAACATGTTTGTCACAGGTATCCCCTTGCTGGGGTTTGGGATTGTTGGCGCCTTTTTATTTCAATTTTTGCCTTCCCCCCGATCTTCTCATCGTAAACAGAACAAGAAGAGATACTCAATGCATCAGTTGAATGCAAAGTTTAAAATGACAGAAAGCAAGATGCACCAGACTTAAAACTAGAACTTGATGCTCTTTCTACAAAGTTTGACTAAAGGGCAATTGTTCCAAGTCATTATTTGATGAGCAAAGCTTAATTCACTGCTTACATATGAACCTAAGTAACATAGGTTCTCTTTTAAAAAAAAACCAAAGTGTGCAAAACCCATCCTGACATTCCTGAAATACTTCATTATTCCTCACACTATTCCAAACAATGCTTTAAAAATAAAGCTAAATATTTTAGTTAATTTAATTAAATACTATTTTATAATCTGTCTATGCTGCTGTAGGGCCTCAGACAGCAATTCCCCCCCAATTTACATCTCCCACAAATTACTCTCACCTCCAGCCTCCTGTCCCACACCACACAATTTACGGTGCACTCAAGGATTACAGCACACAACACAGTCCTCCCACTCACTGATGTGGTGTAGTTTGTTACAGATTTTGACAAAAATTACCTAAAATCTTTGAGGAGAATGAAGAAAACAAAATATTTTCCCTCCGAAATTTCTGAAAACTTTTGTGCAAGAGCAAACGAATTACCTACTAGCTCTGCAACAAACCATTCTTGCACATGGAAAAACAAACAAGAAGCAAGTAGCTAAGTCAGTGTGTTTATACCTCCATACACAATTCAAGCACCGCTTCTGCATGTATTTCAGCACAAACCTGTTTTACACTGAGTATGTGCAGAAAGCATCCATATTGCCAGTGCTGAGAAGCTCAGGTTGTATCCCCATCTACGTATCCCACTTATTCCATCAACACAAAGTTGATCAGCTTATACATTTAACTCCCAATGCCAGTTCCCAGAGAGTCCTTAATGAACAGGACTCCACACAAAACTTAATGCTGGGCTCAATTTTCCTCCCAGCTCCAGGTCCTATCATTGCTTTTGAAGATTTATCTCACACAACCGTGACTTAATTCCAAGCTCTCACTTACTCCTGCATGCGAGAAAGAGTACCAGATGCCCTTCTTGTGGAAACTATTTGGTTTTTCATCAAATCACTCCATAAGAAGAGAATGAATAGCAAAGAATATTGCTGTTGCCTAGGGGAGCTGAGAAGTCAAAGACTAGGTGTCTAGTTTCAGTTACAGTTGCCGGATGTCATTCAATACCTGCTTAACATAAAATGGAAGCATTCAATCTGGGACTGTGAAATATTGAGCTTTAAATGAAAAGGGGATTATGACCAATTCCTCCCACTTCTGAGATTATGTCACAAGAGTAATTTTACCGTAATTCTTGAAAGCAAATCTGAAATGATCCAAAGCTGCTATGAACCCCGTTCTGAGCTGTCACCTGGGGAGCCTAAGGGCAGAAAACAGTGTACCGAACAACAGATGCTCAAAAAGGGCATATTGAAAATTGTCAATCTTGTGCTTTCTGTCACTCTTCACTCTTCTGCTGATCTAACCCAGGAATCTTAAAAATTTTGCAAGGCAGCGTGGTTCACAAGGGCTAGCCATGCTACTAACATGCTCATAGAAAACTAAGCCGTTAATATTCCTGTAAATTGGACTCTTTCTGAAGATTACAGTGGGTTGGAACATTTCCCGAGGCATGCAGACTCTGAATGCCTCCCTCCTGCTACCCTCCCACATCCTACACTCACACTCAGAAAAAAGAAAATCTTGCTCTTGTTACGTAGGGTCTGATCTATAGGCCAGTAAAGGTGTTACTAGTGACCCAAAGCTCTGAAGTAGGTGGCTAATTTCTATTATTTTAACCATACTTTTACACTGAGCATAATACTAAGCAGTCTAATAGGTACAGGTTGCTGGATGACTTGCCTAAGACGCAGTCAATATTTTCTTTTAAATGAGTTCAAATGTCTACAGCTTTCCTGCTATAATAGATTCATCACTAACAGTAAACAAATTTAGCTTTTTTATGCATGTGCATTATTTTTAATACTTGTTCACTCAAAATATATCAGAAACAAGAGAGAAATGGAATATCTCACCTGCAAAACTAATCTAATTGCAAAGACCCCCAAAATGACTCAAGAACACAAGCTTCAGGAACCTTCATCCAATAATTTTTGAGCTGAATTTAGCCTTCTTTTGTTTATTTTTAAAGCTTTTGTGCATATTCTCCTCTATAATTTGCCTATCACCTTTTTCATTATTAAAATAGCATTTCAGTACATGTCTAATCAAAATAATTACTACAAATTGTTTAGACTTGTGTAGCATGTGGGACTAAGCTTTCAGTTCAGAAGTAAGTCTATGTAATCATGCAGAGAGCTGCTCTAGAGACTTTTTATAAAGTAATTAAATTGGGAAACTTAGCAATGCAATTGATTTTCTTGTCAGAAGATCTACATCCCTGCCTGGGATGCCAACTGGCTGATGAGAAATTCATTCACCTACAAGCCTGGGAGCAATCATCCACCTACCAAAACATTTGAATAAGTGCAGGGTCTGTTTTAAATGAGTCATCTAATTACCTGCAATACCTTAGTGCAGCAAACCAAGCAACACTGAGGAATATGCTTTTTACTCAACAGTTTCTTTTTCATTTCTCCTTGGCACTTTTTCCTTCTCAAATAAAGCTCCCTTCTCTCATGTCATGTCAGAAAAGACACATGATAACGCTGTAGCATTCAATGAGGACCTGTTTCGTTAACAACTAAGTTATGTCACATCCTTTCATACCTTGCTATGTGACTGCAACAACTTGACAAGACAAACCCCAACACAACACATCATCCAAAGTGGATAGAGAGATACTGCTTTCAGAAGCCTGCTGTCATGACAGGATTTCTTTATTTTTTGCTCTGTAGGTCCTCTTTGCTGAAGGCTGCATAAGTCCCTTCCAACACATCTTGGCATATCACACACTGACTCATACTACTGACTCATACATCCTACTGTTTGTTATCCACTAATAAGTAGTCACATGGCATAGAACTGTTTGAAGTAAAACTGCAGACAGTACCAGAGCATTATGCACTAACTATTATCCAACTATTAAATTCCCAGCTTTTAATCTGGAATTCCCAAATGCAAACAGAAGGCAGGCTGTTATGTAGGGCTTCATACTGTGTTCCTGATTTACTATTTCCTGCATGGTCTTTTGCATAACACTTCACCTTGCTCTGTCAGTTTTCCAGTCTGAATACAAATATGCCATATAATACAGTTTAATTTCTCAGGACCATTTGTTAATTAAGGACGTTTTCAATAGTGGCTAGGGGACTCAAACATCCAAAGGCTGCGAAAGACTCACACGAGGACAAGGTACTGTTTTTAACCACTTGCATCCAAAGCAGACTTGCTGCAGACCAGGTTGTACACTACAACCTGCAGCTGATTTTCAAGCATGCCTCAGAAGACTAAGCTCTGCAAGAAGACTAAGCTTTGCAAGAACCATTAAAATTCAGAATACTTGTGCTCCTAAGCTCCATTTAGCATATTTAAAAGGTTCCTCCTATTCCATGTATTAGCCACAAGCTTTGTTGAGGACTACAATCATCATAATATGCAAATTAAAAATACACATTTGTAAAGCTAGGAAAACTGTTTGACAGGACTCTTTGACAAAGGGTTCATTTAATTGAAACACTGAGATGCAGTTATTAGTTAATCCACTCACTGCGTGCCCTGTGGAATGCTATAGGTGGCAGCCACCTTTCTCTTCTGAATCACCATATCTACTTCTGCACCATACTAGTTTTAGGTGTCTCCTGCTTTCACTTTTCTGGAGCACTAACTCCAAGTTGATGATGTGGAACAATCTGACCTCTCCAAGTCTCAATTTTACAGGTAGGAATTTGTAAAAAAAGTAAAGGCTTTGTGCTAATAAATATTGACATTCTTTTAATACACTCACATCACCTAGAAGATCGAAGGTACTATGGGGCTTTGTAAACCATGGATTTAATTTCATGTGCCTACACAAAATGTGTGACACACCAATGTCATCTTCAGAATCTCCTGCACCACAATGAACTCGGAATCATACAATGATATGTATGAAGCTGAGTTCACCCATGTCTTTTTTTGCCACGGTCAATGCTCACAAAGCATTCTCACATGTGTTTTCCACTGGCTCCATTATGCATATTTTTCTGCTTTTCAGACAGTTGATGCATCAGACAACACTTCATAAAGATGAATTTTTCTGAGATGTTTGTGGAAGTCCAAACAATTATACAAATTATTTCAAGAACAGTTTGAAAAAATTGAAATATCAAGCACTAATTGACAAGGACAAGCCATGGTGAAAATAAATATCATCTGGCATACAGAAAAGGATTGATGTGTACCTCATGTATTCATCATCTTAGCACACAACACTAGTTAAAATACAGAACATCTTTACATTTACTCGTGTTTTTCCTGAGAAAAAGATTTTAGTCCGTTTGGTCATACTATGGGAACTCGTGCTCTGCAAAAGTCCCAAGAATGCTTTCCCAAGTAGCAGGGATGAGCTTTCAAATACTGGGAAAGGGAAAAGGATTTTACACAGTTCCTACTATGCACGTGTTGTTGGCAGAAGGCCCAAGTATACTCCAGTTTGAACAAGATCTGCATGCTTAAATCCACTGTCTCAAACTTAGCTGTTTCCATTATCTACCTACCTACAGTGCACCTCACAAATATATGACATGCTTGGTTTATGCAGATTATAAAGACAAAGACTGACTATCTTGTCTGACCTCCTGCCTGAGAAAAGCCTTAGGACTTCCCTAACCAAGCATCCCTGGAACATCACTCTCAAACTTGAATTAAGATGCCAGAGGATGTGACAATTCAGGATGTTAATTACCTGTACCATTACAGCAATGCACTTTATTTCAAGTCTGTGTGTATCTCACTATACATCTATGCAGTAGAACAAAAAGTTTTGTCTTCTCAGCTCTTATGTACACACTAATTAAAATCTTCTCCAGATCTGTCTTTGATAAAGACAATGGACTGTACTCCTTCAATCTCTCAGTGTAATACATTATTAACGTTACCCTGTGGACTTCCTGCAGCACGTCAACACAATTCCTGCATCGTGTATCTTTGAACAGCCACTGAATCCTTATCGAGTAGCCTTTACTACTAGTACAGTTTTTCTTATTGAAACATTAATAATTTCTTATGTTTCCAGGGAAGGGCTGATGGGCCTAATAATCAGGCAAATCCTCCAACTCCTTCTTTGAATTTCTCCCAGAGCAGTTCTTTGCCCTAGAGATGCAACGACTTCCCATTTAAGCATATTAAAAACACATTGCTTTCTCATGTTCTGCTTTTCAAGTGAAAAAGATAGCTCTCTTATCAGCAGTTTCTGCTATTATTTACCATTTTACAATTGCTGGCCCTTTGTAAGTATCACCAGTGCTAATTTCCTCTCTTCTTCCCGATATCCTGCTCCCTCCACCTTCCTCCCACCCCAAACAGAGAGAAAAAATTACCTTGAAATGCAAAATTTGTCTTGGCACTTCTCTTGGGAACATTAAATTCTGGACCACTTCTTTTTTAAGACCATAAGTCTACCTAGAAATCAAAGAAACACCTGATTTTAATTCTTCTATATGCTTCCCCAGCTAGGCCACAGTTTATTTTTATCTTAAGTCTCAGGTCCACCTTCATGCCATCTAGGGATGTCTAACCTAACAAATGACTGCAAGTAAAGCAGGTGATTCCAAGACCCAGATTAAAAGGAAAGAACCTCTGAGGAGGTAAATGTGAGTAGCTTCATGATGTGTATAAATTTATAAAAGTTTTTATCAATTAAGCATATTGCTGTACAGTGTTCAGTAAGTTTTATTGTGAGGTGACTGAAGAAAACATCCTTGTAAGTCTAAACACTCAAACATTGGAGAAAGTATTATAGTCTGTTACAGCTGACCTGCAGCATGGAGAGAGAGACTGCACACTAGGAGTCAGATCAAAATCTTCCATGAGTGGTTCCACACTCCTTTGTGGCGTATAAGCTCATCTGAAGATCACTTGGGGGTGGGAGTAGAAAAGATGCAAATAGATGATCCATTCACCTACCTCACTTTAATATTGGATTCCGTACCAGTACAGAAAATTATAAACAGGTTCCTCTGGTTTTTGTAGATCTGTCCTCATATGTCTCAACCATTACAGTCGCTCACGCAGTCTGCTAGTATCTTAACCAGTCTCTATAAAAAGAAGTACTGGATTAAAAGAGACTCATTCCAGACTTGCAAAATCTTGTCCAGCCTGACAACTTTTACAAAGGCTCAGCCATTTCCTTCCTTTTTTTGTCAGTATTCAGCACAATGCAAACTTTCATGTTTTTTCATAGCTACTTTCATTACGTCTTTCTCATTTAAATAAAAGGCTTGGGAACCTATGGTTTCCTAGATTGCCCACAACCCACAATTTATGGATGCTACTTGCAACCTTCAAAAGCTTTTAAAAATAGTACTGTATCTATTATTGTGAATTACAGTAATTGCAGCAAAGATTTAAGAGGCACTTTAAGAAATTTCAATTTCATAGTATGTTTCTGAACCCACTTCCCTCGCATCTGGGGGAAAACACATTTTTTGTGAAAGGGCTTTTCTTCCTGTCTTTTCATATAAAGTTTCAACTGAAAATTCAGTATCAAAATTTTTCTTAAGAAAAATAATGCCGGGTTTCCAACTCAAACTGCAACAGAGAGAAAGATGGTGTAAGACTAGAGCCTCCCCTCAGCTGTATGAGTGTAAGTAGAAAGCAACCCCATCAGTAGAGACCAGCTCTGGTATTTCCATTTTCTCCAACTTTCTAGGAGTTTCTTTTTCCAAGGTTTTAAGCTGAAAGGCGTGAAGTGGTCAATATATTCCTAGATGAACAATCAAAACTGAATTTAGGAATATACTATTCATTAGGAGGTTTGGGCTGAAGAAGCAAGAGTTCTTAGGACTGGAAGAAACACTAAAGGAGCTCTCCAGCTTCCCTTCCACAGCCTGCCCACTACCTTGCCACAAAAACCAATCACTTGCACTTAGAGAGGACGGGAACCACGTGACAATAAACTAAGCAAAGAGGACAAGGTCTCTTCCCTTATTTCTTCCTTCCTAAAATGCAGGTTTTCCTACCTTAATTCCAAAAACGTCTCTACAGTCTGCACACTCAAGGTACAGGCTGGAACTGGCACACCTACTACCTCACAGACAGGCAAGAACTGAGCATGCAGCAAGAGAAAGGAGAAACAGGGGCAGACACTGTGAGTCAGACACTAAAAATATCCTATAGAAAAGGAACCTTAAGATCCTAAGGGCCTCACAGAGAGTTTGCTCTCGCTAGGCTGAGAGCAGTCCTAGAGGAAAGGATGAACTCACACAGATAAAAGCAGATTTGAGGTCAAGTCCTTCAACTTCCAGACTGTACCCAGTGATTTCTTCCTCTTGACAGAAAGATGGACAGAAAGAAAAAAGTAATTGTTCCAGTTAAAGTTCATGTAACAGCTAGGTTTCATAAGCCAAATTATTTCTGGTGGTTTTCAAGTGTTCATTCCAGTGACAAGATGCAAGTAGATCTCTGAAATTTCTGAGTGATACTGCTGTAAAAGCTTGAAGTCGAAGTCTCTTTCACCTGGGCCATCACTGATGCAGACTCTGCAATTTGTATCCATTACCTCCTCTGGAACTTTACTTTGTGAAATTTTATAGACAAGCTCTTGAAATTGTCCCTATCTATGCACAAGGGAAATTCTTTGTCTGGTACAATATAATGATTTTTACAGCTTTAGATGCCACCCAGATGGTTTCCCTTAAAGTCAGCTTCGACCACCTCTTTTTCTGAAGTTGTAATGTTATGCTTAGTTTGGAGGAGAGGGAAATAGAGTCTTGCTTTTGATTTTATGTAAAATGAGGAATGAAGCAAAAGTACTAAATTCTTTCTACACAACTATAGTGGCAGTAACAAAGAAACACAGTAGCAGAAGTATCTTGCCCCCAAAATACAACTTCTAGGGGGAAAGAAATGATCATTAGAATCATTGACTTTGACTTTTGCGTTGTGTGCTACTTGCAAGGCAGTTACATTGATGGCCCATCAAGTTTTAACTTACTCATACAGGAGCAATCATGTTGTTCAGATACCAGGAGGATTAGTTACTACCATAGGAGCAGGAGCTGAATCACACTCTCCTGTCTCTCTTCCCCTGCTGTCACCTCCAACTCCCTCATACTACAGATATTATCAAGGCTCATGTATGGATGAACAGACTGCAGAGCCTTGTTAATACTGATCTTCAAATAACGGATTTGGACAACTGCTCTACTGATTAGACTCCAGCACAACTGCATAAGTTGGTGTTGGACTTGGTCTTAAATTTCCTGTTCAGCAGGTTTCAAAGTGACTTCGCTATCGAAATTGCACTGTCATGACCCTGAAAACTCTCTCCCTTCTCTGAAATCACCAGCTCCAGAAAAGACAGGACTAAACCAGAAGAGAACAAAGGCTCTGGATCTCTAGCTTTGGCTTGTCAGAAGCAACAAATGAAGAGATTCTTGATTCCTCTGGATTAAAAGGAGGGTTGGAATCCTCCTAGACATACGAATTATACATTAACCAGAGGACAGGATGGGAGCAGAACAGACTAAGAGTTGTGGAGAAAGCTGCAGGGAAACAGAGGCTTAGGACATATTCCTGCTTGAACAGTAAATGCAGTGAAGTCTACCACATAAAAGGGAACATGTCAAATATTAATGGTCTATGTAAAATCTTGTTACTACAGCATGGTAACAGCATGGTGAAGGACTCCTTCCTTACTTTCATCTCTCCTTCATTTCTTTGAATATAAGGACAACAGAAATGAACTTGCCTGTTCCAGAAGCCGAGCTGGGTTACCTCTGTTATTCTGACATACACAGGCATAAAGGCATGCCAGCTCCCAAAATGCTCTTCCTCTACTGTACTGATCTACTTCAGTATTTGCTGGAGCATGGCAGAGTTAGGTGAATAAACTCATTCTGAAAAAACATTAATGATGCACATTTTTCCCAAGCCCCCCCCCCCCCGCAACTGCTCTCCTAATGAAAAGATAACTACATTGTCCACTGTAAATACCAGTAAGTGCTTCTGCTCTGTTTTGTACAGCCTAGATTCATGTAAATTTTGAGATCGTGACAAGGAAGCCTACTCTCTCCAGTGGTATTTTATTATTTTGATTTCTCCAAATGCTGTGAATTTTACTATATTTTACTATTTAGCAGGCAGAATATTTTAAGAGCTACCATATGCTTGTTTAATAGGTCCCCTTAGATAGAAGAATCTGGGGGATGCTTCCTCTGCCTGGTATTAGCTTAAGCTACAGGACAAATCTGGTACTACCAATACCAACTTTTTTCTAAGTTATCTGGCAATGGGATCTACAGTCAGAAAGCTGTAGCAATACTTCACAAGTGGTTGATGACATATTTGATTCCTTCAGGAATGTTCCCCACCAACACATGTTTGGGTTTCAATGTTGTTACTCCTTCCTTGTTAGCTATATATTGTAAAGCCTGGAGCAACATGCTACAGTTCAGAAACCAGCCAACTATCACTGCATTACAAAACAATTCTGTTGCTCAATCAATATTTTCATGGCCTCCAGCTACCAGAAATGTCAGTATTTTTAGAGCTGCCAGAAAACTGAAATGTCATTTTCAAATCAAGGCCCAGATGATGATCTCCATTACACATGTATAATTGGATGCCATCAGAAACACTCAGGATTTGCAGATGAAACTGCTCAAAATACAGCCTCATCACTTCATTTATTTTCTATCTTTTCTCTTAAGTCATTATTTTTAGAACCCCTAATTGTGAGGGAAGCTAAGAAGCCAGAGACCTGGCTTATATTAGAACAGCAGTTAGGGCTTCTTAACTCTCCACTGACCAACCTCCTTGCAGGCTTGTAAAGTTTTGCTCTGGCAATTGGTAGAAACATCATCAAAACATCATGCCTCAGCTGGTGCGCTGACCAGAAACTTTTCCCTGCAGACTCAGTACTCCTTTTGATCGTACTCCCTAGCTTTCATTCTGTCATTTATTTTCTCCTCTTCCTGTAATATTAGCCAGGTTTCTGGCAATCAGTTATTTTCCTGATAGGACTCCTGTGACTTTTGAAAGCTGATAATCCAGAGAACAAATCCTTTACCTAGAAGTTCACTTTTCACTCTGTTATGGATTTTTTACTTCAGTTCATACCTTAAAACATGACAGCACACATGGGAAAGAAGCATCTTTTAAATGACTACTGACTGTGCAGTTAGTAATGGGGAACAGAGACTATAAGATAAAAACAATGATCAGATAAATCTAAAAGGAAGTAGGGGGAGTTAGGAACTAGTATTTTTTTTTTCCCTCTCATCTGGCTGTGCTCTACTAATCATCATCATGAAGAGTAGTGGAAAAGCAATCACATGAGTGAAGGTCAGACACAGCTATATCCAACAAGCTAGCCCACGGTCTCTTGTGTCTGCAAATAACCAGCAACTGAGGAAAGTTACTTAATATTTTTGGTGCATGACCATGCTCGTCAGTTTTAATTGGTGACAAGTGTGCAACCAATGAATTGTAAGTAGAATTTCATTTATCTATATGCAGCAGATCAATATTCACTCAGCCTGCAACTCCTTGTATCTCAAAGGGATAAAAAAATATAAGTCAGCAGCATGCTTTTGTTGTTGTTGGAATTTTTCTAAATAAATTATTCACCTTCTCAAAAGGCAATCTGATAAATGTTTATTTCTTCAAAATTGTGCTGGTTTTGGCTAAGATAGAGTTAATTTTCTTCACAGTAGCTAGTATGGGGCTGTGGTTTGGATTTGTGCTGAAAGCAGTATAGGTCACACAGGGATGTTTTAGTTACTGCTGAGCAGTGCTTACACAGAGCCAAGGCCTGTTCTGCTCCTCACCTCACCAGCGAGGAGGGTGGGGGAGAGCACAAAAAGGTGGGACAGCTGACCCAGAGTGACCCAAGGGTTATCCCATGCCATATGACATCTTGCTCAGCAACGAACTAGGGGGAAGAAGGTTGGCCAGGAGCCTCTGCTCGGGACTGGCTGGGCATAAATCAGTTGGTCATGAGCAATTGTTTTCATTTGCATCACGTTTCTTTCTTGGGTTTTATTTGTCTGTCTGTATTTTCTTTTTCATTACATTTTTTTTATTATTATATTTCAGTTGTTAAACTGCTTTTACCTCAACCAGTAAGTTTTGTCACTCTTACCCTTCCAATTCTCTTGCCCGCATCCTGCAGGGAGGTGGGCAGTGAGCTAGGGGCTGTGTGGTGCTTATTTCCTGGCTGGGGTTAAACCACAACAAGAACGCATTCTAACAATTGCTGATTTGTTACACTTGCAGTGAACTGAATTTAAATTCAGAGCAGGGCTCTAGGAAAACACTAAGCAGTGCAAACAAGAGAAGGTTGCAAGAATATTTTTTTCATCCACTTCAGATATTGCAAAGGCCTCCCATGGTACCAGGGGCACTAATTGAATTTAAGATGTAATAAGAAAGAAATTCTCGCCCTCACTTCATATGACAATGAAAGCCAACTCAAAGGTACTGGCAGGAGCAGTAGCACCAGAACAGCACACATAAGCACCAATTTCACAGCCAAGCAGAAGAGGCTGTGGAGAAGTAAAGTTTGCTGAGGAGTGTTAGCTGAGGGCAGTCCTGTACAGCAGTGGTGAAAGTTTCACAAGCACTCTCTTCAAGAGGGTACAAAATCAAACTGTCTATTTTGCAAATAACAATCCTTGACTAGTGTCATTTGCAACATCACAGGAAATATAGATTTCACTCTTCCTTTATCAGAAAGTTTAACTGTGCACAGTATTCTAAAAACCCTGGAATCAGTCCTGGAAACAGAGATCATTACGAATATCATTTTTGGATTTAAGCATTTCAGATTCTGAAGTATTGCCATCTCAGGAGGTTCACTTTGTTTTTACTAAAATATAAATCTTCTCTATTAATATCAGTTCTATTATTAGTTTCAGTGCTGAAAAACATAATGCAGACAAAGATGCATAATTCATGTTACGAAAAGCCCATAAAGTCACGCACCTGCAAACTGCTACGAATATGACCATTAGTGTCAATTTGATTTCAGATGAACACACAGCTCAAACCTGCAGTACGCTCTGAACCACAGCAGAATCACAGTAGTGATTCAATGTGTTAGCTAACAAAAGAATATTTGAGAAGACCGGAGGGGAAGATTCTTGGGAATACAGCAAGATTGAATGATTATCCATAGAAGTTAAATATTTTGCACTGCTTCCTTATCTTTGTTGAAACAAACACTACAGGTAGAAGCATTGCCTTCAGTAGGAACTGGAGCTCAGTATGGATTTTGAGTGATGAGATAAGCAGCACTGCAATCCCAGACAAAAAAGCCTCCAAACAGAGTAATATGGCAGACAGCTACAGTTTACTGGCAGAAAAAAGAAAGGGGTTATGATCATTAGTAAAGTAGAAAGAATATGAACAATGCAATAAAAAATGCTAAAAAAGAAATTGAGTAGCACAAGATGTAAACAGGATAAAATGAGAATCTGATTAGGCATAAAGACAGGTTTCATTTAGGGAAAGGCATTTTAGGCAGGAAGTTCAGAGCTGGTGCATTTTCATACATGCTGGAAGAGGGTGATACAGCTTTGACAGCAGCTTGCAAGTATGGTGTGGTAATCTAGATGGTAAATTGTAAGAGCCTGTTTAGAAGTCCTAATGGAAGAGAATAGAAAAGGATAAATAAACTTATACTGCCCAATTTTGAATGTGGCACATTTCTCTTTTGATTTAAATGCTGCCAAGTTTACCTTATACCAGAGGGAAAACATAAACATAGGGAGCAGAAGACTCCACTGCGGGGAAAAAAATAACCCTGGTGAACATGGATTAATCACTAATAATTATTTTAAAAGTCAGGCAGCAAAATACAAATTGTACATCAGCTGTAATTTATGTTAACTGCAGCTGTGCCACATGTGATACGCCTACACCCTCAAAAACAGAAAAAGGGAAATATAACAGATGTTGTTGCTGTAAAACATTAGGCAACATGAATGACTCCACTTTTCCTAAATAAAAATTAAAAAAGCAAGAGAAATGAACATTAAAGACCTAAACTCATAAAATATTAAATACCTCAGTTATTTCAGTATGTGACACCCTTTCTTGCTGCAAATCTTGTAGCTGCTGCTGTGTAAGTGGTGCAAAAAGAAAGGAAGCAAAGGAATGGGCATTAGTGTAAAATGATGGGGCTTTGGCATAAGCCATGGCATAGATGATAGATCCTAAAATTTAGAAGCTTTAAGAAAGTTTGGAGTTGCAGAGCTAAAAGTGATAGCCTTAATGAACTTTCTGTGGTTATGTTATATTGGGGAGGGAAGTGGAACATAGTTTAAGTCTTGATATAGGAGTTATTTGGGGAAAATAGCTGAAGGCTTTTCAGAAAACATTCAGGTCTTTGCTAACCAAAGAACTTCCTGTCCTAAGAGACTTCTCTGAAGGGCTTTTGTGAATAAGATACCAGTTTTATCCTTTTCTCCTGCTTGCTTGTGGAATAATCACAGTGCTAGCAAGGGCTCCTGCAGCAAGTTCGAAAGTCTTTTTCTCTCCTAATGACATCCTGCCCATTTTATTCTCCCAGGACAAGGCTCCTCTAGGCAGAGCAAGGATTGCAAAGAACAGTCCTCCCCATTGTCCTGATTACTGTTTGCTCTTTCATTATCTTGAATTTTTCTTGGCAGAACGAAGTTTCCCTGACTTGTCCAGTTTACCTTGTGTACCAGTCACTTACTACAGTGACAGAACATAGAAAGAAGTTAGACAATGTGAGATCAAGGTTCTGCTCTCACTTTTCCAAAGAGCTATGGGGCAGGGGGAAATAAAGAAACAGTTTTCTATTTCTATGCTTCCCCATGCCTCAGACCGTTGTAACAGAGGAATTGAAGATTACTGCCACATTTTTGTCCCTGCATATTCTCTCCTCCACACTGTCTCCTTTCCCTGAACTCAAACTACCAAAAAAGCTTTGTAGTATTACTTTTGAACCATTCAGCAAGCTCTAGCAAAGACCCGCAGTAATTGCTGAGAATTTTTTCACTTTTTTCCCCCAACAAATATAAGTCCTGTCTGCTGCCTGCACATCTTCCCTCCCCACTGAGCCAGGGCGCTGTGATAATCACGCCAGTAACATTCAGATAGAGAACAAGTGATGCAGCTAGCTCTATCTCAACTCTGACTTTCAACTTCACATTTTACTTGGATGTACATTTTTCCTCTAATGAGAACTGCTTTTAGAGAACTGCAGAACTACCCCAGATTTAGCCGGTGGAAGGAAGGAGTCTAATCCATCTAAACATGGGGGAAAGGGTGAAATCCTGCCAGCTCAGATCACCTCAGAACAGATCACCTCAGAACATGCAAATTAACCATCCGAATTAATTCCACCTGAAAAAGCATGTTTCATACATTTGTGCCTATAAGGACACCACTTAAATGACAGGCACTCCCGAGGGACTGACCTTACAGAATCCAGTTCACCTAATTCTGAGGCTAGCAAAGATCACAGGTTTGTCAAGTGGCATGTTACCAGACTGACCACCTATTTCATAACAAAGGTCTTTCAATCTTTATTTCATAGCAAATTTCCAGTCATCATTCTTACCTGTGAGATGTTCATACAGATACATTTTATATCTGCATCCCCTCCTTTCTGTCTGCGATAGATTTATGGGGGTTAAGAAATAGTTCCCACACTGGCATGACAAACACAGCAAGCATCCACCTTCATGAATAACAGAGGCACAAGGATGGACACCCAGCTTTCCCCTCCATCTATGTGCATGTGTCCACCCCTACTATCAGAGCAGTTTCATCTACAACGGCTAATGGCTTTAAAACACAAACTAAGCATTTCTAGAGGAAAATCTTTAACATTTTGAAACACCTAGAAACAAACAGCAGTTATAAGAAAGATTTTTCTGCCTCTCGAGTTTTACTTTGTCTTGTTTTATCCCAAAACCCTTATCAGAAAAGGAGAATTTGGGGTTGGTTACTAAGATTACCAAACTAAGAGTACAGATTCTTAGCTTTGGAAGTTATGTCTCTATACCCAGAACCACGGCTCTCATCACCACCTCTAGGTATTTTAACAATGAAGGCTTTGGTGATTCTGGAAGAGCTCACTGACAGTGAAGTGCCTGAACAAGCAAATATCTATAAACTGTTCTATTGACTTCAGAGGGGCTGCTTGTTTAAGAAGCAATTCTACAGCCATGACTAATATGAAAAAAACCCATCAATATCCTCTTTTTCTTCTTTAAGTCGTCATGGAGCTTGAACCTGCCAACACTCACAACCCCAGTTACATACTCGAGCTTAAGGCAAGATGCAGCACTTTCTTACCTTATTGCTACAATGTTTGTCTCCATGACTTACCAAGGCCAGAATTCCAGGTTTCCTTGTAATCTACAACCCTATAATATCGTATTCATCCATCTCATACTGCTTTTATTGGTATGAATACTTATAAAATGCCAGCACACTTAGCACAAATATATCCCTGAATGAAGAAACGTATCAGCTTATGCTTCAAAGCACAGCCTTTGCCCTCTGATTCACTGCCTGGTCTCCCTTTGCTATCATATAACAGCAGAAACTTGGCTTCTAAATCAACTGCTGAAACAATCATGGCCTGATGTAGCAGAGAGAAACTGAGGGAACCAGCTGTCCCCCTAGAAATCCAGTCAATTAAATCCTACCTGGAAGGGATCCAATCTAATATCAAAGATGTTGCCATAAGGGTAAGTTCCCTGGAGCACAGGGTTAATGATTTAGGGCATGTCAAGCTGGCCTGAAGCAGTGGAAATGAAGCCACACCTAAATAAATAAATACATAGGAAAGCAACCAAAATAAATATCTGCAGTAATTAACAAAAGAAAAAAATGCCATGGAGGTGCACTGCAGTAACTGCACACTGTTTAAGGGATATTCAATTTTTTTAAAGACATAGTCAAGTTTTCCTAAAATCTCACCTGAATATTTTATTTCCCAAGATCATTGAAACATGAAACACCAAAGAGTCTGTTAATACCCACGAAAAAAGAGTGAGAATAAGTCAGTCATCTCTGAAGGCAACTGCAGTTCCTGCTAGGAGCAGGTGAAGAATTTTTTTTTACATTCAAATGGAGACTGAAGGTTGGATGTCATCTTTACAGACTGTAATTCATCCTTATACATACATTGTCACCAGCATTAAAATACAAGAATCCTCATAGTCTCTAAGGTATTTATCCATTAAATCACAGTGAAGTAAAGGTATCTGGTGATATAAAGATTAAACTTCTCTAAACTTAATACTTCAGACCCAATCAGTACAACTAAATGCAAGTTTGGATGAGTTCATATGTTATTTTGAGGAGGTTTTTTAATTATTATTCCAGAATAATTTTGGCATTTATCTCACTGCAAGTGCCAGATGGGCGTCTATTTTTTACAGCTACAAATAATTCAGTATGCAAAAATTAACAAAACATTTTGGATATGAAAGCCACTAAATGACAATTGTAAAATGCTATTATACTCATTCTGAGGTTATTTTTAAGGCAAACTTTTCTGTCTGTCTGTCTAGAAGGGTTGAAAACTCCAAGAAAAAAGTTTGCCGTTTGCAAACAGAGTTAAGATGTAAATTAACCCTGTGTTCTGAGCCAAAGTTGAGGAATATCTAGAAAAAGTCCTGTTCAGACACACAGCAACTGAAAGGGAACCTGGATTATAATCATTACAATTTAGCATACATTTGAAGAGGCAGGAAAGATTCTGTTGTGATTTCACTTCTGGACAAGATTCCGTTAACATTTCTCAGTTTCTCCATCAAAAAGGGGATTTAAAAGTAATGTTCAGATATTTTTGCCAGGAATAATGAAATCTACATCCCTAAATGTGGATCAGGGAACACCAGTTCCCTGGAGTAGAAACACAGGACTGCTGCTGGAGCTCTCTTTAACCATCAATTCAGCGCTTAAAGCACATCAGGATGTGGAAAGACTCATCCCGACTTCTCCCATTTTCTTAAAGAGATATGATTCTCCCTCTTATTAAAGCATCGGGTGTCACCATACTAAGCAATGGATCTTGTAACCTCTCCCACCCACTGGCCATGTTCTGCTGCTAATAAATGAAAAATAATACAGTAAAATAAGAAACTAAACAACAAAACCCTTCCTTGACCATCTTGACAACACACATGAATACACATCCTTACTCAAACAAATATTTTTGTTTGCTCTCTCTTTATTTATTCAAAATGAAACAGTTCTACCTAGAAAAAAAGGAAGCTTATCACCCCCAAATGTACAAGCACCCCATAGTTAAGATGCCCCCAGAAAACACAATGGATCAAACTTTCTGCCAGAGAAATTCAAGGCTACCACTTCTCCATTTGTTCCAAGCTTAGCAGCCAAATTAAGAGATTCATTAATTTTGCTCCCCAAAACCAGAACACAGTCCTCTTTTCCTATTTTGTGTACACTGCTTAATAAGACGTTATAGTGTGGACAATTTACCCACTAAGTCAAGAACCATCAAACACTTTGACAGGATATTTTGAACTATTGTAATAATACTTAATTGATTCCTTAAGCAGTAAGAAGAACACGCCATATATGTGGTTCATGCCACAGACAGAGGAATGCAAAGTGGCTGAACTGCTTCTTTGGAAGGCAAACAAAAGAGCAAGTAACATTTTTAACAGCTGTATTTGATGATTACCTACATGCAATGTACCATTTATATGTATGTATCAACTTTTTTCCAAAACTTCTGTAACATAACCTTTAAATAAATTTGGCGAAGAAGATGTAGAAAACCACAGTAATGTTATAAAACAGGTGATAGCCGTGCTTCTGTTAGCCTCATTCTAGCTGCATTACTTTCCCCTTACAAACTGCATCTAGTAAGTTAATTAAAAGAATGCAGTTAGTTTCCAGGATCATTAATACACTGTGTTAAAGTTCTTTTTCACGAGTTGGGCAGCTTTACATTCATAACAGAAAAAGATTTGGCTATTTTGCCAAATTAGTTCTATCACCCCTTCACAGGAATCGGATGTAGGAACTCCGCATGCTATGATTTGTAGCAAGCTACTTACTTATGCTACTTTTGCAGTCTCTATTATCTCGGCATCTTAGCCCTCCAGTACAGCAGAGTGCTCTTGTGCCCACTGTGGCCAAGGACTAAGACACAGGAAAGGTTCAAGGGAG
The DNA here is from genome assembly GCF_004027225.2 of Strigops habroptila. Classification (NCBI taxonomy): domain Eukaryota; kingdom Metazoa; phylum Chordata; class Aves; order Psittaciformes; family Psittacidae; genus Strigops; species Strigops habroptila. The sequence continues at coordinate 27,297,291 of NC_044288.2, forward strand.
CTTCCAGTAGCAGGATCAGGGCCTGAACCCACGGTTTCTGAAAGGTGAGAAAGAAATAATATTTCGCAAAATATGTTTGGAGAGTAAACGTCCAATATACACATATATATAATAATATCTGAACAAATTATCAGAGAACTGCTAATTCAAACCAAAACCCTGTTGTCAGGGCTTACTGATTCCTCTTTCTGACCAACACCCCAAGCTGGATCCTGTGACATAAACAAGAAAGCAAGAGCTGAACCTATAGGTACTGGGAGACAATGCCTGATGCTGAATAGATTAGTTTTGTGTTGTTAGGGGGAATGAATATGACTGTGATGGGCAAGGCATAAGAAAATAGAAGTCAAAATGACAACAGAACAATCAAGTAAATGGATACTTGTTACCATGGCAATAAATCAGCATATGCTAGAAAGCGTATATGCTAGATTAGTTGGTTTATTACAAAAGGACAAGATTATAAAACGGGAAATTATTGTAATAAAGGGGATAGTGATAGGACAGATTGGAAAAAAGTATGGAAATGAAGCAAGGATTCGGGCTGCAGAGAGAGAGAGGGAGTCACCACCGTGGATCCAGTGGTGTCCCGGGAACTGTTGTCGTCGTCGTTGGTGGTGGGACTCCTTCAGGCTTCGTAGTCAGTATCGGAGCAGAGTCCCCCCCAGGAGTCCATAGTAGTCACCAAAGGTGGGTGTCCTCATGGAGGCGTCCTTCTGGAGTCGTCCCCTTGGAGGTACCCAGTGGAGTGTGTCTCGTGGAGTTGCCCTCATGGCGATGTCTCACGGAGGGTGTCCCTCAGGGTCCGTAGGAGTCATCGGTGGAGAGTGTCCTCACGGAGGTGTCCTTCTGGAGTCATCCTCATGGCAGTGGCTCCGTGGCGATGTGCCTCTTGGTGATTACCTTTTCCCGCTCTTATAATGAGTTGGGGGGAGTACCTCTGTTCTTCATGTCACGTGTTACACGTTCCTGGTGGACCAGTTTCCCTGGTCTTGCAGCCAGCTCTTCGACTGCACATGTCTGCACACACGTGTGCAGCAATTCTGCAGCAATTCTTGGGATAATGGGTAGAAATTCTCACACCAATCCTCGAGGTAATGGATGGAAGAGTTTTATCTCAGCTCTTTCCCACTCATCTCTCAGGCAATGGAGGGTGGAGTCCCAGTTCAGCTCCTCACACCCTTCTCCCAGGCAATGAATATTGGAGTCTTATCTCAACTCCTCCCACCCATCTCCGAGACAAAAGATAGGTGGAATTCCACCTCAGCTTCTCAGACCAATCTTTGAGACAATGGACACTGGAGTCCGATTTCAGTCTCTCACAGGGTCTGTAATGGATTCTGTATGTTAGCAAGAACTATCGGTATCATAGTGCCCCATTAACTTCCAGTTGATAATCCAGATAAGTCTTGTAAAATCTGTATTTAGTGTCTAGTACACGTCACATGAACTATTAAGGTCTAATTACTAAATCTTTGTGCTCTCTGTAAGTTGGACAAGTTCTACTGACAACGTTTGATGTTTCTATGAAGTGTCCACAAGGAGAAAAGATGCTCGTGATCTTACTAGGACATGGCAACCTACACCATCTCAAGTCACTTCCATGCCTAGCTCATCATTCACTTGTTTTTGCACCTCAGATCACCTGGATATTTTAGCTTTCTGCAGGTAGTCAAACAGGCAGAACTTCTATTACTGCTTCCTTTGAAGAAAGGGAGAGAGAGAGAAGCAGCAGCCAAGGGTCCTTTACTTTTGAGCACTCCTTCCGAGTTGGATATTTAATGTTGGCAGTCACACTGTAAGCTCATTCCTTTAGACAAATTCCTAGGAGAAGAACCTATACCAGAAATACTGGTTGAAATAGTAACTCTTCATCCTTGGGGTAAAAGGAAAAACTATTCCTGTAAGCTCAATGAAAACTGATCTGATGGATACGAATGAAAGCAAAAAAAATTTCCTACTGTATAAATACCTCCAAAGTAGATAAAACCCTTGAAGGGAAATGACAAACTTATAGAATCAAGTGGAATAGCAGAAAGATAAATTATTTCAGAAGTCACATTCACTCCTGTGCACTAAATCAGTAGTAGGACAAAAAAAAAGCCAACAACAACAACAACAACAACAAAAAAAGAAAAGAAAACAAAACAAAACACACACCCCCCCCCAAAAAAAATAAAAACCCAAAAAACCCCCAACTTGGAAATCACAGCAGGTTCTAACAGGTCAGGATAAAAAAGGAGGAACAGTCAGACCCAACAACTGTGCCTCCCCCTCTAAAATAACAAACAAAAAGTACCCAAAACCAAACCAAACCAAAACAAAAAACCATGAAACAAAACAAAACCCCACCCAAACCCAACAACAAACCAAAACAACTTTAGAGAAAAGTGTCAGCATTGGAAATTAAAATCTAATAACTTCTCTAAGCATTTTAGATGATGATGGTTTTGACAGCAGTTTAGAGGTGCTCATTTCAAACTGTCAAAGCAGATGATGTCACTGGAGAAATTAAAAGCCTATAAAAAAAGGAGAAGAATAAGAAAGTTCAGCACAAGCACTGAAGGAGAAGAGCCATGTTTCTATGACGATCCGTAATAGTGACAATTCTAAACGCAAATTGTTAAGGAGATTATTTAGTAACAATATGTAATCATGTGATCCCTGTTTTATCACTATACCCTTTTTATTATTTTGTGTGTAAAGCTGTACAGAGAAAAGAGTACTCCAAAGAAAATACAGCCAGGGCACAGGATTCAGGACCCCTGCTTTTTTAACCTTGTCACAAGCTCACTTTCATTTAATCTTCATTTCCCTTTACATATATTTGACTGTAGCCAGACCCATCCCTCTGGACATACCTTATATACATCCCACCCTACGGATATCTTCTGAGTATTCACTAAGTTGTTCTTCATGGAAATTTCAAGAGCCATGCCATCTGCTAGGAGGTTTTCACTGAAAATGGCAGTGCTTTAATGGCAATAACACTACTGCCAACACTGCAGCTCTGTTTCAATATACACCATCATGCCCACCTTCACCCAACACAACCAAAGGGGAAAAGGCAGTATCAGCAGACATCATGTCACAGCTTGGTACACATTTATGTCCTCAGAGAACACTAACTTTCTGAGGCATTTTTCAAGTACTTAATGAGACGTCAGTTCTCCTGTCAGGAAGCTGTACAGGACAAGGATCAAAATTTCACTTTTTGCTTCTGTTCCAACCCTTTATTATATCCTTCTTAAGAAGTCTAAAAAGTCTCTTTTTATATGTTAGTAATACCTTTAAATCTCCTTTTTGCAAAGTTATCATGGCTGTGCACAAGACAGAATCTAGTTCAATTCTGATCAGATTTATGTTATGACAGGTTTTAAATATAAGCAGATCTTTCCACTTTCATTTGAAAATACAACAAAGGCTGTTTATTAAATACAACAAACCCATCTATTGTCTTCTAATTGGAAGCCTTTTTTGCCAGCATGCCTGGTGCCTCACTAATCTGTACACAACTTAATAGGGAAGTTAATAAATTATACAAGAGAACTAATTATACCTATTTGTCAAAAGATGAGATTGTTAAACTGAGGATTTAAATAACAAGAAATGAGAATTTTATCCAAATTAGTTTGACCTAAACAAGGAAAAAGAGGCAGAAATTTTTCTAACTAATCTTTGGGTAGTAGAACCTATTATCACACAGGCAGTACATGGCTGAAAGGGCCACTATTTCACAAAACACTCAAACACTGCATTTCTTTTCCGATCATAGTGTGTCATCCTGACATCAGTCTCCTCAGCTGTCCAATCTGTTTATGGTAAAAATCCATGAAAGGGAGAAGTTAACACTCAAACACTTTATCCACCCCCTCTCCTTTTTACTAGAAGATTGCTTGTACCCACACAGTTTCTTAAAGTCTACCTTTGTATCTTCCAAATAGCAAAAATACTAAGAAAAGAGAAATACAGTGTATTATAGTATTCACTACAAAGAAAAAAAAAAGAAAAAAAAAAAAAAAACCAGAAACTTCTTCTAGGGGACAAAACTATTTTCTGCAAGTATGTGGAAGATAGGTCTGGTAAAGGTAACATATCTGAAACGGAAGATCGTCACCACTGGAGTAGAAGAAGTGCTGACCAGAACTAGAAGTGGTTTAAGCCCAGACGGTAACTCAGAAACACGCAGCCACTCTCTCACTCCCCACCTTCTTCCTCCCTCCACTCCCGAAGGGATGGGAAGGAGAATGGAAAGAATATAACTCCCACGGGTTGAGACAAGAGCAGTCCAGTAACCATGGTATAATACAAAACCACTACTGCTACCACCAATAATAATGATGATAAGGGAAATAACAAGGGGAGAGAATACAATTGCTCACCACCCGCCAACTGACACCCAGCCCAACCTGAGCAGTGATCTGGGCCTTCCGCATGACTTCCCCCAGTCTCTATCCTGGGCATGACGTGCTGTGGGATGGAATACCCCTTTGGCCAGTTTGGGTGAGGTGTCCTGTCTCTGCTTCTTCCCAACTATCCCTCCTCCCTGGGAGAGCATGAAACTGAGAAAGTCCTTGGTTGGAGTAAACATTACTTAACAACAACTAAAAACATCGGTGTTATCAGTATTGTTCCCAGGCTGAAAGCCAAATACACAGTGCTGCACCAGCTACTAAGAAGGAGAAAAATGACTGCTATAGCTGAACCCAGGACAGTATCCACTCCTTATCCCATACCATCCACATCATGCTCAGATGCCATATTTTAAAATATAGCATGGCTTTTGTCTCATATATATATATATATACACCCACACCCACACACAAAGAGAGAGATATCATTCCTTAGTCCACGGACTAATCCCTATAAAGTTGCTGAATTCATCCAGTCCATGATGTCAGGCTCCATTTCTTGTAACAGTCTTTCAGAGCAGGAGGGACGGTGTGTAGTGTTGGGTTGTTGCCTGTTGATGACACTGTCAAACTCGTCTGTTCACTGCTGAGCTCATCTGGTTTCATGAAATTTCATTCTTTGTTGGGGTGATGATTGGAGGGAAGTCAGGGTCAGTCGATGGTGACCTGAAGACATCTAGCTGGTGGGCTATAAAAGAGTTATATAGCAGGCAACAGGATACAATTAAGTTCATTGGCTGTTTCCCCCAAAATTCAATCCCCTTGAGGTACACATTGGACTTCCCCATCTTCCTGCATCACCCACCAAGTATATCCAGGTCCCTGAGCAAAAGCAACCCCATGAATGTGTTTCCTTTTACCTGAAGCAGGAATAACCCAGACTGTCTTCCCCAACAAATTCCTTATGTGCACCACAGGAACTTTATCCCCCTCTACCGTACGTAAAAGTTCTGATTGGGCTGGGCCAGCCCTGTTGGCAGATACCCTTGTGTCGACCAACCAGGTGGCTTGGGTACATGAGCATCTACGTGGCGTACTTCACCACCAGGTTCTGCACCCGAGCAGCGATATCTTGCCACAGTGCAGCAGCCCAGATGGGTTTACTTCTGCGTTGTCAGTTGCTCTGCTTCCATTGCTGCAACCACCCCCACAGGGCATTTGCCACCATCCATGAGTCAGTATAGAGATAAAATACTGGCCATTTTTCTCGTTCAGCAATGTCCAAGGCCAGCTGGATGGCTTTCACCTCTGCAAACTGTCTTGATTCACCCTCTCCTTCAGCAGTTTCTCCAACTTGTCACAGGGAACTCCATGCAGCCGCCTTCCATCTCCGACGCTTCCAAAGCACTGGAGAGGCCCACTGGCTTAGATACTTGCCTATACTGCCCCAAACACCCAGCCACTCATGAATGTCCAGCCTCGGGGAAAATCTCTTGGTGGTCCTCCTGTACAGTTGTTTAATCCTAGACAAGACCCTGCTTAGCTTCCAAGATTGGACAAGATTGGGAGTTCTTAGGGTGGTCATGCCATAGGCAAAACATAGAAAGCATATGCAGCAACAAGCTGATTCCCAGCAAAAGGAGAAGGATGCTCTCAAGGGCATTGAAAGGATATTCAAGAACTTTAACTTTTCCAGAATCTACTCCTACTGTGAACAGCTTTGTGGGAGAGCGGAGGGTGTGAGGGAATATCTGCTCCATAGGTTGACCCTCCGAGGGAAGGAAAAAGAAAGATGTGCAATTGCTAAAAAATTCCATTATGTGTCTACCAAAGTATAGAGGTGATGACCATGCCAGGAATGCAAGCCAGACCAGTTTCATGATCAATGATTCTACTACATGGTAACGTACTTCATTACCATGAAGTACAGCAAATCAAGAACCGATAAACACTAAAACAGCAAATACTGGCTGTAAGTAAGGTACAACATGCTGAAACTCTGAGGTCAAGCGCAACAAGTCTGAGAGCAAATAAATCAACATTGTAATGAGTGACTATTAATCCGAAACAATGAATGTTTATCACAAATACAATTAGACACACTCTGGTCAGATCTGTCGTTATCTCAACCCTTCGTGCCCCACGCTGGGCATTAAAAAGAACTGTCATGGTTTTCTACATGAGTAAAGAACCCAGCCAGTAACTCGAAACCATGCAGCAGCTTGCTCACTCCCCACCTTCTTCCTCCCTCCACTCCTGGAGGGATGGGAAGGAGAATGGAAAGAATATAACTCCCACAGGTTGAGATAAGAACAGTCCAGTAACCATGGTATAACACAAAACCACTACTGCTACCACCAATAATAATGATGATAAGGGAAATAACAAGGGGAGAGAATACAATTGCTCACCACCCGCCAACTGATACCCAGCCCAACCTGAGCAGTGATCTGGGCCTTCCACGTGACTTCCCTCAGTTTCTACCCTGGGCATGACGTGCTGTGGGATGGAATACCCCTTTGGCTAGTTTGGGTGAGGTGTCCTGTCTCTGCTTCTTGCCAACTATCCCTCCTCCCTGGCAAAGCATGAGACTGAGAAAGTCCTTGGTTGGAGTAAACATTACTTAGCAACAACTAAAAACATCGGTGTTATCAGCACTGTTCCAGCACTGCACCAGCTACTAAGAAGGAGAAAAAATGACTGCTACAGCTGAACCCAGGACAAAGATAAAGTACAGAACATGTGACAAGCTACTCAACATGTTTCCCTGCATTTGGTTTTACCTGCTGATAGCTGTGCCCAGATCAGTATGGAATTCTCTCTGTTTGGGTTTCACCACCTTATGTTTCTCCCTTCTTCTGTGCTTAAGAGGCAAATTGCAACAAACAAGATGGACAAAATCCGCATAAAACACACTTCTCAGTAGATATACTTTCCAAAACCAATTCATATTTGGGTGAACTCTCTTCACCATACCTTTACAGCATGGATACTGCCTACCAAGTGCCCAATTTAAAGAAGTTAATATTGGTTTTGAGATTAACTCTGAGCTTTTAAGTTAGTCTGTGTCATCTATAGTTTACTAGTTAAGCATCTCTAAGAGACAAAAAGCATCAGTAATATTCCATACTACAAAAGAAACTTACAATAAACTTTCTATTAGGACAGGATAGCACTAGAGTTACTGTTAACCTATATTACATGTATATGACATGCCAGAGTCTTTTAAAGAAGCATCTTTTGATCCCATACATACTTCTTAAGTTATTATAAAAAATATCAATATAAAGTTCAGAATCCCAAGGCTGTGTTCTAAAGCAATTTTTACAAGACATAAAGAAAAAGTTGTATTCATGATATATAATAAGAGCCTGACTATTGCAATGTTGAATCAAAAGTGATGTGACTTTTTTGTGACTTGAGCTGCCAGCTGTATCCTAGTGACTGTTTCTCCAATCCCTGCCCTGTAAAGCACTACGTGTGAGAAGCCAATTGACAGCAAAGGCACTACCTCTTGCATGTCCTGGTCACTAGGAACATGCACAGTGGAACTGGATTCTGACATATGACTTACAGGTACTGTTAAGAGCCATGTGGGAGCTAAAGAAGGCATGCAAAGAACCTGACAGCCTGAGCCAAGACTGTCAGAAGTTGATAGTTTGGGCATTTAATTGAAAGCAGAGATTCAAGGGAGTCTGAGGCAGCAGTGCCACTGAAAGAGGCAATTCTGCCCCTCTGGCATCAGTCTTGTTTCCATGTCTGTCTCCTTCAGTCATTTGTCTTGGCACAAATGTTTGCCCAACACAGTGAAACCCAAGGAATATAACTGGCTGAGACAAACAGAACTGAAGGTGGTGGAGGGTTGAAGAAGAAAGTAAAGGTTATCTCTAGCCACATAATTTCCCAATTCTCTTCAGCTCACAAATCTTTCCCTCTATAAGAGTGTGAAGACAGAAGCAGACTGTAAACTGGAAGGCAGGAAACACTAATTTAAACCTGCTTTGCAGTCTTAGTAAGGACATCCTGGGCTAACTTCATAAGTCTTGACATTCTGTTTTCTTACAGAAAGCACATTTGTATCCCTCTTTCCTGTTACAACCAACTTGTAGAAAAATGCCTGTATGCAGAAGCTGAAGTAAATTCCCAGTTTTGCTAACAACAATAGATATAAGCGCTTTTTAGAATTAGGTACACAAGTCCTTGCTTTTTAATTGAATCAAGTGATCACTGTTCAGTTTCTAAAAAGAAATAAACTATTTTTGTAACCAGAAGTAGAAAGAAGCTGTTTTCTAAGGGAGACTTTATCACCATGTCCTTAACAGGTGACTTTATCACCATTAAAAGGGTGGTTACAAAGAAGGCGGAGACTCCCTTTTTACATGGATAAGGGGAGGGTTAATGGGCACAAGTTACTCCCGGGGAGATTCTAATTGGACACAAGAAGAAAGTTTTTCACAATGAGATCAATCACCCATTGGAATAATCTCCCCAGGGAAGTAGTGGACTCCCCAGTGTTGGACAATATTAAGATTCATTAGGGCAGGGTGCTGGGCCATCTAGACTAAGTCATGCTTTGCCTAGAAAGGTTGGACCAGATAGGTGATCCTGGAGGACCCTTCCAATCTGGTATTCTGTTCTATGATTCTGCTCTTTCTGAATGCATTACAGTTCTCATAAGTTGTTCTGTAAACTTAACTTCTGGGTTCAGCTGTCCGAGGTTCAGCTACAGCAGTCATTTTTCTCCTTCTTAGTAGTTGGTGCAGTGCTGTGTTTTTTAACTTTCAGCCTGGGAACAATGCTGGTAACACTGATGTTTTCAGTTGTAGCTAAGTAATGTTTATTCCAACCAAGGACTTTCTCAGTCTCAGGCTTTGCCAGGGAGGAGGGGAAGCCGGGAGGAAGCAGAGACAGGACACCTGACCCAAACTAGCCAAAGGGGTATTCCATCCCACAGCACGTCATGCCCAGTATATAAACCGGGGGGAGTTACCCGGAAGGCCAGATCACTGCTCGGGTCTGTCTGGGTATCGGTCGGTGAGTGGTGAGCAATTGTATCCTCTCCCCTTGTTATTTCACTAACCATTATTATCATTGGTGGTAGCAGTAGTGGTTTTGTATTATACCTTAGATGTGGGACTGCTCTTATCTCAACCCGTGGGAGTTACATTCTTCCGATACTCCTCCCCATCCCTCCAGGAGCTGGGGGAGGAATAAGGGGGGGGAGTGAGCGAGCAGCTGCATGGTTCCAAGTTACTGGCTGGGCTCAAACCACGACAATTGGCTTACAACATTTACCAGACAATTTAGCTTTTTAGAACTCTTTTTGAGGGAGAAGAGAGAGCAGGAGGGAACAGATAACATTTACTGCACAATTTTAAGATTCAGCCTGGATGAATCAAAACCAGTCATCTCTTGAGCCAGGAAGTATATGAGGGTGCAACTGAATGCACTTAAATGCAACTGAAAACTTCATTCACTTCTACAAAGATAATTCTCCTTCCAGCATAGATCAACCGTAGACAGTCTCAAAACTAAGAAGTGGTAACTTTCAAAAACTTAATCTTATAAATAGAATCATAGAATGGTTTGTGTTGGAAGGGACCTTAAAGCTTATCCAGTTCCAACCCCCTGCCACAGGCAGGGTCACCTTCCACTAGACCAGGTTGCTCCAAGCCCTGTCCAACCTGGTCTTGAGCACTGCCAGGGATGGGACAGCCACTGCTTCTCTGGGCACCCTGTGCCAGAGGCTCAACACCCTCACAGGGAAGAGCTTCTTCCTAAGATGTCATCTATATCTCCTCTCTGTGTAAAGCCATTCCCCCTTGTCCTGTGACTACAGGCCATTGTAAAAAGTTCCTCTCCAGCTTTCTTATCACCTCTGTAGGCACTGGGAGTTGCTCTAAGGTCTCACCTGGGGCCTTCTCTTCTCCAGTCTCAATAAGCCCAACTCTTTCAGCCTGTCTCCATAGCACAGTTGCTACAGGAGAATAGGTGGAAAAGGGTTAGAATAGCAACAACTACTGCAATTATGACCTCTTTGCTGTTAGCATATTTACATGAATATAAGATTTGCATGTGAGTTCATTTTTCTTGTCAACTCTATTTTTATTTCCTTCACTGGAAAGCTAATCTGACATTCTTACCTTTAGTTTGTGAATAGCTACAGGCATAAATGTTATAAAATCTGAGTTCCCAAAATCACATTTGATAAACTGAATCTTTTCTTTCAAAGGGTGCAGGCTTGCTATACATTCAACTTCTACTGTGCTATTCTTCCTCATTCTTTTAGGAATATTAGTGTTCGATAACAAAACATACAGGACACCATACAGTTTATCTGTCAATCAGCAAAAGGCACAATAAAAAATGCAAGATCAAAGAATGAGGGCAGAATTACAGAGGTAAACTCACCACAGTATTACTGAGTACTTCTTCCTGCCACAAATACGTTCCATGAGTATACAAGACAGACCAGTCTCGTCAATCTAATCTTAAAGACAAGTTTTAAAGATTTCTTACAATGGAAAGTCTACAGGCTTTGGAGTTTCTATGGCCTTCACACTATAATTTAAGCTCCATACGTGCACCATCCACCATAAACAGATAACAGATTAGTCTCTTTCTTATTGAAACATCATTCTGTATGTTTTAAGATTTATTACACCCATCTTCTTTCTATTTTTACTCAAACAACTCTAGCTCTCTTTATTACTTTCTTATTTCAGCAATGTTTTCTGGACTTGCTGGTTTTGTTCCAAGCTCTATCTTCATTTGCTCCACAGCTGTCTGAAAAATAAAACTGGAAGTTTTCTAATACAGGCCTCACGAATGCTGAGTAAGGCAGAGAGATTATTTCACAAGTGTTACAGGCATGTTAATATAGTGTCAACTACTGCCAACATTAAGTTAATGACTTCTATTAGTTGTGATTCTCTGTAAATCCTAAATCCCTTTACACAGAAACACCATTTAGTCAAACTTTTCCATGCTGTATTCATGCAGCTGAGTGATCCTGCTGAAATGCACTACCCTGGCTGTGTCCCTGCTGAACTCCATTTGCCAGGATCATTTTGAGTTCTGTACCTGTCTCCCCATGCTCTTGTGTTCCTTCTCACTCTGCCAGGGCTGGCAGATTCAGAAGGTACACTGCATTCTACTGTCCACTTCATTAATAAAAGTACTGAGTAATATGAGACATAGGATATTGATGAGCCCTCCTTGATATATTGCTGTGTTTGACATTTGGCCAATTACACATATTTGTTGATTTTTTTTTCCCTGACTAATTCTATATTCACTAGGCAGTAGACTCCTCTAGACCACTTCCTTGTTTGAGGAAGAAAGAACCTTAAGACAATTACTTAAGAAGTAATTCTCTTAATTAGAAGAATGTTTAATGAATTCAGTGCAAGAAACTTTAGTCAAGGTGCATAGAATCATAGAATGGTTTGGGTTGGAAAGCACCTTAAGATCACCTGGTTCTAACCCCCTGTCATGGGCAGGGATGCCGGACCCTAGACCATGTCACCCAAGGCTCTGTCCAGCCTGGCCTTGAACACTGCCAGGGATGGAACATTTACCACTTCTCTGGGCACCCTGTGCCAGTGCTTCACCACCCTCACAGGGAAGAACTTCTTCCTTATGCCTAACCTAAATCTCCCCTGTTTAAGTTTAAAACCATTTCCCTTTGTCCTATCACTACAGTCCCTGATGAAAAGTCCCTCTCCAGCATCCTTGTAGGCCCTCTTCAGATATTGGAAGGCTGCTGTGAGGTGTAATACCTACTGTTTCTCTCCTTACAAGGAAATTAAATGGGTTTGTCATGATTTGCCCTTGAGAAATCTGTTTACTCAGTAACCGATCTTGCTAACTGGCAGGGGCTTATGAGATGTCTTTCCAATTATTTCTTGCTATATTTAAGCCAAACAGACTGGTCTTTAATTACCCAGCTCATCCTTTCCCTACCCCCTCCTGAATTACTATATTTGCTTTTCCCCAGATACTGCTTTCTTCCCTACACAGCCAATTCTTTAATTGCCCTAGAATTAATCACATCAGGTCCAGCTTCCCTGAAAACATTTAAGAACTACATTTAGAGCTAGAAATCTTCTGCATCAATTTCTTCATTGACATAAGTCCCCCAGTACAGAAGACTATTCTCTTAAGCAGCTAAAAAAATGTTTACAAAATACGTAAATCCTCAAAGAAAACACAAAGTGACAGTCATTTGGCTAAAGAAAATTTTCTTCCTACTCAGCAGGCATTAAAATCAAGAGAAGCAGTGATTTCTACCAATAAAAATAAGTTACTATTTTCAAGAAATTGAGAACATAACTATGCACCTGGGTCTCAGGATTTTTATAAAGTACATTTCTAGCTTTCCCTCCCAAAATTTGTTTCAGCCTTATTGTTCCTTTTTTGGAAACTAGATCATAATTGTAAATCTTTCTGCATTATTATTTTTAAAATGAGAAAAGGGAGCAAAGAAAAACCTGAGAGGCAACACAATGCACAGAGAGCAATAGGGTTAAGTCAAATAACTGTGCTTTCAATCTTCACTGCCCTGCTACAGAAGGACCTGAGCAAGCAAGCCTGTTTCAAATGACTTTGAAACATGAATTCCTTTCCAGCTCTCACACAGAATTACAGAATGGTTGAGGTTGGAAGAGGGGGTCATCTTGTTGGCTCTGGAGATCATCCTGCCCACCTTCCCACCCCGCTCAGAGTCACTTAGAGCAGGATGCCCACAGCTATGACTAGACAGCTTTTGAATATCCCCATGGAGACTCTACAACCTCTCTGGGCAACTTGTGTCAGTGCTCTGTCACCCTCACAATAAAAACGTGTTTACTGATGTTCTAATGGAGCCTCTTGTGTTCCAGTTTGTGCTCACTGTCTCTTGCCCTGTCACTGGGAACCACTGGGTAGAGCCTGACTCCATCACGTTTGCACCCTCCCTCCAAGTTTTTACACACATTGATGATATTCGCCCTAGCATACATGCCTTCTCTTCTCCAGGCAGAACAGTCTCAGTTCTCTCAGTCTCTATAGGAGTTAAGCTCCAGTCGCTTAATCATCTTGGTGGCCCTTTGCCAGATGGACTCTCCTGTAGTTCCTTAACTCTCTTGTAGTGGGGAGCCCAGAACCAGATGCAGTACTCCAGTTGGGGCCTCACCAGTGCTGCACAGAGGGAAAGATCACCGCCCTTGGCCTGCTGACACTCTTTCTTGTAGTGCAGCCCAGGATACCGTCAGCCGCCTTTGCTGCAACAGCATGTTGCTGGCTTGTGCTCAAATTGGTGTCCACGAGGATGCCCAGGACCTTTTCGACAAAGCTATCTTCCAGCCTATCTACTAGCCCCCAGCATGTACAGGTGTGCAGGATTATTCTGCCCCAGGTACAGTGCCCTTTGCGCTTCCTGTTATTGAATTTTGTGAGGTTCCTCTCAGTCAATTTCTCCATTCTGGATGGCAACACTATCTATCCTCTGTTGTATCCACCACCTCTCCCAGTTCTCCATCTCTTCCCTGTTTTGACTATTCTGAGCATATGTGCTTAGAACAGAGAAAGTTTTTCCTCTCACTGTATGCTTGGATAAATGCAAGTATTTGGCATACCTAGTTCTTTCAGCCCAAAAAGCCAACCGTATCCTGGGCTGCATCAAAAGAAGCGTGACCAGCAGGTCAAAGGAGGTGATCCTGCCCCTCTACTCTGCTCTTGTGAGACCTCACTTGGAGTACTGTGTACAGTTCTGGTGTCCTCAACATAACAAGGACATGGAGCTGTAGGAGCGAGTCCAGAGGAGGGCCACGAGGATGATAAGAGGGCTGGAGCACCTCCCATATGAAGACAGGCTGAGAGAGTTGGGGCTGTTCAGCCTGGAGAAGAGAAGGCTGCGTGGAGACCTCATAGCAGCCTTCCAGTATCTGAAGGGGGTCTATAAAGATGCTGGGGAAGGACTCTTCCTTAGGGACTGTAGTGGTAGGACAAGGGGTAATGGGTTCAAACTTCAACAGGGGAAGTTTAGATTAGATACAAGGAAGAAGTTCTTTACAGTGAGGGTGGTGAAGCACTGGAATGGGTTGCCCAGGGAGGTTGTGGATGCTCCATCCCTGGCGGTGTTCAAGGCCAGGTTGGACAGAGCCTTGGACCACGTGGTTTAGGGCAAGGTGTCCCTGCCGATGGCAGGGGGCTTGGAACTAGATGATCTTAAGGTCCTTTCCAACCCTTACGATTCTATGATTCTATGATTCTATGATTCTATGATTCTGTGATTCTATATCTAAGACGTTGTGTTCTGTAAAACACAAGGCCAAAAGTGAAATCAAGAAATATGTGCTAAGAGGTGACTGAACTACAGATGTGTCAATTGACAACTGAACCTATACTTCATGTCGAGTGCAGTCATCTGATGCTCATGAAGTGGACACAGTCTGAAAAAATCCATTGCACACAGTGTAAGACTCTCCTGTTAATACAGATATCAAGACCAAATTAACTCTTTTTATCACATTCAGATGTTCTGTGAATAAGCACCTGCTGCCTCCCACTGCTGCTGCTACTCAAAAAATAAAACAAAACCACCCCACACTAACCAGTCCTTAAGTCAACCTCTGTACATGCCCATTCCCTGAAGGCAGAACAGCTGTAACATTTGAGTTAGTATTTGCCAGACAATACGATGGTCTAATGCAGCAGAGAGGACCTACGAAGTCTGCAGAGGACTTTTTCAAAATATGACACAGGTTTTGATTTCACTTCTTTAGAGTATACAACTGAACTAAGAGGCAATATAATATGTTGTCTTGACAGCTATCTGTATTTTCTTCTTTTACTCTTTTTGAGAATACAATTTTACTATATGCTGTCCTAGAAAGATGCATTCACATTTCACATGAAATAGCCTATATACGGCTATTTCACACCTTGAAAATACTGTTTCTAGGGCCCAAAATAAATAAGTGGCAGTTAGGAGAAACTTGGGTTTCATCCTAGAACTGCGTCTGTAACTCATTATAAAAACTTCTGCCCTTCTTGCTTTTAACCAAGCAAATAGCTGAGATGTAGTATGAAAGAATCAATTCCTTCTTGCAGAGTCCACTGCAATATAAATATCAAGGCAGGAATTAAACCAGATTCTGGACTCACTCCAATTCCAGCAGTTCCAGTCCTTGCCTTTATTTTTAGTTGACTACCAACATTAGTATATCTTGCTATGATTGTGCGCAATTTTGAACCTTACAATGAGAGCTCACCTACTATAAAGAAGAACCTTGCTCCATGTCTGAGGTACAGTATGAATTCAACTCCCTCCTTCTCTTTTTCCATATCAAAACAAATCTGTTCTAGAAAGAAAAAGCCTCACTAGAACAATAAAAGAAATTTCTGATAATCACTTTCTCCAACTACTGCAGTTGCTGCTTACTGGATTACACATAGTCGCTATGATAATTAATTCTTTCAAGCCCCAGCTACCAAATATCCAGAGATGGAAATATTTCCTTGAGGGAGCTACATAGTATTTCACCTCTGCACCTGTTCTTCCCATATTAGTTTATTGTTCAAGGCAGTCCTATAGATGCCAGTGCAAATGACTCAGCTTTTGCGCAATGATTGTTGATCGGGTACATAACCATTACTCTGAGTCTTTTTTTGCCAATGAAGCTGTGATTTGAATATCAATTTTCAGCTTAGGTCAGCTTAAAGGTGCTTCAACAATTACATTCAGTTGAACCTAATTAAAATGATCTTGAAGTATCTGCGTTAAGGACATCATGATACCAGAAATGCTAAACCACATAAGATAAATACAGCTATTGCAATTAATTACACTAAATTGCCTGAGCCAGCAAAAGGCCTAAGTGCCAAGGATCTGAGGTAGTATCATTCCGCCCAGCAGAATGTCTCTATAACCAATATGCATAGAGACTTGTGTAAAAGTCAGAAAAGAGCACTGGGTCTTTTTATGTACCTGCTATATAACAACTTCTTTAAGAACAGTACAATTAAGGATCATACTTTTTTAATAGCTACAAAAAACAAACAAAAATGTCACCGAGAAAAAACAATGTAAAGTTAATATAATTTCAAAGGGGCAATCTCTCCTCCTCAGAAAACCTAGTCTGTCCAACATAAAATACTCTACTTGACCTTCAAACACCCTTCCAACGCAGAATATTTGGTTTTTGATTTTTTGAAAGAAACACACAGGAAACCAACACTCCTTCAACTAACTACTAAAAGGAAAGATAACCACATTTTTTTCTAATTTGCTTTTTTCAGAGATAGGGCACTCACCCCTTTTCCTAGGATCCAGCCGCCATACTCCTATCTCTACAATTTCTATAGGATAGACACTTTACAACAGGAATTCTTAATATTTGTTGAGGTTGTCAGAGATTGCATAAATAACATAACAAGGTTTTGCTGTTGCAAAATGTAGAACTAGTTACCTCGACCCTCTGGTGACATGTTCACCTCACTTGGCTCTACCACTCCAGCATATGGAAGCTTATTTCTTACAAGGAGAAGAGTTCCCAGAGAGATCAGCAATGCCCATCTAAAAAAATCTGCAAAATGCCTGGCATTATAACTTTCTCTAGAAAAAGATGGAATTAATAAAGCTTGATGTGAAACAGGAACTTGCATCAGTTTTCCGCTCTTGAATTATGTTTTTCCACTAGCAGTTGCAAAGTATTCCAATTGAATGCAGCCTAGGCAATTGAAGTAATCGTGGCAGAGGAGCAAGCCTACTCAGGGCTGTTTCCATCCATTTGTTACAAAAATTCTGCTTATGTAGCATGCTATCAACCTTTGCCAAAGTATTCCCATGTTATTTAATAAAGTATCTTGAAGAGGAGATAAACGATGAACAAAAATTGTTGCTGAGCATAACAGATCTCAACCCAAAGACCATAGATGTTTAAGACCTAAAACACACTAGTTTGTGTTACTCAACAGCTATAGGCTATGGATGGTTAGGAAAGAAAAATCTTTGTTTGCAGTAAAGAGAGCAGAGCAAATCAATAAACAGAGTAATAAATAGCTTGCCTGCATATTGTGCGTATTTCACATCAAATACATGAAAGAGGGACAAAACCCACAGAGTTAATTTTGTCCTCAAAGTGAACTGTAGCATCAAACTTCACTGGAGCTTGCTCCTTACTGCTACACATTCCTCCTACTTCTACAGACAGGACTAAACAATAGGTAAAAACTATTGAGCCATTTTATTAAAGTTCTGTTTTTACAGTCTTTATTAACTTGCTGACAATCAATTGCTTCCTATAAGCTTAATTACAATAATTACAACCTTAAAAGTTAAAGAAATGTTCAAGTCTGTAAACAAAGCTTGGTCAATTTGAGGTAATGGGTAGTTGAAACTAAATGAGATTTCTGTTCAACTGCGTTCATACGCAGCCTGCTCAACATGTTCAATATTACAACATAAGGTTCCAGAACAACCTTGAAAACTATGTAATTGGTACCCTCAATATGGTTAGCCCTATGATCCTCAATGTCTGCTGATTAGCTTCCATTTATCAAACCAATTTTCTCCTCCCAGAACACACACAGTTAAATCCTGAGGAATTATTCTATATATGGTACTGTAATAATATTCTTTCTGACCTTTGTAGTGCGATACTTCAAGTCAACATGGCAGCATCATGTTTCAACATTTAAAAATCACACTTTTCCCATTAATCAATAAGTCAATGGATTACTAATAAATTTTTGATGTTGAACAAACCTCAAAATTAGCAGCTCTAGTTCACCTAAGACTGCACCATCAAATGCCCTGCATTGGTTGTTGATGTCACTCTGCTTGCCAGAACCAAGTTCCCAGGACTTAGTAAACAGCTGGTACTTTTTGTGATTATAAAACTTCCTAATAAACCAAACGATTGAGTCTTTAGATGTTAAACTACTTTTTCACAGATCATCACTCAGTTTTGTTTTGCGTCTTGGCACATTTCCTCAAATTGACCTTTGCTGACAAATTACTATAACCATTTAGTAGCAGAAGTTTTGCAAACAGCGTATTTCTAACTGTCTTCTTGTTTATACCCTGTGAGAACATGTTAATTTTTCAGTTGTTAAGATCTACTGCTTCATGTGTCTCATCACCACAGCCTTAAAAAGTCAGACAGACTTCACGAGTCCCTTTGGAACTCCGTTTGGCTTTTATCATCAAAAGCACATGCTGATTTATATATATGTATGCATAAAATTTTTGATTTTTCCCCCTGAAAGATTGTAATTGTCAGCACTGCAAATTCAACAGTGGTTTGCAAAACAGTATCAAAGTCTTATATTTAAAACTATGGAAAGGATTTCATAGAGCACTATGCATACAAATAGGTAGGATGAATGCAATAGAGTTACACTGCTAAGCACAAGGTAATCCAGGACATGAGCCTTCTGCTCATCTTGCATGTATGTCTACCTAGGAGCATGCACCTTGCTTTTACTAAGAGACATAGAAAAAAAGAAAGGAAGGAATGGGTTTTCTGGTATGTCTACATACTCAGCTTCAATTTAGCATACAGAAAACCAGATTAGTTTCAAGCAAACCAGTTAATGCAGAAAAGCAGTCTAGCTGTAGCCAGATGGTAATGAAGGATCAGTCTGCTCATAAAGACTTCCGGACTCCTGCATTAAGAAGTTACTTCTGGTACTCAGCTAACTTCTTTAAAGTTAGCTTGCATGCAGTTTACAATATCTACATTTTGCTAGTATCTCTGTTGTAGGTTATTTCTGAAAACTACAGGAAAAAAAAAGGTTAGATTTACAGAGCAGAGCAGTATATATAGCATTTTTTTTCATTACAACATCTGTCATTCCAAAGGACTGTTATATTAATGTAAAAGAGGCCTAAAAAGTAAAACATGGTAACTATATGTTAAACATTGAAACCAGATTCATAATTTTATAACACAAAGATTTCTGCCTCCTTAGTATGTGGAAAACATCCACTCTTAAGTCTTTGTCACCTTTTGTTAAGGATACCAGGGGGAAAAGAAAAACATCCAAACCTTGAAAATGTAAAGGAATAAATGAAGCTTTCTTTTTAAAAAACACCATTTATTTCCATTCCTTTTAACTAAAGGACATGGGGAGGGAAAGCATCTTTTAGACAGCGCTAATTGTTCTCTAATATATTAAAATTCAAGCATGTTGAAAATATATTGTTTCTTTGAAAATAATTTGGGTACACACAGAAGGAGAATGAGGACTACTGGAAAAAGAGAACACCATTTCTGCTGTTGGCATATTCAAATTCCCTCTAGGTGGAAATCAGGAGAAGCATGGAATGGTGCCAGCTACTCCAAAATCTGGCAAAATTATATGAGTGTTAGGTTTAAAACAGAGAGGTTTTGCCTGAATTTTTGGTCATAGGATCTTTTTACTTCTTTGAAAGAGTAGATTAATGTAAAACAAAAAGGTAGAAGGAATCCACTATATTCTCATATATAATACGAGAGATGCACAGCAGCAGCATAAGTCAGTGTTCAAGGTTGAAAGGAGTTGGTCAAAGGATTCTGGGACTCCGAATGAGAGCACTGGCCATAAGAGCAGACATCTATCCATCTGGCATCAACTCGTGACTCCCCCTGAGTGTTAGCCAAATGCAGTACTTCATTCCTGTTCGGCTCACCATGCAAACTCAGCTTCCATCACACCCATTTAATTTACAATTTCTGTGGATCCTTAAAAGTCATGCCTTCTTGTGTGGACTATCCCAATGTAACACTAACAATTGCCAACTTGTATAAGCCACCTTGTACAAGCCAACTTGTACAACAGCTTAGACATCTTAACCCAACAAAGTAAATCTAATGTGCAGAAGACACCCTACTGAGCACTACATTCCTATCCCCTTCTGCAGAGATCTTCAACTGAAATATCATTTCAGGTCAATATTACACACAAAATTAAATACAAGAAAAGTAATAAAAAAAGTGGTAAGACGACAGGTCCAAAACCCAAATAACTATGAGTGATCTCTTGGTGGAAAGGAGGGTGTGTGAGAAAAAAACATTAATCCCATAAGAGAACTAGCAACTCTCAGAAGTAGCAGAAAAGAATAACTGCAAAACAACACCTTTAGATGTACTTTCTTCAGTTTCTTATAATTTTATTTCTCTCCCTGTTAAAGCTCTTTAGTCATCTCTTCAGGAATAAAGGTGTTAAGCAAGTTTCCAGCTTCTGGAATTTTATTTTAATTCCTAACCTTTTGTTTCTGAATCGGCCAGATTCTGTTTTCTCTGCTTTGAAATCCATGAGCAGGAAAGTAATGCTTGTACAGATATTTGCTAAACGCTTCACTGAAGGTGGCATAGCAAGGAGCTGAAAACTTGTCACCTGTATCTGTCTATCACACAGACCTTGTACTGAAAGAAACTACGCAGTTGTGAAGTCAAACAGTTAAAAGTTATAAAGGACACTCTACTGAAGTTTTTGTCAAATGCTTAGAAAAATACCGGGATTAGGGTCATTTTTGAAATCTCATTCAGCTCCTGTATTTATTTTACAGATATTTGCAGAATTTATTGCTGCCGACTGCCCACATCACAGTCCCATTTTCTTTACCGAGTTCCTCACTCTGTCCAAAAGAGTTCCACAGCCTTTCTCTCTCTCCCGATTCTGATTACACTACTCCCATTTCAACTCAGATACTCCTTTTCCAGCCAATCTTCTGTCTCATGTCCCACAGTTTGGCTCCTATTCCTTTCAGATTGCACAATCCTGCCTTCAAGAAGCAAAGAACATTTACCTTGCAAGAAATCATAAATTTTATGCCATTATCATTTACAAAACTTCATGGGGAGAGGATACGGTCTCAGAATCAGCACAGCTTCAAACTCCTCTCTACCAAAGGCTATGTGTCTTTTTCAGTATAACTGCACATCTTGGGAAGCAAAATAAAGATGATGGAGTTTCCTGCAGAGGAATGGCCCATATTACACCACACTTTTCAGATCAAGATACAAGAGTCTAAGCAGACAGATGTGTTATGAAAGTACTTCAATAAATGGAGTAAGAAGCACACATGCTACAATTTTCTGTGATTTTTGTGCAACTACCTGAAAGTACATTCAATGGCTGTCTTTCTTCCTCTTCAGGAATAGAACAGTCTCAGAGCAGTCACTGAAATGGTTTAGTACAGTTTCAAGTTTGAACTGACAGCAGCATTAGAAAACTAAAACCTGCAGTGCTTTCATATCCACATATGCAGCTTACAATCCTTACCATAGATACCACCATCTCCCTTCCTTTCTGAGCAGTATGAGAAAACTGCGCATCAGCCACCATCTATTCTGACTCAGATCAACACAGCTGAAAGATTGTTGCCCAGAGTGTTATATTTCAGAGAGCATTTGGCAAACCTACAGGAAGAATGATCTGTTATTTTGGTGAGACTGCAGTTCACAAAGCTAGAGTGGCACCAAGTGGCAAGCAGCTGAATTTGGGTCTTACTATGCGCATTTTTTCAATCACACTAGAAGCCATACTTGACATACTATCAGTTAAAATAAAATGGTTCAGCAGCCAACTTTTACTGGGAGTCCAGATTAGACTTATTGGAAATCCCACTTAATACTCACACACAAACTAACAAGGAGTAGAGCTTCCCACAGAGTACTCTTAAGTGAGTAAAGTTCAGAATTACAAAGTTGACAAAAAGCAGGAAGTGAATGAAAGTACCCTAATTTTCATGATCAGACACAATCATAATTAATCTTTATTGGATGGCTTGACTTTTAACATTCAATGCTACCCATTCCTCCACATTGGAGCCATCACAACTCTTATTACATTTTAAAAGCAGCACCTCTGTATTTATTTTCCTCCTTTCTTGCATCTGTAAAATATACACTACCACCCCATTCTTAAAATGGCTTGCACATTGTCGCTTCTCTGAGCAGCTCAGAAACAAACTAAACAAACCAAAAAAGCCAACAGAAAAACAAACAAGAACACTGTATACCTTCAAAGATCATGTCTGGAAAAGTGTCTTCCCCTCTGGTTAGTTGCAATAACCGTACACTTCATCCCACTCCTCCCCAGAATACATCAGGCTTCTAATCAAATTTGGAGGAAGAAAAGAGGAAGAAGGATGAGTATTTCTGCGAATAACAGGATTTCACTGTTTATAAAAAAAGTAGAAAAGCAAAATAAAATAAAATAAAATAAAATAAAATAAAATAAAATAAAAGGACAACACACCCCCACAGATATACCCCCTCATTCCTGAGCTGTGATTCTCAACAAAAAAACCAGCTCTCCAGCTATTTCAAGGGCACCAGTGCATTATTTCTATAGAAAATGAGAGACTGTTTTCATTATGTATTTGTACTGGCTAATACCTAATAGCAACTATTATTTACCCAGGCAGCTGACAAAAGTGCTCGTTCACATGGAACAAAGTATTTGATGTTAAACATTTTTTGGATACTTTGGCTCAGTTTTTCAAGTAGTGAAAGGCAGTTTCACCTTTTGTCTGGTATAACTGATTCATTGAGGATAGAAAAGTCCTTGTCGTAGGAACAATGACTAAAACCAAAGAAGACAGAATATCCTCATAAATCTGAGAAAGAAGGGAAAAAAACCAAACCACAAAACCACACCCTCTGATAAGATCCTTAAAAAAAAAAAAAAAAAGATGAATAGGAAATTCTTTATATCTTTGGAGATATGTATAATCAAAAAACCACAGACATGGTCAGTTACGTATTCTACAGAATATTTTACCATTTACAGAAAAACATGTTCTGGGGAAGTGAAGAAAACGAAGCCTTATAAAGGCAGGTTTTCATTGTATGCATTGCATCACAGTGATGATGGGCAGGTTTATAATACCCCAGTAATGTAAAGATGACAGCCCAAGACTGCAGCTTGGGTGAGACTTCAGTTAAATAATTTGAAAGCCGGCAGAGGCTGAGAGGTTTGAGCAGCCATCAAAGTCCCTGAAGCTTCTGAGCTCTTTCAGTTGCATAGGCTGTAAGGAACATGGCCAGCCACTTTCCAGCACCATCAGGTTGTTTGGCTTCTGGATAGCAAGGCTCAGTCTTCAGTCAGATGATGCAAAATCCGAGCTGTAATGATTTTTACTACACAAAAGCACTAAATGTCTCAGAGGTTGGTTTGGTTTTTTTTTTTAATTTGATTTCAATGTCAGGTGGTTACATGATGCATATGAACATTCATCCCTACTGCAAACCAGTGCTTTGTCCATAAGCTCTATTTTCATTTCTACTTTTGACAGATGGTAGCAATGTTGATCTGCTCATTAGCAGCAACTGATTTCCAGTTCCAAAACAAGTTAAATGATCTTTGTATGATTTCCCACTGAGAGGTAATTAATGGATATTTGCAAGCTGCTTGGAGATCCTCCTATTAGGGGTGTGTATGTTTGGTTTGGGGATTTTTTGTGGGTTTGGGTTGTTTTTTGTTTGTTTGGGGTTTTTTGGTTTTTGTTTTGTTTTGGTTTAGGTTTTTGGCTTGGTTTGGTTTGGTGTTTTCTTTGTGGTGGTGGAGTAAATGCTGCACAATACTTACAGCCTGTATTCCACAATGTTACACAGTTTAATTTTGCAAGAATTCTCACACCTCACTTTATTCTCTCATGCTTAAACCCAAGATTCACTAAGACTAGTCACATCTGAGGCACCACCACCTTCACTTTCTGTGCCAGACTGAATGCCTGCTTCTGCCCAAACTCAAAACCTGCTAAAAGCTAGAAGATGAAGACTGTGGCAGTCACGCTGAAGTTCATTGCTTCATCACTTCCCTGTCTCTACCACCTCCACCTATTTGTCCAACTTCACTACTGATGAGAGGTTTATGCTTAGATTATACGGGATTTTGGAATAAATTATGAGCTTCATTTTGTACCATGCACAACAGGGTCCCAATTTAAGGAGCCACGCTTCCTATTGATTGCTAATTGTTATGTGAATTTCAAAAGTAACAAGGTAATAGGGCTGTGTTGTCTGCAAAGGCACAGATTCCCTAGTTGCTTCTGGTTTGGTCATTATAAACAGTGACTGGGAAAGACGACAAAGAAAAATATTCCAGTTGTCAGTGAAATTAGAACACAGACATTTTATAAACCGCACAAGGACAGCTATGCTTCCTTGGAGAAGTGGAAAATCATATATTTTACAATAACACTCACCTCCTTGGAGATATGGCCACTGGTAGGCAAGTGTTTAAGAATGCTAATAACAACTTTGCACAAAGATACACAACGTAAAGACTGTAGGATAGTAGAGCAGAATGGCTCATTTCAGTCACTGCTGTTATATATGACCATGCTTGGTTTTATTTAATTTGCTTTCAGAAAGCATTACAAATGGCTGAGATATCTAAAACACCACTAATTATTCTTCTTGAAAGACAAGGATTACAAGGATTTTCTCATAACAGTCCTTTTACTTCTCCTAGTTCTGTCTAATCACTTGCTACTTGTCTGCAAATGGATTTGGTCTCATAAATAGTAATAGTGGTGACAGATGTTTTTCTGCCAGTCAAACTTAACATTCAAAGTTCGGTTGATTATTATGAATAATCTACAATGTCCTTCATAATTAAGGCTTCAACTTTGTTCCCACTAAGGAGTTCAATTTTGACCTCCCACTCACATCTATTAATTAAGGAGAACTTTAAGTGATATTCAAGAATCGTGGCAGAAGAATCTTCCTTCCCATTCAGAGTAAGTTGAAGGAGGAAACTCCTATCTATGCAATGTATTATAGATATTGCCATCTGTCAGTTTTCTGTAACTCTATTGGAAGCTGAGGCAACAGAATGTCATTGACAGCTCCTTTACTAAGATCAGGATGGACTATGGGCTCAGAAATTACAGGGAACAAGCAAGCACTATAGCTATCTTCCCCCTACTTCAGCTTATTTAAAAAAGCTACCTTCGTCTCAGGTGCAGAAATCCAAATACCGTCAGTAAGCTGACCCAGAGAAAAGCAGAAAAATTTTCCTAACACAGCAGAATTTTTTTGGATGAGTTGAATTTACTCCAATGATAACTGATTTATGATGTTCCACTCTTAGAGGTACTCAACCAGATTTCTAAAAATTCTTCTTTGGGCAGTCTTCAACAGAGAGAGAAGAAAGGTGATAAGACATAGTTTAATGGACTTATCTACTGAAAATCTAATGCACAGGGACAATGGTTTGTTACCTAGTGTCCAATTTTAAAAGTTCTTAAGATTTTAATAGGCTCACTAGATCGGTATGTTGACTCTGACAACCCAATTTAGGCTCACTGGCAGTTTCAGAGACACGGCATTAACTGTTGGAGCTGACCAGTTTAAACAAACTCCTTACTTCACAACAGCCACGAAAAAACATAAGCTTTTCAGAATAGCTGAGCCTAAAGAATTTGAAAACAACTGAGGGATGTGAATAAGCAATATAGAGCCTGGACCTATAATGAATTTCCAAATAGACCTGCATTTGTTATGCAGGACAAAAGGCACCAAGGAATAGGCTTCAGGAAAGCATTAATAAAAAAAAACCATTAAACTAAGCTCCCAAATCTTTGCTTTTCTTTCTGCATGCAAACACACTGAGTAGTAGCAGGAGGACTTCAATACAGCTTGAAGAAGCTGTAGATTAAGAAATTTGTTTTTATAACAATGGTTGTTTCATTCCAGAACCTGTGGTTACTCAGAAGACAGAGTCATTTTTAGTCAGAACTCATGAAATTTTTATCACTGAAATGACTCCCATGCTACTTTTATTTTTCAGTGGTGAGTGAGTCAAAAAAGAAAAATTACTTTCTGTTTGGGGCGTGTATTATCTGATGCTCTTCTTCTACATCACTTGTTTTTATTGTGGCAGGAAAAAAAATAAAAAGGAAAAATGTGAACCAAAATCTGATACCAACATTTCAATGGCAGTATACTTCAGTCCACTTTAATTATTTATTTATTTATTTATTTTTAATTACAGATTATATAAGCTTATAATTAATAATTGATGTTGTTCCTCTGCAGCTAAAAAACATTTAAGAATTATACATATTACAACAGAAACTAAAGATTGTTCATTTGCTGAGGACGGTTTACTCTCTCAGGAAAGGCCTTCCTAAACGTTTGACAGCAGCATGAGCATTTCTAGGGGGAAGCTGTGGAAAACAAAAAAAACTGCCAAAACACTTGTTCACTAACTTTTTTATATCAGCAGCTGGGAGGTTTTTACATTAAGAACGTCATGGCAATCCTAGAAAGACAGAAGATGTGCCAACTCAGAGTTATCATCAGATATTAGTACTTACAATTATCCATTTCAATCTACTTTTTGGACCTTATTTTTAAGTGCTTTGTACTCCCCCAGACAGAATAGTTTGCACTCTGTGAACACATGCTATAATAAGATCTTTGGGAAATGCTAGCACAACTGTTTCTACCTAAGAGCCAAATGCTAACAAAAAAAAAAAAAAGTAGAAAGAAAAGACCACAATACTGATGTGGTCTGATGCTGCTGATGCTGCCCGGCAGCCCAGGGCATACTCTGCCCTCCCTTACACTGCACAGAAGTTTATTAAAACCTAAGGGTGCTTTGAGAGAGATTTGTTTTCAGCAGCATGAGACACTGAACTTGTTCAACAAATAATTCATGTTAAGGGCTACTAGGTCATTTGCAATAATTCAAGAGCTGTCTTTTTACCCTGAGCACTTTGATCTAACTCCACATTTACTTGAGTATTCTTAGTGTTTATGAGTTACTACAAAAACCTCAATTTACATTCCATTGCCAATACTTTCTGACTTTTTCCCTGGTAGTTGCTGCCACTGGGTTCACATCTCCTCTACTGGTTTAAGGGCATCTGCTTCAGGATGTTTGCATGTAATGCTTGTTCACAAAGTGAAGGAATCGGTCAGTATTCCCTGGATGTCTTTGTTGTCCTGACTTGCCATGGGAAAAGAAAATACGCATACATCTGTGTGATACACCAAAGCCTAAAATGCGAATTCAGTGGTAAGAATGGAAGCTGAGCTATCCAATTAGATGCACAGTTGTCTTATTCCCATATTTTCATTTAATCATAGGCTATTAGTAACAGTGCGAATTAGAAGAATTCTTGAAGATGGCAGTTAAGATACCAAGGTTCCTCCCAAACTCCGGTGAAGTTTGACCCAAGGACACAATTCCTATCTCTTCTAAAATTCCACTTAAATTCTTCAACATGTAATCTGCTAACTCTGGATGATCTTGTCCAGCCAGTATTTCTTGGAATCCTGCTAAGCTTTTGCCCTCAGTGAAAACCTACTGCTCTGTGTTCCTGTAGCAATGCTTTGTTTCCGTCTTCAGTCAGAATGCTGTGCTACATGCTTTTCCTTACACAACATCTACCTTGTAAAGCAGGTTGAAAGCCAGTGCTATGCGCTACCAGTACTGTTTCAGGGCCTTTGACTTCATACAATGTTTCCTTATCATTGGTTTGGATTTTTTGTTTTCATCTGGGTTTGCTTTGCAACATTTGTCTCAATGAAGACATATTGCTCTCATTTTCTTCCGTGAGACAGGAATAGGATGACAACTAACGTGTATTCTAGATGGCAGAGTTCAGAGGAATGCCTGCCTTATCTGATCCTGCTTTCTTGGTTGTTGGTCCCAAGGTTTCTGCCATCTCTCAAAGTTCATCGTGCATATACTGAAATGTGAATTCTCCTTCTTATACTCACAAGCCCACAGGTTTGAATTTTATTCACTGCAGCATAAGATAGACACACTTACCTAAGCTCACCTGATTTTTCTATCAAAGTTGCTGCTTAACAAGAAGTCTATTATCAGCATGTGTCAGCAGCTGGCAAAACTGATACACAAGAACTCTAGAGTCAGCTCCTGCCTGCAACATGTGCCTCCATCAGATAAGACTGACTTTTGGTGAAGTGACCGATCAGTGGGACTACTGCATTTATCAGCATTTATGTGGTGTCCTACAGTGGCAGCACAGAATAATGTATTATGCACCCCACAATATCAATACAAGGATGTGCAGCTTTCTTGAGACCCACAATGAAAATACAGAAGATTATTTAAATTAGCAAATGCCAATTCATTCAGCAACAGAGAGGGCCAGCTCCATCTTCTGATATGTAAGGCACATAAAAAAATAACCACACTAAAAGCCAAGTACTTATTCACGTATTAACAGCTTGATTCTCACACAGATTTCATATGGCACTCCAAAGGCACCCATAGCCTCTCCTGAAGTACAATAATTTGCATCTTCCACTTAATACTCCCCCATCCCTCTAAACAGAAATCACCAACAAACTGAAGAGCTCTGTCAAGTCTCGATGAACAGGGAACACTTTATTAACCTAATCAAAATGTCTCCATTTCCACATTTAGAGTTCAACATCACACTTTACCCTTCTCTTTTCAGCACTGAATCACAGCTACATTCACCTTTGTTTCTTACCACTGCAGCTAACGTGAATATACCAAGCCCATTCAATAGCACTCAGTAACTCACTTATCCCTTCTGCAAGCGCTATGCCAGAAGTAATACAAAGAAATTGCACATCGAAAACCCTCCAAACAAAATGATACTGTTGCCATATTAGTACCCTATACTTAAACAGTCCTAAACCAACCTGACAAGGGTAAGGACAATAAGCTACACCTCTAATAATGCTCTCACAAAAAGACATGCAGACAAGCAAGCACTCCAAGTACTAATGAAGTTTTAAACATCGCATTACTGCCATGAAACCAATTAACAAAACTGCCATCTTAGGAACCCAAGACACCATTTTAACATGGCTTAGAAATTGCTATTGCCTGAAACACAAGTCTGAGTTATTGATTATTTAGGATAAAGGACTATTCGTGTGCAAATGACCACATGACATCTTCAAAATGTCTTTGTGTAAGTCAGTGAGAAAGGATGGAAGCTTAATCTATTTTATCATCACCTGTGTGGAGTAGATACCCCCAGCTGTGGAAATGCTGTTTATTAAGTGGCAGTAGGGAGGCTCCATTTCAGGGAAGCACAACATCCTTGCATGGCAACAGCTGTGGTAAGCCAGAACTTCAAAGGATTGGCAGGGGGATGCCGCTGACAGACACATCATGAGTGGACCATAAGCCTGAGTTCATACCAGTGCTCTGGGATTGACCTCGTGGGCTTGCACCAAAAAAATTCCTGTAAAAATGATGTTCAAAAAAAAATATCACTACGAAACAGACATTTTAAAATAACTACTGACTACTCTGCCAACATCACAATAAATCTTTTGAAACACTTACTTTATCACCCTTATTAGTAATCTGTCTCATCATGAAGATGAGAAGAGTATAAACCATTATATGTATTCATACACAAACCACATACACATAGATCTACTTTCAAATCTCATACAAATTACCTGTCACAATGAAGTCATTCGTGGTGAGAAGCTGACATATATACACACATATATGCACGCATAAAGCTAATTATTTTATGCCTTTACTTTTTAAACTAAGATAATGGGCACACTGCTGCTAGTGGACATATCCTGATCATATATCACACTTTCCAGCAATTTTGATGAAAACTACAGGTGGAGACAGATTATAATGGGAACATCTAATTGAAATTCATCTCCATTTTGCTTCAGATAGAAGACACGCTGCTTGAGCCCTGAAACATTCAATTTCATTCAAATTATATGCAGATTTTCAGGAAAAACTGAATTTATGAAGGAAAGTTTCAGACAGTCCTGGAAGAGTTCAGTGCTGCAAATGCTTTATAACTATATTTTTGGCATCTGTGTACTCTATCTCCATGAAGGCTCCTTGCCACGGCAGGCAAGGAGATACATAAATCCCACAGAGGTCTATCCTTTTGATATGTTTGACATCTTCCACTGACATGTTCAGTCACTTTAGGTCCTTGTGGATTCACTGGAGCATTAGGTGTTCAGGATGGTTCCTTCCAAAACATTCCTATCAAAAACTAGACAACTCATCTGAGTTTCACCTTTCAAAATCCTCTTGAGACTCAAAGTTTCAGCTTGGGTATTTTGGTTTTTGTTTGGCAGGTTTCCCTGTTTTGGCGTTTTGCAAGTGAGAAGACTGAAAGTTGCCAGTTATACAGACGATTTAAGTTAAAAATCAAACAAACAACACAACAGGATTTCCTGCCCTCCATTTGAATACAATCCAGAAGTCTACTACATAGAATCATAGAATAGTTAGGGTTGGAAAGGACCTTAAGATCATCTAGTTCCAACCCCCCTGCCATGGACAGGGACACCTCGCACTAAACCAGGTCACCCAAGGCTCTGTCCAACCTGGCCTTGAACACTGTCAGGGATGGAGCATTCACAACTTCCTTGGGCAACCCATTCCAGTGCCTCACCATCCTCACAGTAAAGAACGTCTTCCTTATATCTAACCTAAACTTCCCCTGTTTAAGTCTGAACCTGTTACCCCTTGTCCCATGACTACAGTCCCTAGTGAAGAGTCCCTCCCTAGCATTCTTGTAGGCCTTGTTCAGATACATCTTACAATAAAAACTTTAAAGCACACTCCACTTTAATAATTGTCTGAATTTACATAAAGAACTACTGAACAAGAAGTTTGAAGCAGTATTTGTAGCAAATAGTAGCTAATATGGCTTTCCTTTTCCTGCTACTCATTGATGCAATCCCATTTTAAGTTAATTCAATAAAGAAGAGCCTGATCTTGTAGTCATGTAAACTAATCATTAATCCAATTACATAACAGAAATTGATACTCTACTGCTATGCTATTGTCTCCAAACATAAAGCATGCCAGAAAAGGGGAATCCCCTGTAACAGTTTGTATGCACATAGAATACAGCAGATCTGAACACTAAAGCCTTGACCTTCAGTGCCATGATAGGAAGGTCATAGAGCAGAAATAAGGATGCTGACAAGTAGGTAACCCACCTGGCATTAACCCGCATTCCTGCCTAGTGCTTTCCTTGGCATATAAATTTCTGGTTTGATCCTCAGTTGCAGATTTTAGCTCAGAATTAAATACAGATTTTTTAACAAAGACTAAGGAGAGAGAAAGGACTAACAGAAAAAAAAAAACCCCAACAAAAAAATTCAGAAATCAGATTCAGTGCCTGCAGTAATTGTGTCAGCTGGCGTGGCCTGCTGCTGCTGCAGCACTTTGTGTAGCATGGGATGAAATCCTGGTTAGATAGAGGTGGAGTGTTCCTCACGAAAAGGACGCCCGCGCCTCCCCCCCCCCCCCCAGTTCTTTGTAGCTCCTCTGCCTTGCATAGCTGTCCTGTATGACATTCTAGGAATGGATCCTGAATTAAAGTTCAGAGTTTGAACATGCCTTAGTGATGCATTTATTTGTTACTGCATTTTGTTTTGATGTATAGACACAGGGAGACAGAAGTACTAAACTTGCTACCTTCAATAAACAATAGGTAATAGAGAAGTATTTATCACTATTTGAAAAGACAGCGATAAACCTCCTTTCTATTACTGTTGTTTCAGAACAGAGAATTTCCCTTTTTCTGTTTATTTTCTCTTAATAAATACAAGACTACAAAAGGCAAACTCTGGTTTGTTCCTCTTCATTTAGGCAACAATCATTAATTAAAGCTGAAACACTTTTACACTTAATTTCCCCATACAATTTCTCATGAGAGGAAAAATACAGGAAGAATGAAAAGTGTAGTGAAAACCACACCTACACCCAATTCTACTGCACCAAGTTCAGACTACAGGACAGCTATGCAAGGCAGAGGAGCTACAAAGAACTATGGGGGGAGGGTGGTGGTGGCGGGTGTCCTTTTCACGAGGAACACTCCACCTCTATCTAACCAGGATTTCATCCCATGCTACACAAAGTGCTGCAGCAGCAGCAGGCCAGGCCAACTGACTCAAGTACTGCAGGTACTGAAGTCTCAAGGAAAGCACTTCTCAGGAGCTGGCAGAAGAAGAAAAGGACAATTCCAAAGAGCAAAACTCCATTTTCTTTAACTGGAACCTGGATTGCAAATTATGGTTTGGCCACAGATATGGCAAAATATTATACAGCACAATATCCACATGACAAGTTATGTAGCCATCCAAATCTTCCAGTGTAGGATCTTGAGCCATTTCTCACTTTTAATAATATCTAACACTACAGTAAATACACAGTTACTATACAAGGAAAGGAGACAGTGTTATAAAATATTAATTCCTGATGATGTTGAACACTTCAATTACCTAAAATAGGTATTGGCTTGGAACACCAATAAAAGTTTTTTGATGTAACCACAGATGAGTTACTGACACTGGGAAATCTTCTGTATAATAATCACTGTGTATCTACCCTCTCTTGAAAGCGTAAGCAGTCAGAAAACACACTAACCTGACCATCTGTTCCTCTCTAATTACATGTAATTAAGTAATTTATTTATTTAGCACTTAAACCCTCTCCCTTCTCTTCATATTAGTCAAAGATGATTATGCTAAATCCAGATGTAGTTAACATATTGTGCACTGAAGCGAGCAATGTCCTTACAGGCACATGACTTGCCTTCTGGCTATCCAGCTTCAAAATCTCAGCCGCGTTGCCTTGAAAACCCTGTTTGTTTTCCTTCCCTGTTCTCCCAAGCTGGCCAAGTATTAAGGCATTTTGCATGATGACTAACTGAACAACACAGGATTATACAGTGTCCTGCAGGCCATGGTAACAACACACCTCTGCTGAAGTACACATCTGGCTAGAATTTCTTCCTTTCTATAGAATACATGACTGCTCTTGACATAAAAATCAGATCAGAGTATGCTACCCAAACAAAGCTTCCTTTTTGCCACAAATGTAGATGTAATAGAAGATTTTCTTTTAAAAGCAGCTTCTCTGTATTTTTCTGGGAGAAGAATGATAGCTTAAGATATCTTGAGCTAAGGTCATCCTTTGTTTTGTAGGCTTCATTTATGACATTTCTGCAGCCATTACTGGCATTTCTTCAAGGTGTCAAAAAGCCCTTGATTCCCATACATATTTAGCCTTTTTTCTATTTGCTTTTACTATTAAAGCATAAAAGCTGGATTGAACTGTTCATCCTACTTGTAAACCAAGAAGAACAAACTGCCATAAAGCTCATCAGCTTACCATCATTTGTCTTGCAGACTCACACATCTTTTCAAATCAAATTACTGCTCTGAAATGTGAAGGTGTGATTTACACCAGCTCACTAAGGGCATTTTCCAAATGATAATTACTTAGTTCCATAAACTGCATTTTAAAACTAGTTTTTATTATTTCATCTGCAAGTTACCAGCATATGTTATTTTCATATTGTAACCAGTAGTGTAATTTTTTTCAGTGCAAATCCATGATTTAGCTCAGATTCACCTAAAATTAAGCCATGATTAGTAACAAAACAGGAAACTGCAAGCAGCTCAAAGTGCCTTCTCACTTCTAACAGCAGTATTGAAGGAACTCAGCAGACAACAGGGGTGAGGGAGAAGAAGGAAGAAATAAGTAAATGAAATTAACGTTGGTGAAGCTAGAAGATAAAGTTTTAGAATGTTTATGGTTTTGAAGATTAGGACTCCCTTACCCAGGCCCCTGCTAACAAATTCAAAACACATCTGTGTTGACATTAACACTTTAACTTTCATGTCTCATGATTCCTATGATGTGAGACAAGAATGGTTCAGAACAAACGACATACATCAGTTTCATTTGTATGTCATTATATTGATGGGGGTAGGTGGTAAAAAAACTTTCAGAAATACAAATATTACAGTAATACACACTAGTCCTATAAACAAAGATTGTACTATATAGTATAAGGAACCTATAAAAATGGTGTTTGTATGGACCACCTGAATAGAAATCAATGGAACATTCAAAGGAGTAGAAAACATCCAATATAAAAATATGTATTTTCTTTTACTCTTTCTCTATTTGAATGTCTTTATTTGTTAGTTTGGTGGGGTTTTTTGTTTGGACTTCCTTCTAATCAACTAAAAACAATAAAAAACACAACAGTCAAATAAAAATACTGCTAAGCAAGTTAAAGTTTGCTTGCAGGTAGAGTCAAAGACTCTGGATCTATAATAAATTCTAGTTTTCCAAAACTTTGCAGTTTCCATTTAATTT
The DNA here is from genome assembly GCF_004027225.2 of Strigops habroptila. Taxonomy (NCBI): domain Eukaryota; kingdom Metazoa; phylum Chordata; class Aves; order Psittaciformes; family Psittacidae; genus Strigops; species Strigops habroptila. The sequence goes on from NC_044288.2 coordinate 27,331,751, forward strand.
TGGGTTGATTTATGAGTCAGTCTCCTGGGTGCTAACTGTATATAAAAGAAACACTGACTCAGTGGAGACAATAGTTTGGTTTTTTGATAATAAAGTGCATACTCTTTATACCATTATTGCTTAGAAATCAGATAACGTTCCTTCTAATACCCTGTGGACAGGATACCGCAGCAAACCACTTAACATGCAATAATAGAGTTTTGACCAGGCACAGTGATATGCAAGACAGTGGTCCCACCAAATTAGACAAGTTCCATGCTTTTTGAGTCTCTGTAGTAATACTTTTGCTCCATCTTAAAAAAAAAGTTTTGAAAAAATTATTACCTCCAACGCATAAAAAGATAAAATGTAAATGAAATATTTTGTGGTTATGTCAAAATAAACAGTGCTAATAATAACCAGTGTTTCTTTCAAAAAAAAAAAATAAAAAGAATACCTTTTTCCTTTTGTCACTAATGACTGTATGGATGAGGTGATGTGGAGTGCTGTATATACACCACAAGAAGGCAATACAGTATTTCCCACAAAAGGCACACAAATACATGTTGTCCCAGACAGAAAACATTGAGCAAATTCTATGCTTTGAAAGTCTTCTTCAGTTATTCCAGAACAGATGTGACCAGACATACTTCACACCAGTGTGAGAGGCTCTGTTTGGCTAAGCTGCTCCTGCAGGCACAAAGTGATCAATGCTTGATCCACTGGACAACATACTCTGAACTTTCTTAAACAGATCTCAGTTGTTTCCCGACTTCTCAGCCCACTTTCTGCATTTCCAACATAACACTGGCAACATTTGGCTGTTTGACTAGGCAAAATAAGCAGCTGCCCTGGGCCAAAGACCATCAAAAATAACATAACACCCAAAGTCCTGCTGTCTCCAGAACAAGCGCCTTAGAAGACAAATTCTTATCATTGCTGCCACTTCATGGTTACAGCACAAAGCGAGGACCATGACATGTTGGCTCCTCCCATTCTCCTGTAACAGGAAGATGGGCAAGGCCAACCCTTCAGGCTTCCCTCATCTTCTCAGAACAAGCATGTCTGTGTCTCAGCTCCTCTTTAGAGCACAACAGAATTGCCGAGAAACTGTGATTCAGCTTTGAGTTGCCTCTTCTTGTGTAAATATATCTGTACGCAAATATCCAACAAGCACGTAAATGGCAAATAAATAATTTCCCTCAAATTTCATATGCAGTACATTTCACTCTGTCTGTAAAGCACTGCTTCATTAAAAGAAAGCACATCTTTTTATAAACAGCTGTACATAGCTGAGTTAGAGGTAACGTAACAAGAGTTAGAGGTAGTTTTATGTACTACATTTACGCTTGGATCTTCCTGACAGGGGATCCTTGTTTTCAGAATTTCCTATTTTTTCTAAATAGTTCTGTCTCCAATGCTACCCCATGAAAGATACATTAAAAAAACCACAGAAGGCTCACTGACATAAAGGAGAAACAGCGATGCTGCCTATGCACAGAATACTGTCAACCACACACAAAAAAAAAGGTAAAAAATAAAAATACTTTCCACAAGCAATGAAATTGAAGAAAATATGTAGGAAGCACACTTCTCATAAATGTGGATGTAGAACTGTTCAGAGGTGGAGGAAAAAGAGGAAAAGCAGCAATAATCAGGGGAGAAATAATATTCTGGTCTATTTCATGCTTTTGGGGGTATGTAACTGAAGAACCACAAAATATTTATCTCAAAAATTAAAATACACAGATTTTTTCTCCCACAATGCACAAGGTGTTTAAATATTTTGCAGTTAGCAGAAGGGAGATGTGAAACAACCAAATGTCAGCTCTCATGAGCCTTCAAAATATTTCTATTTTCAGTAGAAGCATTTGGAGGGAAGGGGTGGAAGCTTTTTCTTCCCCCCACCCTTTTTTTTTTGTTTATTTGTTTGTTTGTTTTGTTTTTAGAAAAAACTACATGAAACAAGTCACTTCACAATCATTTTTCCTTTTCCAACAAACTGCTTGTCCAGCCCAAATTTGAAACTTTCGCTAATTAAGCTCCTCCTTAAAGATTTCACCTTGTACCAGGAACAGATCTGCACGAAGGCAACACTTACTTACTCCCATGTCCATTTACATTCTCCCCCAAAAGTTCCACTGAATGGAGAAGTACAGATGAATGACTAAGTACTTTCCACCATGAGTAAGGATCATAAAATGTAGCCTTGTGTGCATTGCCTCACACTTAGAAAGTCATGTTACTGATTTATTTTTTTTTTTACTATTGTGATATCTGTTCCATTTATAGTTTTAAGCTTAAAAATGCAGTTCATTTTTACATAGACTGAACATTAGGGTATATGCACCTTAATGATGAGATGAAATTCTTCCACTGTAAAAATGTTATAAAACCTCAAGGAAGGGGATTCTAAGGTGCTTGAGGAGAAGAATTGTCATTCCATTGGTGCTATGACTGCAAGACAAGTTCCCAATATTGTAGTAGAGCTTGTTTTGACATCAACCAAAATAAACCACATGAAAAATACCCAGATACAGCTGCATCCCAAACTCTTTAAATATCGTTAGCCAAAGGAGAAGAGGATACCGTGAGCACCTGCTTACTTTAGAGCTGCCCAAGACCCTTCACTCAGTACAAACACCCTTGCAGCATTCCTTACAGATGAATGCATCACAGCTAAGAAACAGGACTTTGGGAAGAAAATTTCTCTGGTATTTGTGGTCATTTATGAATTTGGCTTACTAGAGTTTAGAAGACCTCCCTTTCTCCAGTGCTAACCAAATAACTAATATTTGCCTTATTAGTTACCTATAACTATGTCAAGAAGATTAGCCTTCTGCAAGAGCTCTGGAAGTACATAACACAGACATAGGAACAAGGCAGTCTTAGCAAGGAAATGACGAACTAGTGGTTGAAGGCCATCTCACCAGGATTCAGTGTAATGTTTAGCTTCTTCCTATTCGCATCTTTAACTTCATCTTCCTGCATAACATGAAGCACAATTCTTCACCCTTCCTTGTCTTGACTTCACCATCTGTACAATAGGAACATTTAGCATGCTATCTTTGTGCTTTGAGGTACAGCACCTGTGAAGTGCTTTTCTCTTCCTTACTGTGTATCAGCTAAGTAAAGCAAAAATCGTTCTGCAAATATGAAGATATTTTTACTGATTTCTTTCTAGGTGGCAAGTAGGGCCATGAACAAAAAAATGCGTGAATGTAGAATTAACATTGATTAAAACATATAATTAGCATAGGTTGACATACAAACACCTTCCAAACAGACAAATATAGTTGCACGATAACTACTCAACTACCACTATTTAAATTCTGTATCTGGGACACTAGCAGCCTACAGAAAACACTCTGCAGTAAGTAAAACCAACTCTTAAGGGTCAAAGTTTAAAAGTGACCAATATTTTTCAGAAGCCTGTCAGTCTCCCACTACCGAAACACTGCATCACTCAATTGTCTATATGTACCAAGAGCTCTGATGTGGTAATTCATTTGCTAGCACTGCTGCTGTTCCAAGTGAAGACAAGTGGGACTTCATGCAAATTGCATCAGCAACACTTGATCAACTCAATTAGCTCAAATCAATCCAAGTGTTTCTCTGTCTACAGTTACAGCTCAGCACAGATGTAGTTAGGTTATAACAATAAATTACATGCAAAGAAATGCAGATTTGCTCTGGCTGCCCTCCAAGCTGGCCAGAGGTTACCCAGTTTGGAAATTCTACCGCTGTGTTAGCAAAACACCGGGTCCTGCTGAGGTGACCTAGCTAAATTCTTGCCTACGTCAACATGAACTGAGAATATTTCCAAAGACGGAAGACATTTTGTTCATTTTTAAACAAAGGAAGGAGGAATAGCAGAATCAATATCCATATTCTAGGCACAATTTCTTCATAAAACCAGAAAGCATGTATACCTTATACAGGTTTCAACTATTTTGATGAAATAAGAAAGGACTGCTTTGTAGGGTAAGAGAATCACATCTTAGATGACCTTGTTGAACTAGTCCTGAGATTCCAAAGTGTCTCCACGCAGAGGAAATGAGAAGAAACAAAAGGAAAAATAACCAGCTTGTCAACTTTGCTCTCCTTTCTCTCCACTGCCCAAAAATCACTCTGGCCACTAAGACATTGTTGTGGAACCAATAAATTGAGACTAAATGAAATTTATTGTTCAAACTCAGTTAAAGCTCCACCAATATTAGCTACGGATTTGGGATGTCACTTGGATTCATCACTACACTGCTGATCCTTAAATTTTGTGGCCAATGATCCAAAATGCACAACCAGTCACCTAAAAAGAGAGGGGTCTCAACCTAGAGGAGTTCCCTTAGATGGAGCCTCAAACCAAGGGAAGAGTCCCTGACTGCAGGCCCGCTGCTCCAAGGAGGACCGACTTCAAACGGCTCCCTGGCAGGGCTCCTTTTATACTCTGGTCCCATCTGACCTTTGGTCAGATAAGGACACATCCCCCATTGGCTCAGGACCCAACTTCCTTCCCCTGAACCCACTGACCACCACCATGGGGCTGGGACAAGAACTGTGCGCGTGGAAAACTCTCCCGGGATTTTGTCTGTGGGGAGAAGCTTTCACGGGCTTTGGTCAGGGCTTTGCCAGGGCTGCTGTCAGTGCGGGGGTACCTGCCACACAATCCACCCTGTGACCACACAAATTTCCTTGGAGTGGTGGTGCAGTCACCTCTTGACTCCAAAGGTAAAAGGGAGTGCAGTCTTGGTGAGTCTTAATGCTCACTGTGGATCACTATTTCCCAATTATTTTACTGATCTTACCATCGTGCACTTAATACAGTTTACTGTGATACAAACTTTGGAATGTGAACACAACAGTTTTCTACCAACAGATTCAAAACTCCACGCTGAGTTTGAATGCCTTCTTTAGTGCTAAGGCTTCCTACCACACTTCCCACTGGCTTCTCAGAATGGAGTCTCACCACTTGTGGGGCACAGACCCTCCTTGAAAATGTCCAACTGCACACTCTGTCTCTGTTAGGAAGGGTGTAGAAAGGTGAAATTACATATTGTCCCACATCAAGCTGGCATTTGACATGTCTGATGACCAGGGCCTTGTGCTTCGTGCAGGCCACTGCTCTTGTCACCAGTAGCAGCATTAGGGTGATCCGCATCTCCATGTCCTGCTCTGTAAGAAAACAAAACCAGGCCTCAGACTAGAAGTTAGAAGTTAGGGATAACCAATATGGTGGGGCTTTCCAGGCACTTAGGCCTCTGGGTCTGGGCAATTCTAACTGCAACTCGTCTGCTAGAACAGATGTTCTTCAACAATCAACACAGCTGCCAAGGCACTTCATGAAAGTCAATACTTACACTTGCTCCCTCCTGTCTGTCCTCCATGGTTAATAAACTTGTAGTTCCTCTGAGTGCCTCAAACTTTTCTTCTTTGGATGACAGAAGGAAGACAAATGGTGCTACTTCATACAAACTCATAAAAGAAAAAAATAATTAAAAAAAACCCCAGCCAAACAAGAATCAAACAAAAGAACACCAACCAAATATTAAAAAAAAAAATTCCACAAGACCAACAAAAACCACAATCTCTGGTTTCAGTTAATTGCTTACAACAACTACCTGAATGTCTATCTGAAAATACAATTACACTGCACAAGTCTATGTAAAAAAGTAGACGTGGCAAAGATTCAGATTTTTAGGACATCCAGATTGCCCACAAATGAGGTAAATTACTGACAATTTTAAGGAGTTAGGTCACAGAAATACCAGGGTAAGATTCCTGCAAACATACAAAAGAACTTTACCTACAAAATAAAGTGCTTTCTACATTTAAAGTCTGGCTATGCTGTTGTTTGGGGAGATGAGGTTTTGGGTTTGTTTATTTCAGGTCAAGGGTTTTTTTGGCATTCTGTTTGTTTGGTTTTTTGTTTCTGTTTGGTTGGTTTTCCTTTGAAGAGAAGGGAGGTTTTGTGTGGGTTTGGGTTTCTTAAAGAGTATTTCCTTGCACAGGTGTGACAGATTCACCTCTGCAGGATTACTCACTCGCATAAAAACACATTTGTATTCAGTCTTCAGGTACAGACAAGTCAGTATTCCATACTAGAAGCAAAGATGCTGGTGGAAAGCAAATATCTAACGCACTCCGGTCTGTTTGACTTCCAAGAGTCAAGCAATAACACAGTAACTGAACTGAATTTAAAGCCTTCACTGGTTTTGGCTGGAATGGAGTTTATTTTCTTCATAGTAGCTTGTATGGTGGTGTGGTTTGGATTTGTGACGACAACAGTGTTGATACAGAGATGTTTTAGCTATGGTTGAACTATGCTCACTCAGCCTCAAGGCCTTCTCTGTTTCTCACCCTACCTCACCAGTCAGGAGGCTGGGGCTGCACCAGAATCTGGGAGGGGACACAGTCAGGACAGCTGACCCCAATTGACCCAAGGGATCTCCCATGCCATAGGGCGTCATGCTCCATATATAAAACTGGGGAAGAAAAAAGTAAGGGGCAGTGGGAATTGGATGTTCAGAGTGAGATGATGTTTGGTGGTGAGAGATGTTCAGTGTTTGTCTTCCCAAGCATCCATTGTGTGTGATGGAGCCTTGTTTTCCTGTAGATGGCTGAACACTTGCCTGACCACACGATTTAGTAAATTAGTTTCTTATTTTGCTTTTTGATTTGTTCATGTAGCTTTGTTTTGCCTATTAAACTCTCATTATCCCAATCCACAAGTTCTCTCACTTTTACGCTTCTGATTCTCTCCTCCATGCAGCTGGGTGAAAGAGAGCAAAGGGCTGTGTGGGGCTTAGGCAACAGGCAGGGTTAAACCATAATAAATCCCTTCTTTCATTATTCGTCTACCCATCATTTAATCTTTCTCATTAAAATCTTTGACAACTATCATTTTCAACTATTACAACTTACAGACTTATTGTGATGTAGGGTTGCATCTGCATAATCAGCTGATGCTTCCTAGGAACTGAAAAAATAGTGAAGAGTCAAAGCTAAGGGAGGTTATCATCACCACTCATAAATGCTCAAGAAGGAACTTTAGTGTTTTCAAGCTCCCCTTTATTAAAAAAAAAAATAAAATCCAATAACCTCTAAAAAACCATGTCTCTCATTAATAATAATGATCAGATTCCATAACAGCAACATTAGAATTTTTCGCAGTGCAAACGATCATCAGCACTACTGAAAAATTAGACCATGTATATCTTCCAGATACTACCTTTTGGCATTGCCTTTGACAATAGCCATTCAAGCTAAACCAGAAACAAAATTTAACAAACTTTGTTTGTTTGATGGGGGGGGGGGGAGAATGGAAACAAAACAAAACAAAAACCCCATACAAAACTACCAACAATTCCAGTATACTACTTTAGCGCTTATTAATATTCAAGCCACATATAATTATGCTCCACACAGTCACCCAAGCAGAAACAAACAGATATACATTACCAGGGTGTTATAAGATTAATTAGTTAATAACAATAAAACAGTTGGAAGGTGTAAAGCCATGTTACGGAAATGCTAAGTGCAACATTATATGTGTACATATGAAGGTGAGCTTGCCAGAAATTCTACAAGACTGACTGCATGCAAAGTAATTACAGGAGCAGTTTAAGTTATTTTCTTGCTTAATATAACAATCAGTATCCTAGCCCATCAAACCATTGTTTCCAAGGAGTGAAGATTGAGTGGAACTAAGCTCACAGTAAGGGAACTGTTTTCCAGAGAACACAATACATATTGCTGCCTCATAAGAAATAAAACTAGAACAAAGCAGACAAACTCAAGATGAGCACAGGAACCAATCTGGTCCCATGCAAGGACTAGAAGAATTCTGAGAAACTTAAGAAAGGACAATTTTAATCCTACTTTTTGTGCCAATGCAGTGCCTCCAAACCTCACTTTACCTAGAGGATACAGCATTAACAGCAATGCCACAAAACCTGTCCTGAGTGCTTTTGCCACTCCTTCCCAGTTAGGCTGGTTTCAGCCTCCAGTACAGTCAACTCTTGGGATCCTCCTGCCATTCCACAAATACAAATGGAGTATTTGTATTTGATAGCTTGATGGCATCAGGTACACTGTGCATCAGTATCTATTGGAGTCTTATACTCCTGTGGGACTGATGTGCCAGGCCATCTGATCCACACAGTCAAGTAAACCTGGTTGTCTCTCTCCTCCACCTGGCTGGAGGAAGGGCCCCTCTAATAGTGATCATAAGATTCTCCATTTACGTCTTGTAGAAAGGGATTAGAATTCCTTATCACAGGAGCTGGAGTAAAATCAGCTCTTCTACCCCATCTGGGAAGCTGCTCACCGAAGACTGGAACAGCAACTTTCTTGGGAGGATCATCCTTGACCGTTTTTTTCCTCTTCAATTCATGCACCTGTTACTCCAGAACTGGAGTAGGTTTTCCATCCCACTTTCTCATGTCTTCTCCATGATCCCGCAGGTAAAACAATAGGGTGGCCAGTGGTGTGTACCTCCTGTGTCTTCTCTCTCAGGCAATAGGGCACCTTAATAGCTCAGATGAAGGTCGGTACACATGGGGAACTGAATAGATCATCTTTCAGTTGTTTGACCTCCTGGGACAGTTTTTCCACAGCTGAAATAATGGAAGGGGTGAGATTGTCTTCGAACTCTTGGAGTTGATGACTTACTTCAACCACTATTGATGCTGTTGCTTCCCTCCAGGTCATCATTGCCAATGAGTTGGCGTATGATGATGGCGCACTCCATGTAAGTTTCCACCATATGGGTCATGTACATTCAACTTCATCTGGATCTACAGGTGCATTCACGGCATCTGGCCTACGATAGATCATCTCTAGAGTGTCTGATTCCCTCAGGTGCTGGATGCCTCTCTCTATCATGGTCCGCTTGGCTGAGCGACACATAACATCGTCGTTGTAGGGAAACCTTTCCTTCACAACCGTCAAGAGCCGCCTCCAAAAGCTGAGGGCTCGTTTCTCTTTTGCAATCACTTTGTCAATTCCTCCTTCCCCAGCAAGTGATCCCAGCTGCTTGGCTTCCCTACCTTCTAGTTCGTGACCATCGGACCCATTGTCCCAGCATTTGAGAAACCAGGTGACGATGTACTCCCCACAGCTTGGTCAAGGTCCAGGATCGAGAAGTCACCTCTTTTTCTTCTTCCTCTGATTCACGTAGTAATAACTCTTGTTCAGATGCCATCCCCTGTAGTACACGCAGTGGGTCTTCATCTTCCTTCACTGCACGAGTTGCTCTCATGGCTCTTGTTTGCTTCCCGTTGTTCATAGGGGCAATCCATATTGTCACAAATCGACTATTTGGTTTGGCTGCAGTGTCTGTCACTGTGGCTGGAGTGGCTACGGTGTCCTTCACTGGGGTTGGAATGGCTGCAGTGTCTGTTGTTGGGGTTGGTGTAGCTGCTGTGCGGGGGGGTTGAGTAGCTGTGTTGTCTGTCCCTTTGCCATCAGATCCAGGGACATCTTTTTCCTGCTCCCTACACAGCAGGGCTCTGTAGGCATAGGCCAAGCCCCAGCACGTTGACATGATTTGTCCCTCTCTGGTATTGCTAGGATGACAACACACCTCATTTAAGTGTTTTACTAGTTTTCCCAGATTTTTCACTTAATCAGGGATGAAATTCCAAAGCACTGGAGGTACCACTGGCCCAGGAGCTTGCCCATACCGCCCCACACACCCTGTCACTCATGACTGTCCAGCCTTAGGGAAGATCTCTTGGTGGTCCTCTTAGATCATCGTTAACCTTAGACAAGACCTGAGCCTGACCCTGCTTAACTTTCGAGATTAGACAAAATAGGGCATTGCAAAGGTGGGATGGCTGTGGGTAAAACACATGCTGTATGTGTGGCAACATGCTGATTCTCAGCACAAGCAGCAGGCAGGTCTCAAGGATATCCAAAGGCCATCCAAAACCTTTAGAATTCTCAAATGCTGCTGTAAATAGCCTGGTGGGGGAGTGGGGAGTGTGAGGGAATGTCTCCTTCATAGGCTGACTTTTTGAGGAGGAAAAAAAAGATGTGTAATTGCTAAAAATTCCCATTATATGCCTCCCAAAGTATAGAGGTGATGACCATGCCGGGAATGCAAGCCAGACCAGTTTCATGATCAATAATTCTATTGTAGTACAAGTCATTATCATAAAGTACAGTGAAACCAGAACCTTAGCCCAGGCCCCCAGGCCGATAATCACTGAAACAACGAATACTGGCTGTAAGTAAGGTACAACATGCTGAAACTCTGAGATCAAGCGCAACAACTCTGAGAGCAAATAAATCAGCATTGTGATGAGTGACTATTAATTCAAAACATTGAATGCTTATCACAAATACAATTAGACACACTCTGGTCAGATCTGTCATTATCTCAACCCTTCAAGCCCCACGTTGTGCGCCAAAAAGAACTGTCGTGGTTTAAGCCCAGCCGGTAACTCAGAACCACACAGCCGCTCGCTCACTCACTCCTCCCCTTCTTCCTCCTGCTCCCGGAGGGATGGGGAGGAGAATGGAAAAAATATAAATCCCATGGGCTGCGATAAGAGCAGTCCAGTAACTAAGGTATAACACAAAACCACTACTGCTGCCACCAATGATAATAACGATAAGGGAAATAACAAGGGGAGAGGATACAATTGCTCACCACCCGCCGACCGATACCCAGCCCGACCCGAGCAGTGATCTGGGCCTTCTGGGTAACTCCCCCCAGTTTCTATACTGGGCGTGATGTGCTATGGTATGGAATACCCCTTTGGCTAGTTTGGGTCAGGTGTCCTGTATCTGCTTCCTCCTGGCTTCCCGTGCCTCTCCTCCCTGGGAGAGCATGAGACTGAAAAGTCCTTGATCAGAGTAAATATTACTTAACAAGAACTAAAAACATGGATGTGTCATCAGTGTTGTTCTCAGGCTAAAGTCAAAAACACAGCCCTGCACCAGCTACTGAGAAGGAGAAAAATAAGTTACAGCTGAACACAGGACAGAAAATTTATTTACATGCACACATATACACATGCACATACTTGTACATACACTAGAAGTCAAGGCCAAATTAAGGTCTCAGCTCCAGCAGATTTAACTCAATTCCATAGAAGTGACTCCACACTTGTTAAGAAACAAAATCATCTTCAAAACTACAGAAGTCTAATTCTGAGCTGGGCAGTCTTCAGAGCAGTACACAGCTCCAGTTCAAGGCAGTATTACCAGTATTACTGCACAGCTGTATTAAGAGACCTATGGAGTAACATCATTAAATTTGAGAAGTGAAAGCATAATAATGAGGCAAGGTAAAAATGCAGATGAAAATAAATACTGTCAGAGCTACTTTGAATTTCCACATTCCTACATCATTATCCAGACTTTTCGAAGTTAAAGATTCCTGTGAAACTATCCTCTTGCATGTTACATGACACTACCATGTAACTGGCCAATGACATGCTACCCCCCAAATCTGCATACTTAATTAGTCACACTGACCAACTAGCTTACCTTCAATTAAAAAAAAAGAAAAAAATTTTTGAATGATAAATTTTTAGCCCTTATCAAGCTTTCATAGTATAGTATGCTATGTCATTAGCGTATTACAATGCTAAACACACAACCTCACAAAATGAGTGTTCTTTGGAGAACAATGCTGCAAAGTATATACATCAGGTAGGTACCATGCTCTTATAGCTGGTAAGGACAGTGCTAAAAAGAAAAGGGATGTGGTAGCAGAAAGACTTTGCAGTACTTTTGCCTCTTGAACTCTCTGCTTACAAAATTAAATCTTCAAGTAACCTAGCTTTAGGTACAAAACTCTCACAATAAGCACGAAAGCAGTCCTGCTCCTGCTGCATTCAACCATTAAACAGGTACCCTGAATGCAGTAAAGAGCACTAGAACTTAAGCGCTGAGTCGACTTGAAAACACCAGCCTCTGGTTCTCCAACGGAAAATACATGTGTTCAGAGACGTATGCGTATGTGAGAACAAACGCTTCATAAACTATCCTACATGGATATAATAGATTGTAACGGAATACTCTCTAAGCTGTAAGAGATGCACAGACATTATAATGTGAGTAACTAGAGTAAAGACACAGAAGAGCTCACCTCGTGGGCAGTGCAAGAGATGAGTGACAGCCTCCTTTGACAGAGGGACTAGCTGGGATGCAAAGCTTCTTGCTGGGAATGCTCCCTTGACTCTGTTATGCATTTGTATTGTCCTCACATTCTAAGATTGCTGCAGCAGATGAGATGATAACATCTTTTGGTCAAACTACACATACTGAGATCCAGTGAGATTAGGTCTAGACTACAACCTGCTGCAGCTGTTCGCAGCTTTGTTTATACTAGCTCTAAATTAAGTGTCCTTTGAGATTTCTGTGCACATGTTATCACCATTTCTAAAACTTCACCTGAAACGAAAGTTGATATAAGTGGCAGCAACAGAGACATATTTGCATTGTGTTTTGCTCAGTTTTAACGTTCCTCAGTGCCTTCTCAATTGCTTAGCATTTTCCTTGCCATTCAGTTTTCAACACTAAATTAAGGATATTTTCAAAAAATCTTTGCAAAGCATCCTCACATTAGGAAGCATTACCAAGTGCTGCTGCACTAATCTTTCATCAGCTCCATGACCAATGTGGGAAATGTTCTCCTGAAGCTGAGAAGAGGACAGCAGAGATTCAACCCATGAAAAAGTAATAGGCAGAAGACAATCTCTCAGAGATTACTTTCCATAAAATTGAATTGGCAGCATCTGCTCAATCTGCTGTAGATAAACAGTGAACTATTTTCAAACTCATTAACTCAGAGGATAAGATATTAAATAAAACCCAAGGGCCTCATGCTTTGCTATCACATTTAAGGCCTGTCCCACTCACCGAATTAGTTCTGTGCAAAAGAGATCCCAAGAACAGAGTTGCAGTTACATAACAAATACATACGTATTTAAATCCCTGGATCACCTAAAAAAACAAAAGAAAAAGAAAGGACAAAAGAGTCCCTGCTTCACCTGACTGTGTTTGTAATTACGAGTCATTTAGCCTAAATTATTAACTATGTCCTTGGCAGAGATGTATGATATATGTAAATCTCCAAACAGGATTCTAATATAACTATCTACTTCTATTAAAGCACAAACAGCTACCCATTAAATATTTATTAGAAACTTGCATTCACTTAAAATAGATTGGAATGTCAGCAAAACATTTGACTAATCCCCTCTTCATTTCAGCTTTTTATGCTAACGGTTCAAAATGAGCCATCAGAATCACACTTATTGATTAGGTACAAATTAGTTGGGTAATCAGAATCAATAAAAATAAAAAGATCAGAATTTACAAAGTAGGCCATGGGTTTCTCTAAAAAATACACTCTATTGAAATAAACAAGTTCATTAAATTCAGAATTATTTGATTACGTAAAGCTTTTTAGATTATTCTACCATAGGGTAGGGGTGATAAATGACGTCTAACTAAATTTTCTTTGTAGTATCAATGAGCTTCACTTCTTAAAAGAGAGAACTGTTTTAAAGCACTTGGCAGAGTCAATAGCACTTTCTGTTCTCTGTACAATTGTTAGGTTGGATTTTTCTACAGCTTACACAGTTTAACCTGGCACCACAGCAAAAGCAGTATTTCGAAAAAACAAAGGACAAACCTTCCAAGATATTCAAAATCACACACAACAGCAACCATTCACGTTCCAAAAAAAGAAATGAAGAAATGCTGAGGACAAGTAGAAAGGCACAAGAGACAAGTAACCAAACGCCACATTCTCTCTGTAGTGGTTGTAGATGAGTTATGCAAAGCCAATCTTTATGCCATTACTTTTTATGTCAGATCCCACATTTGACCAGCAATTTTACATATATTCACAGACAGACCTGAGTTATTCCAGCAAAATCCAGGCTGCTTACTCTCAAGTGTAACCAGCTCCCTAGTGACACATGTCCTCTCTAGAGTCACCTCCACAGGAAAATACAAATCTACATTAGCTGAAAGAGTAAAATTTAAAAAAATCCTCATATAAGTACCACAATGTCCCTGTCCCAAAAGCAGACACAATTACGTGTTCTTGAGCCCAGGAATCACATGAAAGAAAGCAAGTCTGCTCTCCCCTCTTACTACCTCAAAGAGATGTACTTTTCAATCCCTCCTTTGACATTTGGAAATTTATCTATATGAATCACCTCTGTGGCGAACTTCAGACCACATCCAATGTATGTGTTATAAGCACTGCTACCCACAAGTGACACTGGACACTGCTCAAGATCTGACTGGTTTAAAATGTTGGCCTGAAGGTGCATGTTTTTGCAAGGGAGGAGGAAGTAGAAATCCTGGATTTCCATGTTCAGATAAACTGCACACCAATGCTGAAAACCAGAAAGGCATAAGGCAAATCAGACACATAATATGGTATATTTCTTCTAGTCTTATTAGGACCCCAAAGTCTCTTTCATTTCTCAAAATGGTGGCTTTCCGCACATAATCAGAATAGAAGTAATTGCTTTTTAAATTATCTATCTAGATTGTTTTAAATTGCCTGCAATGGCATTAAAAATCAAAGTAAAATAAATTCACCTAGAAATACTAACATATAGGAAGACAGAATTGCTACTAACAAGAAACACTAGCACAGGAATTCGCAACTATCATGAGCAGAAATTAACTCAACTTGACACCCAACAGAAAGGTGAAGCCCACGGAAAACTAAATATATGTAACCCCTGCAAGAAAACCAGCAACTAGCTGGTCACACTGTGTCAATTTTAAGAGAAAAAGCAAGCTTGTGGTGTAAACACTGCAATAAGTCAAATCTCCATTTTCAAGGCCATTTGTTTAAAACTAAACAATTCACATGATGTACCTCAGATGGGAAGGGCCATATCATCAGCTTACTATGCTTTGCTCTGTTCTGGTTTACAGTGCTGTGCAGAGTCAAGCAGCTGGCTTTCCCTGTAGGATGCATTTGGTTCAATACTCAATACATGACCTATTTATGTTCTGCCTTTGATGCTCCAAGGGCTGGAGCACCTTTCGTATGGAGACAGGCAGAGAGAGCTGGGTTTGTTCAGCCTGGAGAAGAGAAGTCTCCACAAGGGGAGACCTTAGAGCAGCTTCCAGTACTGTCATGATTTAACCCTGGCTGGCACAAAGCCACTCGTTCACTCTCCCCACCTCTGTGGATTGGGCATGAGAATCAGGAAAAGGTAAAACCCGCGATTTGAGATGAGAACAGTGCAATAATTAAAGTACAATATAATACTAATACTAATTGTAGTGAAAAGGGCAGTAACAAAAAGAGAGAGATAAAACAAAGACTAACCACACACACATAAACACACGCACAAAAAAAAAAAACCCCACAAAAAAAACGCTGTACAAATGATGCACAATACAACTGCTCCTCACTACTGACTGATGCCCAGCCTGGCCCAGCAATGATCGATGGGTCCTGTCCAACCACCCCAGTTTCTATACTGGGTAACGCAGTCAGTAATATGTAATGTCCCTCTGGCTAGTTTGGGTCAGCTATCCTGGCTTTGCTCCCCCCCGGCTTCTTGTGCCCCTAATTGTTTGCAGAGCATGAGAGACTGAAAAGACCTTGAGTTAGAATAAGCACTACTTTAGCAACAACTAAAACATAGGTGTGTTATCAATGTTATTCTCATATTAAAGCCAAAACACAGTACTGTACCAGTTAGTTACCACAAAGTTAACTCTATCCCAGCTGAAACCAGGACAAGTACCTGGAAGGTCCTAGTACCTGGAAGGTCCTACAAGAAAACTGAAAAGGACTTTTTACAAGGGTATGTAGTGATAGGACAAGAGGGAATGGCTTTAAACTGAAAGAGAGTAGGTTTAGACTAGATATAAGGAAGAAATTCCTAACTGTGAGAGTGGTGAGGCACTGGAACATGTTGCCCAGAGAAGTTGTGGCTGCCTCATCCCTGGCAGGGTTCAAGGCAGGTTGGATGGGGCTTGGAGCAACGTGGTCTACTGTGAGGTGTCCCTTTGCAAGGCAGGGCATTGGAACTGGATGAGCTTTAAGGCCCTTTCCAACCCAAAACCATTCTATGATTGAATGACATTAATCCAGACCACTTAGTAATAAAGAATAAAACAAAAACCATAAAGTTCCACGCGTAACGCTCCAGAGACATATGAAAAGTACCCAGTTCAAGTCTTCTAAATGAAGAAGTTCAGGTCCTTGCACAGCCTGACTGCCCAAGCAACTCAATAATAGAAACTGATCTGCACTGTACTCCCGAAATGCCCTGTTGAAGTAAAGAAACCTGCCACTGTCTTCTCTTCTCTTCAGCATTTTGGGTGTTTGAGTCTTTTAGACACCTGACCAATGTTCTTGCTCTTTTCATATATTGTTCTATGGGCCTTTGTTATTAGGTACAACTCCTTTGGTGGTAAGAAAAGTGGGCCTGATTCTGCACTGCATGATACTTTTTGTAGTCTTGTAGACAGGACACAATGTGAGCTAAGACTGTATCAGGTCATAAATAGTAGCAATTTGTAACCACTTTGCACAGGTGTAATTGACTGCAGAGAGCACAAGATGGAGAGAAGCAGGCCTGATGAGATTTTACAAGTCTGCAAGGCAAGCAGAAATTGGCCGTAATTTTTGTACAATAGCCAGCACTTTAGTTCTTCACTTGGAAACATCACAGCTGTGAAACATTTACAGAAAGGGAAAGCAATTACAGAGCACTACCGCTGGAGGAACTTAAATAATTTAATATTTACCTTGTCTCTGGTTCATTTTATCTCCTTTTTTCCTCAAGACCAGATGCTCCTCGTTTTGATACCCTTATTATCCACATATTGACCTGGGGTTCTCTTTTCATCCAAAGATATGTAGACTACACATGATCCATGAAAATACAGTGTGGTTATTTCCAGAATGGGAGATATGGCTTCCTTTCCATATCTGAATTCTGGAAAGAGTCCCTTTTTGATCTCCAAACAAGATTTTCAGAACCCATAAAGAGGCCATGCTAGTTCATGTGAGGCTGTTGGCACATTTAAAGAGAACTCCAGTGTCGTTACAGAAGTTAAACTAGTGCGGTAGGGAAACATATGACCAATGTACACTGACATGTACACATTAAGTATGAACTCATGCCAGCCAAAGCCTAAGTGTTCGGTCTTTTGTTTGTGCAGTATCATGCACTATGGTCTCATTTTATTGAAAATTACCATTTTAAGAGGTAGAATTGAAAGACACTTACAACAAACATTCTCTGCCTGGCCCTGATCATTCCTGAGAGTTTATCCATTATAATCTAGCTAATATGAACTTCAAAAATTCATGTTACTGCAAGACTGAGTTCTTTACTGCAAGAAAATCTTAGTATTAAAAAAATAAACTAGCTAATCATACTTGTAAAATACACTCATTAAAATTCAAGGTGGCCAAGGCTAGCACATAACTGGCCAAGTCATTTGTGTTTGCAAACACGAGAGTAGCAAGGTAGTGGATTTTCTGTTCCAAACACCTTTCTCTTCTCAATTCTGTTCCAAGCCTACTCTCTGACACAGAATTATGCTAGTAAATACAAATTTCACGCCATTTAAGGCCAGTGCACACAAGAACACACCAACCTGTCATATTTAACAAGAATAAGCCTGAAAGTCTAAGTTAAGTAAGTGGTTTGGTGGGTTTTGTTGTTGGGGGGTTTGTTTTTTTTTTTTTTTTAATGCTGTCTTTTTCAATAGACCAAGTCCTTACTAGGGAAAGTATCAACCAACTACAAGCAAGGAGCAGGAACAAAGATGATGGATTTTTACACAACATAGTAGTTAACCAAAACATAGGTAGGCAACGTGATGGTAACCAAAAGGTTGTTCTAAAATAACTGTACCATCCAAGCAACAATATTCATGATGAGGATGTAGAGAGTAATAATCAAAGTAGACAGTTGTTGGCAAGATGGCTGAGGTTCTATATCCTGCCTGTTACTGTTTTTCTGGTGCATTTCTCAGTATATTTTTCTTCTCTGCCTTCCTCTGCACTTTCAAGGGTGTCCTACTTGAGCACTGTAGCTGTTCCCTGTATATGTGTTGTACACAAAAATGCAGCAGCTTTAATAAGCTGATTACACTCTTTGCTCATTTTTTATGAAATATCTAGAGATTTGTCTTCCTGCTAAGGAGGACTGATTTGTCTGAAATAAATAGTCTTCAATTTAAAAGTTTGTCACAACAGTTTTGGTTAAGGACCAGTAATACAGCCCTCAAATGCCCAAGTATTTTACTGTGTTCACTGAGTCTGTGCTACGCAAGACTTGAAGGAGAAAGACATCTCACTAGACTGTCACAAAGTTAAACACTATCATTGTTTCAGGCAGTTTTGCAGATAAATTAATTCAATATAATTCAGAGCAGGACCTAGTAGCAATAGCACCATGAGCCACACACTGCATGCCCTCCTCACATAAAGGGAAAGCCTAACTTGACCGATCTATGGAATGCTGCTATTGATCTTATCCCTGACTCTCCTGATATTAAGTAAAAATCAGTAAAAAGAAGAGATTCAATGTTAACCCCCACCTTCTACTGAGTATCCTGTCAAGCTTCTTCCGGGAGATTTTGCATTATGTACTGGTACCAGAGGAATAGTGGAAACAAGCCAGAGACCACAGCATACATATTGACATTAATTTTCCATTTACATTTTCAAAGAAGCAACTAAGCACAAACTTACAACAGTGCAACCAGAAATACTTGCAGAAAATGCAACACTCCAAGAAAATTTCTTCAATGGAAGCACATCCACAGCTTTTTCTTCATGATCAGCTTTATCATTACTATTGTAGGGCACAATGTACACATGAACATTTTATATCTTTCATTAGGTCTAACTCTTCTATCTTCTCCCACAGTGTTCTATAAACTGAGTAAAACCTTGGAACTATGAAACTCCTGAAAGAAAAACCTTCCTCTAGAATAAGGGAAAGAAAGCCTGAGCCTTTGTGACAGAACAAATCCCATGGGCTCAGCTGCATGCCAATTTGATAGTACTAGGTACAAGCTGGAAGGAGTGTTACGATAAAGATGCAAACAAAAAAAAAAGAAAAAAAACATAGAAAAGTGGACAAGGGTGCATTTCCAAGTTCAGTCCCCTGCAATCACACCCAATAAGCACAGGCCACAGAACAGAATCACACCAAAAAAATTAAAAAAATAGAAACACACCAACCAACAAAATACCACAAACACATCTAAGAACTACAAAAATCTGTAACCTGCAGTTCAAATTCTCTCTGTTTTGTCTCACAGCCATCTGCTAATTCTTAGATGTCACCTTTCCATAGCACAGAAAAGTAAGACAGATTATTGAGGCTAGGATCCAAGAAGTAATCAATTTGCCAATGAAGAGTCACCTTTCCCCTTCAGGTCAGTTACTGTTCTAACCCAAACCTTTAGTACCTAGCCAAGGTAGTAAAAAAATACCAGAGGAATGGTTTTACTTATAACCAAGACAGTGGTAAAGATGGATTTAAAACTCTATAAACCAACCACAAACATGTTTCCCCATGTGTAACTGTGTATCATGAACCAGATTTCAAACATAGAACTAGAGCAGTAAGAACTCCCACAAAAATCAAGCAGAATAATAAAGCATGGAAGGGCATTATGTAACTGCTGGTATGTCAGCAATAAAAGCAAAAAGCCTCAGCCACAGACTGCACAAAACTTCGTTCTGAAGTATCCAGACAGTCAAGGATTTGAGTCTGAGTGAGATATATCAAAAATACTACTGCCACTTTGAATCAGCACTTATCAAATGTAACTCTTTAATTCATGAAGTATTCTACAAACTTAGGCTCGCCAAGAACAGCCTTGCCAACAAAAGCACAATGTAATAGGTGTTTACAAAAATGATGCTAAAGAAAATGCTATGCAAGGATCAAAGTGAACTGAAAGACAACTTGCTTATAAGGTATCATTAACACACTGTGGGCCTCAGGGTCTCAATGTGACAGATTACATGGACTTTAAAAGTCTGTATAGACTCATAACTTATGGACTTTAAACTGCAGATTTAAGTGATCCTAATACGAGAAAACCTGGCTACACACAATCTAAAAGCAGAAGTATTGATTGCTGTAGCAAAATATCCAGCCCCATAATCTCTAGGGCCACACATTATCTGACTACCAATGAGGCACAAAGACCAGACTGTAACTCCTACAAATCATTTGCATAATACAAGGTACAGTTATCAAATGTCAAAGTATTGCCTGTTTCATTTACAGAAGAAAGTTTGAAAAGGTATAATGTTTTCTGACTGCTCTCTTTTAAAAGGAGCAAGAACCCTAGATGTCCAAGGGAGTGATAATAGGTTATGCCTTACACAAAGTTCACCAAGATGAGCAAAAAGCTCCTAATGATCCACTAGTCACTGAATCCAACATTTTTTTCACTTCTAGGTTAAAACAAGATTCAGGTTATCAATGTTTAGCCTTAATCCAATTTTAAATGAGTAATGTGAAGCATGCCAATTTCAATTTCTTAGGACATAAAATCACCCAAACATCTTCTATTACCCAGACTGCCCACCCTAGAAACAACTCAATTAACCCTCTGACATATATTGGCCATCTCACTATTTGAGAGTGCTCAGAGGCATTCCGTCCCAATTTTCTTCTGCTAAGGCTTCCTGGCTTCTTTCGTAAACACTAAAATATTCTCAGATTTAAGATATTAAGAAAACCTGGCAACAAGCAAAAGATTCATATTGCTGTAAATGAAGTCTAGTTAATAAACTGTAACTGATTAAGCAAGCATGGATAGGTTCCAAATCACTAATGTTTAAAAGGCCTCATGAAGCAGTGATATACTCTTTTGTGCAGTGGTAAGAAAAAAGGAAATAATAATAAAGTACATATAAAGGCATTTACTTCATTTTATTAACAAATTTCACATCAGTGATTTCCAACAGTGAAAAAACTAACAGAGGCCCAGCAAAAGGGAGTCTTGCTTCAAACAGAAGCTAGGAGAGGAGGCTCATAGGATGATCTCTATGAACTGAAATGTAATCAAACTGAAAACAGCAGTTGATTTGTCTGAATAGAGAATGGGAAAATGTGCAATATCTTTAATATATGGATGGTTGAGTAGACTAAATGACTGTCACGCGGAAAGCTTATTTGTAAACACTGCAGAAAGCCTTACGATTTTACTGCAATAAATGAGTGGTTTCAATCAAACCCTGCTAAAGCAAAAGGCATGGCCCACAGGAGTAATTACCAGTCTCTTGACTGAAACAAAGGGCAATTACAGCAAGCTGAAGTATGCTCACAATAGTTGAGCACTTGATTATACAGTGCTGCAGCAATCAGCAAGACACAGATTTTGCAGGGGGGAGAGTCTACGTGGCCCCCTTTTAATATAACCGCATAGTGAGAGATGGTCTGCCATAAAGGATAACTTCATGCAAAGCTTAAATGTTTACTTTTAAACCACAAGTATTCTAAGTATTTTTAAGGAATTTTAAGTATATAAGAAGGGAAATAAAAAATCACAAAGCAGGAGACGAGGAAGGGAACTCGGTGTGATCTTGTCTACATCTAGTTGTGACTGTAAAAAGCAGTAGAATCCCTGCTGGAGAAACAAATACTACATTGTGGTACTGTAGTATAGGCAGTGCTCTGACTACAGTAATTTTCTACATTATTTTTAGGTTTGTCTTTATGGCTCAGAGCTAAAGCAAGACTACCAGAACTGTTACTACACTACAATACACAACTCAACTGCAATAGCATTAAATGTATCTTCATAAAAATCAGCTCAGGATACTCCTAAATCCAAAAAAGTTTTAGCACTGCTTCTTTCACATTTCAAATGAGGGTCTCAAAAATTTCTGTCACCTCATTAAAATCTCCACTGTGGTAACAGTAGTGGAGAAAATATAACTAAGCTGACAGAAAAGAGCTCTTTTGTGGCTTAGGTAGTCTACACTGCAGTACAGCTACCTGGGGAACGAGATGTGTCATACTTGTGGCACATGGTTTTGCAGGAGCACCTGTGGTGGGAGAGGTTCCAGAGCACAGGGAAGCATTTCAAGCGCCCACACACAGTACCTACAGCTCTCAAATTGTAATTCTATCAACTAGCTTATACTACATAAGTCAATTAGCCTTTGCAGAATTCATCTTCAGAGACTTCTCATTTTCTTCAAAGCAGCACTCAAACATGCAGACTCACCATGCAGAATAGACCAAGGCTCTGTTTTAGTCTCACCATAGTCATTCCTACCTCCTAAATGCTAGAGGCCTGGCAAAGACAGAGCTGTTAGAGTGGGAGGCAGTTCAGAGGGTGGTGGTGTAAACCACAAAATTATCACATTGCATGAGACAGAAGATCTACCACCTCCAGTATCCCACCTTTTAGTAAAGGTCCCTAGGTATGCACAAATAGCAAAATAAGAACATGCCTTTCATACCAAAGAGGTACTCCCTCTTTGACCCCATCTATCTGCAGTTTTCAGATGCTTCTCTACACTAGAGAATGAAAAGCTAATGAAACATCATGGGTTTGGGGTGGTTTGGAGTGGTTGTTGATGGTTTGGGAGGAGGTGTTTTGGAGGTTTTTTTTGGTTGGTTGGTTTGCAGCTTTTGGAGTTTTTTCTGTGTGTGGTTGTTTTGGAGGGGGGTTCCCCTCCCAGGCTGCAGGTACACAGGAGCAGAACAGGACACGTTCCAAAAGAGTGAGGTACCATTGCAATTCCATTAGGTTATACCTGGCTTTTCTGCTCTCAGTGGCACAACTCCAGGTCAGGAAGACAAGCATAATGTGGTCTGTGATGTCCAAAAGTTCATCTGGTTCAAGAGGACCTGCTCTCACTGTCAGTGATTGCAATGCAATGTGTCATATTGCCATAGTATTATTTCAAAGTTCAGCAAACAGACACTGTCAGTAGGGAAACTCCTGCACTGATATTGGTGTTAGGTACTCAGCAAGAACCTTTGCCTCATACACAGACCAACTGTAGGTGCTTCTGCTGAGTACCTGCAGACAAGGTAAAGCATGTTTCCTTGTGATACGAGGGTCCTGTTTGCCCCACTGCAAGGCAGTGATTTTCACTGTGATAGATGAAATAGGTTTCCATAGAAACCTCAAGTCCTCATCTTACATAGAGCCAAGTAGAGGAATACTTCTCTATACAATGTGTTGTTTCGTGCACTAAAATAATTTGAGGAATATTGCCTTAAATATCACATATGCTACAGGAAGGTAAAAAGGTCACATGTGAAAAGAACAACAATTTCACTTCTACTATACTCACAATACATCAAAGGGAACTAAAGAATTTCCCCACTTCCTACCCTCAAAGGGGTTTCAGGTGCATAACCCCAGCCACTCCCAGAAGTGTTAATGCACAGCACACAAAATATTAAATAGGGTGTATAAAAACAGTACCATTACAATACATGGTCATTAGAACACGTACCTGAGAGGATCAGGCTCCAGTCATCACTCCATGCTCAGTAGTTTATGCAAAGCTGAGCAAGGTCAACAGCAGGGACTAAAAGTTACCTTCCCAGATGCATACATTGGTCAAACAAGGCCATTCTCTCACAGATGTGAGTTCTAAAACTCCTGTGGCAGAGGAAATTATTGTAACCACCTCCCCTCTCATACAGAGTGCGATACAGAGCACTTACTTAATGTATTTTTCCTCATGGCTTCCTCCAACTCTTGCTCATTTTATTTCAAATAACCCCTTATGAGCAAGAAATCATTCTGTCTCCACTAGAGCAAATGGAGCCACAAAGATTGCAGTGCCCTACCCCATGAACTTTAACAAGAAAATAAAATGGTGAGGGAAGAGTGGAAATCTGATTTGTAATTTGTGAATCTTGGCACCAGACAGCAAGCTAATTAAACAGCAAGCCTATATGAATCACAGTGGAGACTATTTTATTTAATATAGTACTTTCACAACCTTTCATATTTAAGGATATTCCCTCTAAATTCTATGGTAGATTGAATTTGTTTAGTTACTTAATTCATTTTGGAACAAGAGCAACAGACACTAGTAAGTGGAAAGAACTAAACAAGATTTAAAACATAGTAAGTGATCTTTAGTTTGGTGCTTATCTTTCATGAAATTCACTATATACCTGTGAAAAGCCATGTTCTATATTCTGCAAGTTATCTCATTAACATATTTTAGTGTTTTTATTCTCACACTCCATTAGATTTTCAGTCAGATGAGAAAGTGCAGTGAGAAAAAAACCTATTTTTCCATCAATCATTTAGTGCTAATTTCTACAGCATTAAGCATTCCTTTAATTTCCCCCCTGCCCTTTAAACAATAGGGTTTGACTATCCTACCATTTTCATTCAGCATCATTCACTTGTTATTAGTATAAATAAAACTTCACAATTATAAATCATGAAAGATATACAGGAGTCAGGCTAAAATGAAGATAATTGCAAAATGGGAAAGCCAAGAAAAGAACGTCAAGAAAAAAGTCATTTTGTATGCTAAATTTAGATTTGTTTATACTTATAATTGCAGCAGAGCAATTAAAAAGTTAACAGGTAAAGATGGAATATGGCACAATGCAAGTAGCATCCAAATTGAAGATCAAAATAGCGTTCCTCATTCAGCTGTTTCATTCATATTCATGTGCTTCTCAATCTCTTTAGCTCATCATCTTAAAAATCTACCCATGTAATTAATATATGCCAACACATCACAAAAAAAAAAAAAACCAAGCTAAAAAGAAAACAACAAGTTACAGGTGGTTCTCAATCTGTGACCTATGTTATTCTTTTTCTTATTATAAACGTGCAAATCAGTTTACATCTTTTCAAAAGACATGCAAGACTTGCACAGACAGAGCCAAAAAACTTGAAATATCAAGTTCTCAACTCTTGAAAAGTAAACTTAGACAACAACAGGCACCCTCTCAGATTTCTTGCTGGCAGGTATGCTGAACAAACTCTGGATGTAGTTTCAGACGAGTTATTTTCTGGAGCTCAGTCCAAATACTGAACCTTTTTAGACGTCCCCATCATCTACTGTCTACCCTTTTTTTTTTTTTATTTCAGGTATGTTCTTGTGCATCAGTATAAGACATTTAAATTTACATAAGCATATCATAAATTGGCTGCAACAGGAATACATTCCTTCCTATAATGAAGTATTGTCTGTGTGGCTTGGTCATTAACAGACTTGACTGACTTACTCTTTGTGTATAAACACCCAGAAGAGGGTTATCTGGTCATACTGAATATGTGACCTTCGTACACGAATGCAGGGGTTTTTGTGCCTGAACTAAAAGACCAGGGCAGTTATCTTGAGGGCAGTAACAGTCGCTTTCAGGAGACTTTTAGTCCAGGAGCAAGGGAAAAGAAGTTCTGCAGTAGGTTAATATGGGTCATATATATTATGTGGGTAGGGCTGAGGTTTTCCAGGCTGCCTAAGGGATCTGAATGTCCAATTCACACAATGCAAATAACAATTTTAACAGTAATGCAACATCAACAGGCTCAAACAGTCTTGCTTATTCAGGCAAAACTCCCCATAAAAATGAGAAAATAAGAAGAAGCTTCCGTACAAATCTGTCTGTCGACTTAACCTCCTAATAACTTTCAGTGACTCAGCTGTTGATTCTTTCTGCTCTATTAACTGCCTTTGAGTACTCTGCCTTTCCTCTACAATTTAATGTCTTAGCCCATGCTTATTCTTAATCCTCATCCTTCTTCTGTGAGTACCACACTTTTCTAAGTTCCCCTTATGTTTAGCGACATGATCTACTCCTTCATTTGAACAACACTGACCTAGAATGCCATCATATCTGCATTAAATGGCAGTTCAATACTCCAAAAGGTTTTTGGTTTTTGAGTGTTTGAAAAAAGCAAAAGACAGCAAGAGAAACTAAAAGTTCTCCAGTAATACAGAAGATAGATGCGTGCAATGATGGAGTAAGCCTTCAAAGACTGCCCCATCAACATGCCTGGATGTTGAGATGGATCGGCCTCTTAGAGAAAAGCAGAGGCTACTTAAGCATCTGAGCACAGGCAGTGCTGTACTATATGGTAGAGATCAAGTGTTGTGCCTGAATAAAATGTAATTTTCTTGTGCAGCTGAAGAGCAGTAGGAGAGGCAATTTCATCTGGTCTTAGTAACACTGACACCCACCTTTAAAGAACTTGACCAGTACTTCCAGTTGCCCGCCTCAAGGCTTTTACACTTTTTTTTCTGAACACACACAATGGTGCGTGTGCAGGCTTTGTGCCTTAACTTGAAGACTCACACAGTCCCACAAAGTACATGAGAGAGAGAAAGAGTAACAAACCTTTCACAGAGGAGGATGGTCTCAGGCTAGGGAAAGGGATTAGTTGTTACAGACCATAACTAAATGATAGTGAGAGGGAGGAGGATATGTCTGTGTTCACTTCCGTCAGACAAGACAACATGCGAAGGAGTCCAACATCACAATTAGTATTGTCACTAGAGCTCTAATCAATCACTTCAGAAACCTTATCTGTCTCCCACACCTCCCTTCCTCAATAACGTCATCATTTACATTGTATAACATGACCAAAAACAACCTAGAGTTTTAATGGGCCACGGAGCAAGAAGCTTTAAGTGTTAGTATTGTTTCCCTATACTCTGCCTCTTTTACATAACATATAAATAAGGCTATTAAAACACCAAATATTTTGTATGGATTTGGCAGAGGCTGTTTATTCAAAGACACACAAACACTCAAATTGCTAGTTATAAAAAGGGGCCAGAAGTCCCCACAGCAGAAAGGTCGCCTCATGGCATTTGCAGAAAGGCAGAGATATCCAAGCTGACTTCCCACTGGACTTCTGTCTGCAACTTTTTAACAACACAAAGGCATCCACAATTCAAAGTCCAATAGCCAAGAAGCATAACTGTCATTCTGCTGATAGCAAGGGTGTAGAAACAGGCTAATGCTTCTTCCAGTATTTCTGAATTTAGTAATAAAACGATTGTAATTTCTACCTTGAAAATCACATTCAATTTTTTTCCTTTCCAAGTAATTGCAATGTTTCCACAAAAAAACCCAGAACAGTTAGTTGTGCTAAATCCAGGAAGGAAAAGAAATCATGATAAATAAGAATAGCTTGAAGAACCTTTAGTTTTCACATTACTCCTCTACCATCCACTGGAAACCCTAGAAATTGTAAAAGCCTTGCTCAAGCTGGGGTTCCACTCTACCTATTAAGTCAGGCTATTAAAGAGGTGGATAAAAATTGGCCTGTGATGCACCTCACTGTACTAAACCTTAACTAAAAGGAAAATGTCACTTCAAAATGTTTCACTTGAAGCGAACTGGCCTTCTTCCAGCAGAAACAATGTTCAGGGGAAAACCCTGCAACTTACTCTAGCTAGAAGACACGAACTCTGTATGTTTATGCTCATCCCCGTTAAAGATATGTTTAGTCATCTGAACATAAGCTATTTCAAAAAAGCTTCCGTGGGTGTTTATCTCTAACACAATCAAAACCTTCATAGGGCCGCAAAACTGACTTACATTAACAGACAAAAAATGAACAAGTAGATTATGCTTTCAAGGGCTGAAACCAGGAATCCATAGTATTTTCACAACTTTTCAAACATCTATTTAATATAAGGAATTCTCTCTGGGTCCATGACACTAAGAACAGAGAGTATTATCTGCATGGTTAGATGTCGCTAATACAAATGAAGAAAATAGCAAGGACTTTGTACATCAAAAAATAAAAATGTTCATTAAATAATTGGGCCATAGTGTATCAAGAATGGAGAATCATCTCAAAAAAAAAAAAAAAAAAAAAAAGTGGGAATGTTGAGGTATCCTAAACCTAACTTCTCATATCAACATTTATTAAAGAAACACATAATATTGCTAGTGAAGAAGGAAAATAAAATCTCTACAGCAAAACAAAAATATTCAGGTGTAAAATCATATGGTTATACATAAAGTTTAAGCCAAACTTTACTGAGACCAATAAATTGCCTTAAAGTCTAAGTTGGTATGCTCCATATCACATGAATGAAAGTTTTATAATAGTTATAGCAAAGACAAGCAAAACACCATAGGTTCTCCAGATTTGATACATCATTCTCAATGTCATTCTTTTCTTTCTTGACGCCATATGTAGTTGATGCTTTTTTTGTTTTTCATCATTTCAAAAAGAAATATTGTTTTTAGAGGACATTTAATATGTCCAGCTGTTAGCTAAAACACCTCTAAATTCTCCTTTGCAAATGGCCTAACAGCCTTGAAACCAATAGAAGTATCATTCTGGAGCTGATTGGTATGCAAGAGCAGAACAGATTCAGATAGGCAAGTTTTGTTATAGGCTATGAAGCTTTTACTTTCCACCATAATTTGAGAGCAACCCTTCAAAACCCAGAGATGTTTCCTCTTCAAGATTTACAGAACTATACAAGAGATGTATTCTTTTTCTTATTCATGGTTTAAGCCCAGCCAGTAACTCAGAACCACGCAGCTGCTCTCTCACTCCCCTGCCTCTTCTTTCCCACCCCGCTCCTGGAGGGATGGGAGGAGAATTGGAAGAATGTAAATCCCACGGGTTGAGATAAGAGCAGTCCAGGAACTAAGGTATAACACAAAACCACTACTGCTACCACCAATAATAATGATAAGCGAAATAACAAGGGGAGAGAATACAATTGCTCACCACCCGCCGACCAATACCCAGCCTGACCCGAGAAGTGACCTGAGCCTTCCAGGTAACTTCCCCCCAGTTTCTATCCTGGGCATGACATGCTCTGGGATGGAATATCCCTTTGGCTAGTTTGGGTCAGGTGTCCTGTCTCTGCTTCCTCCTGGCTTCCCGTGCCTCTCCTCCCTGGGAGAGCATGAAACTGAAAAGTCCTTGATCAGAGTAATAATTACTTAGCAAGAACTAAAACCATCTGTGTGTTATCACCATTGTTCTCAGGCTAAAGTCAAAAACACAGCACTGCACCAGCTACTAAGAAGGAGAAAAATGACTGCTACAGCTGAACCCAGGACACCCATGTGGTACAAGTACCTCGCATATTGAAGCAGCCACCTGCGTGGAGAGATTACAGAATCACAGAATACCAGGTTGGAAGTGGACCTTTCTCTGCAAAAGCACCATCTAGATAAGATGACTCAACACTCTGTCCAGCTGAAAGATAAAAATGAAAGTTTTGAAAGGTCAGGTATTCTTTGACACTAATTGTTTTTTTAGAAATCTTAAGAGACAATCTGATGTCTATCAACAAATACAGTCCAAACAAAACATATGTGATCTAGCTTAACAGCATTAGTAGTAATATGCTAGTAACAGTCACACAGTACCAAAGTTGTAAGAAGTCCAGAAAAATGAAGATGGATGAACTTGGGAAGGCAGAGTGAAACGGAAGGGAGGGAGGAAGAAACATGACAAAAAAACAACCAATGAAGAAATGGATTATTTCAGTAAAAGCAATTATGCTTTGAAGACAGAAGGAGATGTTTTTTGGAACAACAGTCATTATGCTACAAAGAAGACTTGACCCCCTATTAAAAACAGTTTCAGGGACTCAAAATACCCTGCTGCACTCTTTTGGTATTAAATGAAATTTCTCAATGGAGATTTCTCACTTAAAAAGAAAGAAGTTAAAGAAAAATGGAATCATAAAATCATATGATAGTTAGGGTTGGAAAGGACCTTAAGATCATCTAGTTCCAACCCCTCTGCCATGGGCAGGGACACCTTACACTAGATAATGTTGTCCAAGGCTCTGTCCAACCTGGCCTTGGGTACTGCCAGGGATTGAGCATTCACAACTTCCTTGGGCAACCTGCTCCAGCGCCTCACCACCCTCACAGTAAAGAACTTCTTTATATCTCACCTGAACCTCCCCTGTTTTAGTTTGAACTCATCACCCCTTGGCCTATCCCTACAGTCCCTAATGAAGAGTCCCTCCCCAGCATCCTTGTAGCCACCTTCAGGTACTGGTAGGCTGCTATGAGGTCTCAACGCAGCTTCTCTTCTCCAGGCTAAAAAGCCTCAACTTTCTCGTCCTGTCTTCATACGGGAGGTGCTCCAGCCCCTGATAATCCTCATCGCCTCCTCTGGACTTGCTCCAATGTAGCAGAGGATGGAAACTATTTGGTTATTGCCAAAGAGAAGTAACTGCTTGGCTGGAGAAGAAAGAGTTAAAGAAGCAGCAAAGTACACTGTGTGATTAAGCAGAGCAACCCAGCTGGACAGGAGCAGGAGAACAGAAAGACAAGGAACTAGTTATTTTGGGACTGTTTGTGAAACAACGAAGAATGTTGGAAAAAACAAAACTGTAAACCAGGAACTAAACATGATGTGCTAAAACTAGCTTGGTATAAAAGGTAGAGCAACAGGCTAAAGATAGCTTTTGCTAGAATGGTATAAAAGCTAGAGCAATAGGCAATAAAGTGATTCACTGCATGAAGATGCTCAGAGTTCTTGCCTTTCATACGCCACACTTCAACAGCTCCATGTCCTTCTTATGTTGAGGACACCAGAACTGCACACAGTGCTCCAAGTGGGATCTCACGAGAGCAGAGTAGAGGGGCAGGATCACCTCCCTCGACCTGCTGGTCACGCTTCTTTTGATGCAGCCCAGGACATGGGTGGTTTCTCTGGGCTCAAGTGCACACTGAAGCCGGCTCATGTTCAGTTTCTCACTGATCAACACCCCCAGGTCCTTCCCCTCAGACTGCTCTGAATCACTTCTCTGCCCAACCTGTAGCTGTGCTTGGAATTGCCCCTACCCAGGTGTAGGACCTTGCACTTGGTTTTGTTGAACTTCATGAGGTTGGCATTAGCCACCTCTCAAGCATGTCAAGGTCCCTCTGGATCCCATCCCTTCCCTCCAGTGTATCAACCGAACCACAGAGCTTGGTGTCATCAGCAAACTTGCTGATGGTGCATCAATCCTACTGTCCATGTTGCCAACAAAGATGTTGAACAGGATCAGTCCCAACACCAACCCCTGTGGGACACCATGCAGAACAGTGTTGAATGCTTTGCACAAGGCCAGGTAGGTGACATCAGCTGCTCTGCCCCTGTCCATCAGTTGTGTAGCCCCATCATAGAAGGCTACCAAATTGGTCAGGTAGGATTTCTCTTTAGTGAAGCCATGTTGGCTGTCACCAGCCACCTCGTTGTTTCTCGTGTGCCTTAGCGTTTTTTCCAGGAGAATCTGCTCCAAGATTTTAACGGGCACATAGAAAGGGATAGAACAAGTAAGTTCACACACAGCTTTGATCTCAAGTCATTTACATTTTCTGTTATAGAATCAGGGAGGCAGTTTTCACGGGAGATTGGGAGCTCTACGGTATCACTGGCAGAAAATAAATATATTTGGAAGCAAGAAATTATTGCAGGTCAATGCATAGAGTTAAAGCTCTGGAAAGCTAGTCATTTTGTAGGCTTAAATCACAGGTTTAAACTAACAATAGCGTGTGTGGCTTTATACTGACATAGTAAAATACAGCAAACTGTTCTAACTTGCTAAAATGTAGAGAGAAAGGAATGTTCAGCTGATGAGGGAAGAAACATCACAGGACTGATAACAACTAAGGAGACAGTAAATAAGACCAAGGATGTCAAACTTTGAGATAGCAGAGTGACGCCCAGAGTGGAGTGAGACTGGGACAGTTCCAGTGAGTGGAACAGACCAGAAGTAAGACCATGCCACATGCTAACTCAGCACTAGGACCTTGCAAGCGTGTGCAAGAACTGAGGCCATTCAGTAAACACAGTGAGGAAGACTATCAGTGACCACCAAAGACCTCCGCTCAGCAAGAAAACACATGCATAATTAGAATACAAGTATTATAATAAGTTCCTGGAAATCTCATGACTATGTAAATAATTTCCTGGGGAAGCTGTAAATATACATGAGTATGCTAAATACATAGCTCCTGCCAGCAAGTGTGCTCACCTTTGTGAAACGAGTCATGTGTGTGCCCAGCGCTGCAATAAAGAATGCTGCTTTCTAAAACTCTACTTTGAGTCTTAGGGAGTTTCTCCAACCAACTTTAAAACAAGTCACCAAAAAGATCTGATCGAAAAAAGTCAATCTCTTTCCAGTCAGAATAACTTCACATACCTCAAATAAGACAATAAAAAACCAAACAAATAAAAAAGTAAACTTATATAGAACTGGCTCGATGGCCGCACGCAAAGAGTTGTGGAAAATGGCTCGATGTCCAGTTGGAAAACAGTAACGAGTGGTGTCCCTCAGGGATCAGTGTTGGGACCGGTCCTGTTCAACATCTTTGTCGGCGACATGGACAGTGGGATTGAGTGCGCCCTCAGCAAGTTTGCCGATGACACCAAGCTGTGTGGTTTGGTTGATATGCTGGAGAGAAGGGATGCCATCCAGAGGGACCTTGACACGCTTGTGAGGTGGGCCGATGCCAGCCTTATGAAGTTTAACCAAGCCAAGTGTAAGGTCCTACACCTGGGTCAAGGCAATCCCAGGCACTGCTACAGCTTGGGTGGAGAAGAGATTCAGAGCAGCCCTGCTGAGAAGGACTTGGGGGTGTTGGTTGATGAGAAGCTTAACATGAGCCAGCAGTATGCGCTTGCAGCCCAGAAAGCCAACCGTATCCTGGGCTGCACCAAAAGAAGCGTGACCAGCAGGTCAAAGGAGGTGATCCTGCCCCTCTACTCTGCTCTTGTGAGACCTCACTTGGAGTACTGTGTACAGTTCTGGTGTCCTCAACATAACAAGGACATGGAGCTGTTGGAGCGAGTCCAGAGGAGGGCCACGAGGATGATAAGAGGGCTGGAACACCTCCCGTATGAAGACAGGCTGAGAGAGTTGGGGCTGTTCAGCCTGGAGAAGAGAAGGCTGCGTGGAGACCTCATAGCAGCCTTCCAGTATCTGAAGGGGGTCTATAAGGATGCTGGGGAAGGACTCTTCCTTAGGGACTGTAGTGGTAGGACAAGGGGTAATGGGTTCAAACTTCAACAGGGGAAGTTTAGAGTAGATAGAAGGAAGAAGTTCTTTACAGTGAGGGTGGTGAAGCACTGGAATGGGTTGCCCAGGGAGGTTGTGGATGCTCCATCCCTGGCAGTGTTCAAGGCCAGGTTGGACAGAGCCTTGGACAACATTATCTAAGGTGTCCCTGCCCATGGCAGGGGGGTTGGAACTAGATGATCTTAAGGTCCTTTCCAACCCTTTCTATTCTATGATTCTATGATTCTATATGTAACTGAAAGTTACAGCAAAAGGCTTTCTGGGGTACTACTTGAATAACAACTACTTCAACCACATAGAGAGCCCTGTTCTGCAAACACATTGCTAGTGGGGCACAAAGGTTATTGCAGCATGTTAGGATTTAGGGCTTTACCCTATTTCATACTTGGGTGTAGGAAAATATCTAAGAAGAGATGAAAGTCTTCTTAGAGAAGTTTAATTGTCCTTGTTCAGACATTGAAACTTTTATGCAGGTTCCTTATAAGCATTTACAAAAAGAAACTTGCCATCTTATGGCTTACTCCAGACCTCTATCTCTCTTTAGCTGGGATGGCAGCATACCTGTATTCCATTATATCCAAATTGTCACAGAAAATGCTAATTTATATTGCCAGCACATTGACGTAACACAGACCCAAAGATCCCAAAGAAACAGCTTATGGCTTTAAGTATGACACTATGTAGTCAGTCACCAAATCGCCAAACATAAAATGTCACAAAGATCTCAATGATTACATTTACTCGCTAGTCAGATAATGGCTACTTGATCTGCATCAGTCTGGTCCTCCATTCGAATTCCATGTGCTAGCTTCCTCCAATACTGAACACCAAGAGATGTGTTAACATAGCCCATCCAAGAAGATTAAAGGCAACAGTAAAGGCTGAGGTAATAAACTATCTTTGAGCTCAGAGCCTGAAGCTCGGATCTTGAGAACTACAGGTCAGTGAGTTTTAGACACAAAAGCATTACGGAGGGAAAAAAAAAATGAACTAAGAGGCAAGACTGCAACAACCAAATTGGCAGAGTGGAAATACCTGGGTAATTAATGTCAGCAAACCAAGAATGACAATGTTTAGAGAATGAGGGAAAAACAACATATAAGCAAAGCATCTTCTAACCACAAATATAATTTCAACTCTCCTTTTCAGCTGGTTTTGACTTTTCCCACTCCAATCTGCTTCATAAAAACAACAGAAACTGAAATATTGAATATGCATGATACACTTGCTATTTTAAGATTTATTTTCTTTTTGGAGAGGCAGCTTGGCTGCAAGGACTGTGCTGTCTGGGTAATTATGCCTCATACCACTTTGCCCAATTCAGTTAACTAATTATGTTTGAATACCTGTGCAGGTGCCACATATTTTAATACCCAAACACGAATTAGAACAATTTGGTTGCTACTCATCACATCCTATCAGGTGACACCTTTATTCTCTGCATTCTGTTGCTATCACTGCAATCCTTTCCAGTCACTTTTAAGTCTTTTCTGATAAGCAAGTGAAGGAAAACATTTAGTAGTAAACAATAGAATCTATCTGCTTCGATGCAGTTACAGAAATATGCCTGAACATTACTATATGCTGAAAGGCATGGGGGGAAAAGAAAAAACTCTGTGGGTTGAATGGCTGACGGCAAGCCATGTTGCTGAACTTCCAACTTTGAATCCAGAGCCTGTCAGGAGAGACAAGTTTATCAAACTCCATCTGCTTGCAGACTCATTTTTCCAAGTTGAAGTATGGGACCACTAGCAAGAGAAGACAACTGTAGATGGCTTTTTGACTTCTGCTAACTTCTTCTAGGTGACTTCATTATCAGTGACATGGAAAGTTTTATCTGCTAAATGTGTGTCCTCCCTTTCCTTTTGTAACAATTCTTCTGGTCACATGCTCATAATATTCCAACAGAAATAATGGCTACTTGTATTCTACCTCAAAGCAGGAAAAAAGGCGTATCAGAATGGCGAAGCTGAGCTAATTTTAAAGAAAAAAAAAGTAAAAGAGTAAACACAAAATAATCTTAGAAATGCATTGTAAAGGTAAACTGACCTGGGGGCTCTCTCAAAACAGGCCTGAAAAACCACAGACAAAAACTGCCAGAAGCAGCCAAGTATTTGAAGGCCCTTTCCTGCTGTAGGCATCATTGAACAGAAACCTTAACAGGACACTCAAAACAACCGCTGCTACCAAAGAGTTACCAGTCTAGATAAACAAGTAACATTTTTCTTTCAGTAAATGGTATGATCCATGTAAACGTCAAAAGAAATCTATACAGACGATGACATTTGTAGTCTTGTTATTAAAGCTAAAAGGCTTTTGGATCTGCTTTTTGATCTCCCTCTTTCCACACCCTAATACAGTGACCCACAATTTAGCTAA
Source organism: Strigops habroptila (assembly GCF_004027225.2). Classification (NCBI taxonomy): domain Eukaryota; kingdom Metazoa; phylum Chordata; class Aves; order Psittaciformes; family Psittacidae; genus Strigops; species Strigops habroptila. The sequence continues at coordinate 27,367,098 of NC_044288.2, forward strand.
ACTGCCACTCAGGTGGACTTTCCCATCTCTGCCTTCTCCAGTTATGAAGATGCCATTCTGACAGATATCCTAAGTGTCTGTAAGGGAGCGCACTGATTCAGCTATCCCCAGCACATACAAAGTTTTTTTACACTGGGAAAGAGTTTCATGCTTGAAGCCAGGCTCATCAGTGAGGATTTAGAACACAAATTCCATTACTTTTGTATTCTGCAGCATCATTTTAATAATTCTATGGTTTGTTTGTAACCATGTGTCATTATTTGATTTCAAAGCATTCTTCCTTGTCACTTTGTTTTCCTTCCTTCTGCCCATGTTGCTGATAGCAGCACTCCTGTCAGTAGCCAGGCAGGCTACTCCTAGGCAGTCACTTACATGCAGATTGTAAGTTTGGATTCAAAGACATCTCAGAAGCCTACTTCCTAACAGATTTCAACAGCACTTTGGCTCTTGTGTGTCTTAGTCTTAGTTCCTTAAAAGTATTAGCAACTAATTCTCACTGAGGTCAAAGGAAACTCCATGTAGAAATACCTCTGAAACCAATGGGAACTAGTCATTTTGCAGAAGGCAGACATTCACAGGAAAATCTTTAAGTCCCAATATCATTCAGGAAAAAAAAGAAAACAAAAAGAAAAAACAAACAAACAAACAATACCGCTATTCCATATATGTGATATGTGAACTGCTAAAAATAGTCAATAAATGAATCCACAGTCCCATATTTTTATGAAAACACTGCTCAGTTCACTTACCTAAACTGTGCCTTAAGGTTGTCTACTACTCAAGATTTGGCTGCTGTCTTGTTCAGACTGAATGACTAAAATAAAGACTGAGTGACAAGAGCGATCTGCTTGAATGAGTCCAGAGGAGGCCATGGAGATGCTGTGAGGGCTGGAGCAGCTCTGCCCTGGAGCCAGGCTGAGAGAGCTGGGCTGCTTCAGCCTGGAGAAGAGAAGGCTCCTTAAGGGGAGACCTTAGAGTGGCTCCAGTGCCTAAAGGAGCTACAGGAAACCTGGAGAGGGGCTTTGGACAAGGGCCCATAGGGGCAGGACAAGGGAGTATGGCTTTAACCTGCTAGAGGAGAGATTGGGATGAGATCTTAGGCACAAGTTCTTCCCTGTGAGGGTACTGAGGCACTGGCACAGGGTGCCCAGAGAAGCTGTGGCTGCCCCATCCCTTGCAGTGTTCAAGGCCACACTGGACAGGGCTTGGAGCAACCTGCTCTAGTGGAAGGTGTCCTTGCCCATGGCAGGGGTTGGAACTGGATGATCTGAAAGGCCCTTTCCAACCCAAACCATTCTATAATTCTGTCAATATATTAAGCTGGCAAAGCCTAGCCCTTGAAAAAACAGGAAGCATTCACATGTGTCCTGGGTTCAGCTATAGCAGTCATTTTTCTCCTGCTTAGTAGCTGGTGCAGTGCTGTGTTTTTTAACTTTCAGCCTGGGAACAACGCTGATAACACTGGTGTTTTTAGTTGTTGCTAAGTAATGTTTATTCCAACCAAGGACTTTCTCAGTCTCATGCTTTGCCAGGGAGGAGGGGAAGCCGGGAGGAAGCAGAGACAGGACACCTGACCCAAACTAGCCAAAGGGGTATTCCATACCACAGCACGTCATGCCCAGTATATAAACCGGGGGGAGTTACCCGGAAGGCCCAGATCACTGCTTGGGTCGGGCTGGCTATCGGTCGGCGGGTGGTGAGCAATTGTATCCTCTCCCCTTGTTATTTCACTAATCATTATTATCATTGGTGGTAGCAGTAGTGGTTTTGTATTATACCTTAGTTGCGGGACTGCTCTTATCTCAACCCATGGGAGTTACATTCTTCCCATTCTCCTCCCCATCCCTCCGGGAGCGGGGGGAGGAAGAAGGGCGGGGGGGGGGAGTGAGCGAGCGGCTGTGTGGTTCTGAGTTACCGGCTGGGCTCAAACCACGACAGTTCTTTTTGGCGCCCAATGTGGGGCACGAAAGGTTGAGATAACGACAGATCTGACCAGAGTGTGTTTAATCATATTTGTGATAAGCATTCATTGTTACTACTCGTCACAATGGTGATTATTTGGCTCTCAGACTTGTTGCGCTTGATCTCAGAGTTTCAGCATGTTGTACCTTACTTACAGCCGCTATTTGCTGTTTTAGCGTTTATCGGCTGGGGGGCCTGGGCTAAGGTTCTTGTTTCACTGTACTTCATGACTTGTAATACAATAGACTCATTGATCATGAAACTGGTCTGGTTTGTGCTTCCAGCATGGCCATCACCACTATACATTGGGAGGTATATAATGAAATATTTTAGCAATTGCATATCTTTTTTTTTCTCCTCGGGGGGTAAACTTACGAAGGAAGCATTCTCTTTCACCCCCCGTTCCCCCACCAGCCTATTTGCAACAGCAGTTGAGAGTTCTGAAGGTTTTAGATGGCCTTTGAGTACCCTTGAAAACTGCCTGCTGATTGTGCTGGGGATCAGCATGTTGGCAAACATACGGAGTGTGCTTTACCCACGGCCATCCCACCCTGGGAACATCCTATTTCGTTTAATGTCAAAAATTCAGCAGTATCAGGTTCGAATCTGGTCTAGGGTTAGACGACGATATAGGAGGACCACCAGGAGATTTTCCCTGAGGCTGGACAGTTATGAGTGGCAGGGTGTGTGGGATAGTATGGGCAAGTACCTAGGCCAGTGGGCCCCTCCAGTGCTTTGGAACTTCACCACTGAACAAGTGCAATATCCGGGAAAACTAGTAAAACACTTAAACGAGGTGTGCTGTCGTCCTGGTTATACCAGAGAGGGACAAATCTTGGCAACGTGCTGGGGCTTGGCCTATGCCTACAGAGCCCTGCTCAACACTATCCAGCACCTTCAAAGGGAAAAAAATGTCTCTGGATCTGATGGCAAAGCAACAGACAACGCAGCTACTCCAACTCCAAGCACAACAGCTACTCAAACCCTGACCACAACAGACAACGCAACTACTCCAACTTCAAATACAGCAGTTACACCAACCCCAGTGACAAGCACAGTAGCTACTCAAACCCCGACAGCAACAGACAATATAGCTACTCCAAGCACCGCAGCCACACCAACCCCAGTGACAAGCACAGTAGCTACTCAAACCCCGACAGCAACAGACAATATAGATACTCCAAGCACCACAGCTACACCAACCCCAGTGACATGCACAGTAGCTATTCAAACCCCGACAGCAACAGACAATGCAGCTGTTGGTGTTACTCAACTCCCAAGCACAACAGCTGCACCAACCCCAGCAATAGACATTGCAACCACTCCAATCCTAGTGGCAGACACTGCAGCCACTCCAGCCATAGTGACAAACACTGCAGCTAAACCAAATGTCCAGTATGTGACAATGTCTGTTGCCCCTGTAAGCAAAAGCAGACGAGAGGCACAAAGAGCAACCCGTGAAGCGAAGAAAGATGAAGACCCAATGCCATTACTACATGCAACAGCATCTGAACAAGAGTTACTACTACGTGGGTCAGAGGAAGACGAAGAAGAAGAAGAGGTCACTTCTCGACCCCGGACCTCAACCGAACTACGGAATATGCGAAAAGATTTCACCCGTCTTCCAGGGGAGCACATTGTCACCTGGTTGCTCCGGTGCTGGGACAATAGGGCCGACGGTCACGAACTAGAAGGTAGGGAAGCCAAGCAGCTGGGATCACTTGCTAAGGAAGGCGGAATTGACAAAGCGATTGCAAGAGAGAAGTGAGCCCTCAGTCTTTGGAGGCGGCTCCTGGCAGCTGTGAAGGAAAGGTTTCCCTACAAAGACGATATTACGAATCGCTCAGCCAACTGGACCATGATAGAGAAAGGCATCCAGTCCCTGAGGGAATCAGCCATTATAGAGATGATCTATCGTAGGCCGGATTCCAGGAACACATCCGTAGATCCAGATGAAGTCGAACGTACACGACCCATGTGGCGGAAACTTACACGGAGTGCGCCATCATCATATGCCCACACATTGGCATCAATGACCTGGAATGACGGAATATCACCAACAGTGGATTGCCTGATTCGTCAACTCCGAGAGTTCGAAGACAATCTCACCCCTTCCATCATTTCAGCTGTGGAAAAACTGTCCCAGGAGTTCAAACAATTGAGAGACGATTTATCCGAACTATCCAGCTCCCCACGCGTACCAACCCATGTCTCAGCTATTAACAGAAGGCGCCCTACTGCTCGAGAAAGAAAATATACGAGGTACACGTCACGGGCCACCCTATGGTTTTACCTGCGGGATCATGGAGAAGACATGAGAAAGTGGGATGGAAAACCTACTTCAGCTCTGGAGCAATGGGTGCGTGAACTGAAGAGGAGAACAATGGTCAAGGATGATCCTCCCAGGAAAGCTGCTGCTCCAGTCTCTGGTGAGCAGTTTCCCAGATGGAGTGAAAGAGCTGATTTTACTCCAGCTCCTGTGATAAGGAATACTAATCCCTTTCAACAAGACAGAAGTGGAGAATTTTGTGATCACTATTAGAGGGGCCCTGCCTCCAGCCAGGTGGAGGAGAGGGATATTTGGGTTTACTGGACTGTGTGGATCAGATGGCCTGGCACATCAGTCCCACAGAAGTATAAGGCTCTAGTAGATACCGGTGCACAGTGTACTCTGATGCCATCAAGGTATCAAGGGGTGAAACCCATTTCTATTTCTGGAGTGACAGGAGGATCCCAAGCGTTAACTATGCTGGAAGCTGAAATCAGCCTGACTGGGAGGAAGTGGCAAAAGCACCCCATTGTAACTGGCCCAGGGGCTCCATGCATCCTTGGCATAGACTATCTCAGGAGAGGGTATTTCAAAGACCCAAAAGGGTATAGATGGGCTTTTGGTATCGCTGCCTTGGAGACAGAGGAAATGAAGCAGCTGTCCACCTTGCCCGGTCTCTCAGAGGATCCTTCTGTTGTGGGGTTGCTGAAGGTCGAAGAACAACAAGTGCCAATTGCAACCACAACAGTGCACCGGCGGCAATATCGCACCAACCGAGACTCCTTGATTCCCATCCATAAGCTGATCCGCTGACTGGAGAGCCAAGGAGTGATCAGCAGGACCCGCTCACCCTTTAATAGCCCCATATGGCCAGTGCAAAAGTCTAATGGAGAGTGGAGATTAACAGTAGACTATCGTGGCCTGAACGAAGTCACACCACCATTGAGTGCTGCCGTACCGGACATGCTAGAACTTCAATATGAACTGGAGTCAAAGGCAGCCAAGTGGTATGCCACAATTGACATTGCCAATGCATTTTTCTCAATCCCTTTGGCAGCAGAATGCAGGCCACAGTTTGCTTTCACTTGGAGGGGCGTCCAGTACACTTGGAACCGACTGCCCCAGGGGTGGAAACACAGCCCTACCATCTGCCATGGATTGATCCAGACTGCACTGGAACAGGGGCAAGCTCCAGAACACCTGCAATACATTGATGACATCATCGTGTGGGGTGATACAGCCGAAGACGTTTTTGAGAAAGGCAGGAAGATAATCCAAATCCTGCTGAAGGCCGGTTTTGCCATAAAACGGAGTAAGGTCAAGGGACCTGCACAGGAGATTCAATTTTTGGGAATAAAATGGCAAGATGGACGCCGCCAGATCCCCACAGACGTGATCAACAAGATAACAGCAATGTCTCCACCAACTAACAAGAAAGAAACACAAGCTTTCTTAGGTGGTGTGGGGTTCTGGAGAATGCACATCCCAAATTACAGTCTGATTGTAAGCCCTCTCTACCACGTGACCCGGAAGAAGAATGATTTCAAATGGGGCCCTGAGCAACAACAAGCCTTTGAACAAATTAAACAGGAAATAGTTCATGCAGTAGCCCTTGGACCAGTCCGGGCCGGGCCAGATGTGAAAAATGTGCTCTATACCGCAGCTGGGGAGAATGGTCCTACCTGGAGCCTCTGGCAGAAAGCTCCAGGGGAGACTCGAGGTCGACCCCTTGGCTTTTGGAGTCGGGGATATAAAGGATCCGAGGCCAGCTATACTCCCACTGAAAAAGAGATACTGGCAGCCTATGAAGGGGTTCGAGCTGCCTCAGAAGTGATTGGAACTGAAGCGCAGCTCCTCCTGGCACCCCGGTTGCCTGTGTTGGGCTGGATGTTCAAAGGCAGGGTCTCCTCTACACATCATGCAACTGATGCTACATGGAGTAAGTGGGCCGCACTAATTACACAAGGAGCTCGAATAGGAAATCCCAGTCGTCCAGGAATTCTAGAAGTCATCATGGACTGGCCAGAGGGCAAAGATTTTGGGATGTCACCAGAAGAGGAGGTGACGCGTGCTGAAGAGGCCCCACCATATAATGAACTGTCAGAGAGTGAAAAGCAGTATGCCTTGTTTACTGATGGGTCCTGCCGTATTGTGGGAAAGCATCGGAGATGGAAGGCAGCTGTGTGGAGTCCCCTGCGACAAGTTGCAGAAACTGCTGAGGGAGAGGGTGAATCGAGTCAATTTGCAGAGGTGAAAGCCATCCAGCTGGCCTTGGACATTGCTGAACGAGAAAAATGGCCAGTACTTTATCTCTATACTGACTCATGGATGGTGGCAAATGCCCTGTGGGGGTGGTTGCAGCAATGGAAGCAGAGCAACTGGCAACGCAGAAGTAAACCCATCTGGGCTGCTGCATTGTGGCAAGATATCGCTGCTCGGGTGCAGAACCTGGTGGTGAAGGTACGCCACGTAGATGCTCATGTACGCAAGAGTCGGGCCACTGAGGAACACCAGAACAACCAGCAAGTGGATAAAGCTGCTAAGATTAAAGTGGCTCAAATGGACTTGGATTGGCAACATAAGGGTGAATTGTTTTTAGCCCGGTGGGCCCATGACACCTCAGGCCATCAAGGCAGAGATGCAACATATAGGTGGGCTCGTGATCGAGGGGTGGACTTAACGATGGACACTATTGCCCAGGTTATTCACGAATGTGAAACATGTGCTGCAATTAAGCAAGCCAAGCGGTTAAAGCCTCTCTGGTATGGAGGACGATGGCTGAAGTACAAGTATGGGGAGGCCTGGCAGATTGACTATATCACACTCCCACCAACCCGCCAAGGCAAGCGCTATGTGCTTACCATGGTGGAAGCAACCACCGGCTGGCTGGAAACATACGCTCTGTCCCACGCCACTGCCCGGAACACTATCCTGGGCCTTGAGAAATAAGTCTTGTGGCGACACGGCACCCCAGAGAGAATTGAGTCAGACAATGGGACTCATTTCCGGAACAACCTCATAGACACTTGGGCCAAAGAGCATGGCATTGAGTGGGTATATCACATCCCCTACCATGCACCAGCCTCTGGGAAAATCGAACGGTACAATGGGCTGTTAAAAACTACACTGAGAGCAATGGGTGGTGGGACCTTCAAACATTGGGATACACATTTACCAAAAGCCACCTGGTTGGTTAACAGTAGGGGATCTGCCAACAGGGCTGGCCCAGCCCAATCAGAACTTTTACGTACTGTAGAGGGGGATAAAGTTCCTGTGGTGCACATAAAGAATTTGTTGGGGAAGACAGTCTGGGTTATTCCTGCTTCAGGTAAAGGCAAACCCACTCGTGGGGTTGCTTTTGCTCAGGGACCTGGATATACTTGGTGGGTAATGCGGGAAGATGGGGAAGTCCGATGCGTACCTCAAGGGGATTTGATTTTGGGGGAAAACAGCCAATGAACTCAATTATACACTGTTGCCTGCTCTATAACACTTTTATAGCCCACCAGCTAGATATCTTCAGGTCGCCAGCAATTGACCCTAACTTCCCTCCGATCATCACCTCAACAAAGAATGAATTTTGAGGAAACCAGATGAGCTCAGCAGTGACCAGACGAGTTTGGCGGTATCATCAGCAGGCAACAACCCAACACTACACACCGTCCCTCCTGCCCTGAAAGACTATTACAAGAGATGGAGCCTGACATCATGGACTGGATGAGTTCAGCAATTTTACAGGGATTGGTCCATGGACTAGGGAATGATATCTTTCTCTGTGTGTGGGTGTGGGTGTATATATATGTGTATATATGGGACAGGGGTGATGGTGTGCTGAGAGATGTGGGATCTGAGCATGACGTGAATGGTATGGAATAAGGGGTGGATACTGTCCTGGGTTCAGCTACAGCAGTCATTTTTCTCCTTCTTAGTAGCTGGTGCAGTGCTGTGTTTTTAACTTTCAGCCTGGGAACAACACTGATAACACTGGTGTTTTTAGTTGTTGCTAAGTAATGTTTATTCCAACCAAGGACTTTCTCAGTCTCATGCTTTGCCAGGGAGGAGGGGAAGCCGGGAGGAAGCAGAGACAGGACACCTGACCCAAACTAGCCAAAGGGGTATTCCATACCACAGCACGTCATGCCCAGTATATAAACCGGGGGGAGTTACCCGGAAGGCCCAGATCACTGCTCGGGTCGGGCTGGCTATCGGTCGGCGGGTGGTGAGCAATTGTATCCTCTCCCCTTGTTATTTCACTAATCATTTATTATCATTGGTGGTAGCAGTAGTGGTTTTGTATTATACCTTAGTTGCGGGACTGCTCTTATCTCAACCCGTGGGAGTTACATTCTTCCCATTCTCCTCCCCATCCCTCCGGGAGCGGGGGGAGGAAGAAGGGGGGGGGGAGTGAGCGAGCGGCTGTGTGGTTCTGAGTTACCGGCTGGGCTCAAACCACGACAACATGGAATTATAATTTATATACTGACAAATCACACTATCATTTCAACTTAATGCAGAAACAGTATTATGAAGAAAATAAAATCAGATGTTTGTTCTACTCACATATGCCACAAACCAGAAACTTCACATTACATAGTTTCAACTATGTAACTATAGGGGTGAATTTTAAGAATGTAAAAGGTCTGACATACTGCTTGACTCTGAAACATTTGGATTCAACTTATGTTAGAAATGGGTTGAAACATTTACTTAATTATTTAGTTACAAACCCAGTTAAGAGCCTCCACTTTGGCACCCACCCGTAGCGGTAGCACCTGAGGTTACAGGATCTGTTGTTTAAGACCACCCTTATCCACTGAGCACAGGCAGCCTAGTGCATGGAAATCTTGATTCCACATACTAGGACATTTGACTTACCACTGCTTGAAAACATTTATACTGTAATATTGAGGAGCACAATAAGTTACTTCTGCACAGTCTCATATCTAAAATATTACAAGTCTGAAAGACTAAGGAGGAAGAAAGGTTTTTAGATGCTTGTCCCACGATCCTCAGCTCAAAAGAATTCCTATGGGTGAAATTCTTAAGGTTTCCAATGTCCCCTCCTTCCTCCTTCTTCCCTGAGCTTTATATGCTGAGCATGATGTCCTATGGCACGGGATATCTCTTGGGTCAGCTGTCCCAGCTATGTCCCCTCCCAACTCCTTGTGCCCCCCCTCCCTCAGCCTCTCTCCCCAGTGAGGAGCAGAGAAGGCCTTCTCTCTATGTAAGCACTGCTCAGCAGTAACTAAAACATCCCTATGTGGTCTACACTGCTTCCTGCACAAACCCAAAACACAGCCCCATACTAGATACTGTGAAGAAAAGTAACTCTACCCCAGCCAGAAGGTATCTCATTTTACAATCCCATTTAAACTTGCATTGATCATGGAAGAAATTCTCCACACACCCCTTCATGGTTATACAAGATTGAGCTGTCTTATAAAAGGCATCAAAGTCCAAAGAAAGAATTAAAATCCCATAGTATGTTGAGAAAACTACTTATGTAACAGAATAAATGTTTACAGAAACTCCAAAGAGCAGAGCTCTGAATCAGTGGTATTAATGTTACTAACTAAAGGTAATATTCTTCTTCCCCCATCTGCAAAGAAGGACGTACTCTCCCTTTCTGTCTTCCAGAAGAACATAATTCAGGCATTTCCATTCAGGATCATACAATCGCAAATGTCAGAAGCAATGACTGTTCATGGCCTTTACTATTTTACCTTCCTTAGGCCTGGATTCATAGTGGATTATGTTGTACAGAATAATTTGAGTATCATAAAAAAAGGTATTTTTACCTCTCCTTTGGGAGGCTACCTGGTAATATCCTAACTGACAGGGTTGTACTTTGATAGCCCATATTATTATCATAACTTCTGGATAACGATAATTGCATGGCGGAAGCCAAATTCTGATGCAAACTCTAACCAGCAAAGCACCAAACAATCTGTCCCTTACAACTTGCTTGATTTGTGTTTCCTGTTTGCTTTTCTCACATCAGTTCTAGTTTTAAATGCCCCTCTCACACCTATTGTCTTCCCTTTATGCTGGTAGGTGTGGCACTGAGCAGGCTGCCCCATTCCAAGCTCTGGGGGGACTGAAAAGCAGTTACCTCAGCAGAACTCTCTCTGAAGCCTCTTCTGAAACTGGACAGTGATACTAATTTGTTTCTTTCATAGGTTATTAATAACCTAATGATACAGATCTCTTTTCCCTACGAGCTAAATTGCTACCTATGCTATGGTATGCTAAATACCATACTCCCAAGATGAGAGATCCAATGCCACCCAACCCTCTGCTAGGGGAGGTGAAGAATGAGCAGAATCAAAGTTGATCACTTGGACTTATTCAAAAGCATTCTTGCTTTAAAAAGAAAAAGGTCTAAATTCTTGAATTGAGAGTTCTGGTATTATCAAAACAGAAGCAAGTAGTAAACCCACCAAACTGCAGAGCCTACCTACTCAGGTAGCAATTTGATTTTGAAATAATTTATGTAAATATGTATCCCTTAATTCACTCACTGGTTACTTCAAGTATTTGTAAACGACACATTCTCTAACAAATTCTACCAGTTTTACCCAAATTTGAAACGTATCATTTAAAGAAATGGACCAAATGTGAGATTAGGTCCTACTGAGCCCAGAGAAGTATGGAATAACTGGACACTTAATTAGACAAATTAAGCAGTGACTCTCTCCCTTTCTTGTGCTTTATTACTCAACAATTTTTGTTTTCTTATCTCTCATGATACTTCATCAACCTTGATATAAAGCATGATCAAAATTATAAGGCATTTGTTTGTGGGGATTTTAAATTAATAACCTCAAGAGTAAAGCAAAGGAATAGGTGCCCCAGAAAGATTTAGTTACTCTTCAACATATAATGTTTATAACAGGGATGATGAAACTGCCACAGTAACATACCAATATGCAATCAGGCACATGAAATTTTGGTTATTAATACTCTTCTCTCATAAAAAAAGTTTTTAACGTTCAAATACTAACTTCACATTTCTTTAAAACATTGAAAATTCCCAGTATTGTACCGGTCAATCTCAGAGAAAAGTAATAAATTAGTCAGACCACATTCCATAGCACTTCAGTTTTCCATAGTCTCAGCCCGGTAACAGGCTGGACTTGGATACTGGGAGTTGTGCCAGAAGAACCATTATTGTCTTCCCAACTCCCACTTATTCTATGTGTTCTTTCTAAAATCACTTCCTGATTTTCTGCAGCATAGCACAAGGAACAGTTGCACCTCCTGAGTTATGGAATTAATAATAGTCTAACCCATTTTTCTTTAAGATGGTATCTTTTAAGATGTGTACGGAAAACGACAAAATCATCTGGATTTCCTCCTTCTTCCCACTGTCCTCTAGCACACAAGCTGTTAATAAGCTTTGTTGCACTACACATCAGCCAATTGGCCTCAAAACTAAATTTGACTAGCCTTAATAAAAAGGCCTACGAACAAGGGAAAATTAAGTTCTAGCCATTCTTTCATTAGTTGGCGTAGGTTGCCACTCCCAATGAAGCATATTTTAAACAGGTTGGTAGAACGCTATTGTAAGAAGTCTGGAACAGACTAATTAAGCCATCCACTTGTATTGTTGTCAGTCTAGGAGCCTCCCACTAGAATCAAAAGGGAAAGAGTGAGAAATTGCCCATGGTTTAAAGGTGTTTCATTAATATCTTTGGTCATAAATCACTGTTTACCTGTCAACTGGGTTCAGAACACCCACAAGGTCTTCTTTGAAGATAACCTCTTGGATGTAAAGATTTTTAAACAGCTGTTGAAGGACTGTTTGATCAGAAAATCTGAGTCTTTTGAAGCTGAGAGCTATTAAAAGATTACTTTTTTTTTTTTTTTTTTTTTGACAATGATCAAGAGGTTAATGAGGTAAAGTGATACAAGGGAACAAGCTAAATAGAACATGTGGATGCATCATGTTATTTTTTTTGGTAAGGATTAAAGGAAACCCAGACATAGTCAGGGCCGCATGAGTCAAAATCATAACCAAGAAGAAAATTAACTTCAGTCAGACACAGCTTTTTACCAGAATAAAAGCTATTTTGTGACTGATTTCTAAACCCCCTCACCAATGCATATGAAACAAAAAATTAAGCTATTAGGGATTTGGCCTGTGCTGGTTCTACACACTGATAGCTGGTCCCTGACACATGGCTAACACACCAAGGAAAAGGCATGGCTAAACAAAAGGAAGATCTGATATAGATGAACTACACACATGCTCTTAATATTTTTAAAACCAATCAAGCACAGAGTTTTTATAATACCAAACATTTCAAAGAGTGAACCTTTTGGACTTTATTACTGAAATAAAGTGCTTCCCAACAGTAAAGCTAATATTAAGGCATTAATGCTTTGAGATACAGAAACATCCTGCTCTTGTCGAACAAAACCTTCTGAAGATAGAGCCTCCTAGTACCACATAACAGTGGCATAAGTTAGCTGCTCTAATTCACATGGGATAGAGCACCAGAAAAATCTGGAGGAGTCAGATAGTTCAAGGACAAATTTTAAACTATGGACAGTGCGACTAAATAAGAGGTAAAAATTAGGTAGTGGATTTATTTACGTATATTAAAATACAAATAGACCAAAATAATAGCTTAATTTACTACGAAATCTGATAAAATCCACTTGGCAGTTATGTCTGATTTTGTCTTCATTAGGTTTTGTACAAGTCAGGTCTAAATACAGAAAAGAATTTTTAATACATCTCTTTAAATAGGCTCATATTCTAAAAAGGATGGATAATAAAAACATACATTTGTAGTGAAAAAAAATCCCTTCAATTCTTGCTACATTTGTAGAAGAACAGTCAGACTACTGTGAGCATCAAAAAAAAAAAAAAAAAAAAAACAGACAACTGATACAATCCACATTTCTTTGTGTCCTGCTTTAGATCAAGCACAGCATTCCCCTGGAAATCAACACTTGAAAAATGTTGAATCAGTCAAAACTGTTGGTGAGCAAATATAATGTTGAAATGTAAAGAAAACAGCCCCATAAAAGAACTTGCAATCTGGCTTGATAGCTTTCTGTGCTCTGCTTTAGCCTTCATAAGTCACAGTAAAATGGCAGAGGATTTCAGTCCTGCATCCTCTAAGGCTGCAACATAACAGTGACAGAAATAGCAAATAGAAGCCATGGGGGGGCGGAATACTCCGTTTATTTCCTTTAGCACATTCTGTTCTAGGGCAGCAGTGCCAAGGACACTTGTAACAGAAGTGTTACATGACCTGAGCAAAGTAGATAAAATGTAAATATCCTACAAAAAAGTAGGGAATAAAAGTACATCTGATGTGTAATTTAGAAATCATGTTACAAAATGTAGATACAATCACTGCTAAGCGAGAAAAAGTGGGTTATACTGTCCTTCCATTATTGCCCACCAATAACCTAATAATTATTGACTACATTTATGTGTTCTTACAAATCTTCTCTAATCGAGCACTTAATATTGCAAGTCCGCAACCCAAAACACATTTATACCCTTTAATACACTTGCACAAACTATGCAGTACAATTGTTGCTAATATTTCCAGAAGGGGAAAACACCCCAAACCCACAACTATCGAATGCTTATATAAGCCAGCATCTCATCTCTGATAGTAGCCAATACGAGGCTATTTCAGGAAATACAAGTGCCCAAAACCAGGACAACAAGGAAACCCCACAACAAAAGCATCACAACACATGCAGAAAGATGCTTCTTTCTCTTTGCAAGGTAAATATTAGTTAATGCTGAATTTTCTCTAATGACCATTAATAGCTTGAAGTGAAGAACTAAGGATAACTTTAAACTAGATGTGTTGGGGGAGGGGAGCATTGATCCATCCCAACACTCCCGGTCAGTTGCCAGCACCTGTAATAAGTGCTTGGAGCAATGTAGAGATGTTCCAGCTGCCCCAGCCATTGAGTCGGCTGCATTTGGAGCTCAGCTAAGGTGCCTCTAGACAAACGCCCGTAGTATGGAGAACAAGCAAGAGGAATTAGAGATGTGTGCAAGGCTACGGGAATATGATGTCATTGGTATCACAGAAACATGGTGGGATGGCTCCTATGACTGGAGTGTCGGAATGGAAGGTTACAGGCTGTTTAGAAAAGACAGGCCAGGCAGACGGGGAGGGGGCGTTGCTATCTATGTCAGTGATAGGCTAGAGAGTATGGAACTCTGTCTGGAGACGGGTGATGAGGTAACAGAGTGTTTGTGGGTCAGGATCAAAGGGAAAACAGCAATGGGGGACATTATGGTGGGCATCTGTTACAGGCCGCCTGATCAAGAGGACTCTGTGGATGAAGCGCTCTACAGACAGATAGGAGCAGCCTCACGCTCGCAGGCCCTTGTCCTCATGGGGGACTTCAACCATCCTGACATCTGTTGGAGGGACAGTACGGCTCGGCACAAGCAATCCAGGAGGTTCCTCGATTGTGTGGAAGACAACTTCCTCTTTCAAGCAATAGAGGAGCCGACAAGGAGAGGTGCCATGCTTGACCTCGTGCTCACCAACAGGGAGGGACTGGTTGGAAATGTGACACTCCAGGGCAGCCTTGGCTCTAGCGATCACGAGATGGTTGAGTTTGAGATCCTCAGGACAGTGAGAAGAGCATGCAGCAAGCTCACTGCCCTGGACTTCAAGAAAGCAGACTTTGGCCTCTTCAGGAACCTCCTTAGTAAGGTTTCATGGGATATAGTCCTAGAAGGCAGGGGGGCCCAAGACTGCTGGTCAATATTCAAGGATCACCTGCTACGTGCTCAAGAGTGTTGCATCCTGACTAGAAGAAAGTGCAGCAGGAGGGCCAGGAGGCCTCCATGGATGGACAAGGAGCTGCTGAGGAAACTTAAAGGGAAAAAAGAAGCTTATAGAAGGTGGAAGCGAGGACAGGCAGCCTGGGAAGAATATAGGAGCATTGCCCGGGAAGCTATGGACCAGGTTTTCCTAAGGCCCAGCTAGAATTAAGTTTGGCAAGGGATGTAAAAGATAACAGGAAAGGATTCTATAGATATGTAGCAAATAAAAGACAGACTAGGGACAACGTGGGCCCTCTCTGGAAGCTATCAGGAGGACTGGCTACCATGGACTTGGAGAAGGCTGAGGTTCTTAACGACTTTTTTCCTCAGTCTTCACCAGCAAATGCTCTGGCCACACCACGAAAGTCTTGGAAAGCAAATGCAGGGACTGTGAAAATGAAGACCTTAGGCCCACTGTAGGAGAGGATCAGGTTCGAGACCATCTTAAGAACCTGAACATGCACAAGTCCATGGGACCTGATGAAATCCATCCATGGGTCCTGAAGGAGCTGGCGAATGAAGTTGCTAAACCACTGTCCGCCATATTCGAAAAATCCTGGCAGTCAGGTGAAGTTCCCAATGACTGGAAGAAGGGTAATATAACCCCCATTTTCAAGAAGGGGAAGATGGAAGACCCAGGGAACTACAGACCAGTCAGCCTCACCTCTCTGCCTGGCAAAATCTTGGAACAATTTCTCCTGGAAAACATGCTACGGCACATGAAAAACAACGAGGTGGTTGGTGACAGCCAACATGGCTTCACTAAGGGGAAATCCTGCCTGACCAATTTGGTGGCCTTCTATGATGGAGCCACGGAACTGATGGACAGGGGCAGAGCAGTTGACGTCATCTACCTGGACTTGTGCAAAGCATTCGACACTGTCCCGCATGACATCCTTGTCTCTAAATTGGAGAGACATCGATTTGATAGATGGACCACTCGGTGAATAAAAAACTGGCTCGATGGCCTCACGCAAAGAGTTGTGGTAAATGGCTCGATGTCCAGGTGGAAACCTGTAATGAGTGGTGTCCCTCAGGGATCAGTGTTGGGACCGGTCCTGTTCAACATCTTTGTCGGTGACATGGACAGTGGGATTGAGTGCGCCCTCAGCAAGTTTGCCGATGACACCAAGCTGTGTGATTCGGTTGATACGCTGGAGGGAAGGGATGCCATCCAGAGGGACCTTGACATGCTTGTGAGGTGGGCCGATGCCAACCTTATGAAGTTTAACCAAGCCAAGTGTAAGGTCCTACATCTGGGTCGGGGTAATCCCAGGCACTGCTACAGGTTGGGCAGAGAAGAGATTCAGAGCAGCCCTGCTGAGAAGGACTTGGGGGTGTTGGTTGATGAGAAGCTTAACATGAGCCGGCACTGTGTGCTTGCAGCCCAGAAAGCCAACCGTATCCTGGGCTGCATCAAAAGAAGCGTGACCAGCAGGTCAAAGGAGGTGATCCTGCCCCTCTACTCTGCTCTTGTGAGACCTCACTTGGAGTACTGTGTACAGTTCTGGTGTCCTCAACATAACAAGGACATGGAGCTGTTGGAGCGAGTCCAGAGGAGGGCCATGAGGATGATAAGAGGGCTGGAGCAGCTCCCGTATGAAGACAGGCTGAGAGAGCTGGGGCTGTTCAGCCTGGAGAAGAGAAGGCTGCGTGGAGACCTCATAGCAGCCTTCCAGTATCTGAAGGGGGTCTATAAGGATGCTGGGGAAGGACTCTTCCTTAGGGACTGTAGTGGTAAGACAAGGGGTAATGGGTTCAAACTTCAACAGGGGAAGTTTAGATTAGATATAAGGAAGAAGTTCTTTACAGTGAGGGTGGTGAAGCACTGGAATGGGTTGTCCAGGGAGGTTGTGGATGCTCCATCCCTGGCGGTGTTCAAGGCCAGGTTGGACAGAGCCTTGGACAACATTATCTAAGGTGTCCCTGCCCATGGCAGGGGGGTTGGAACTAGATGATCTTAAGGTCCTTTCCAACCCTTACTATTCTATGATTCTATGATTCTATAAAGTAGTTGGACTCTTAAATACTATATTCACAAGAATTTATTTCAGAATTGCTGTGTCTAATACATTACCTCATGTACAAAGCAGCTCATTTAGCATTCCCAGTGTAAAGGAGATAACAGACAATATGCAACGGGGAAGCAGGAATGAGGGGTGGAAAACAGAGCAGTGCTCCACATAAAACTGGTCTGCCACATCACTTGTTAAATGCTATATACACTTATGGGACAAGAAGAAAGCATCAAAGCTTTGGCCACAACATAATGATCTCTTTGTGAATTCAGTGACATCAACCTGAAAATGAAGTGATTCAGCACTAGCTTAAGATATCCACATTGCTGAAAACTGCTTTTCTGCACAGAGGTATACCTTATCCTAAATGACCAGTAAAATAGTTCAAATTTTGTTTTTTACACTATGCAAAACTAAGTGCTAAGTAGTTTGAGCCCTGTACACTGATTTAGTCTCACTGAAGTCTACAACATTTTGAGTGAAACATAGACCCTGTATATAAAGCAAGTTACAGTCACTGAATCCCAGTTTATTGTCAGATAGACTTTTTTCTTACTATGACCTACCTCAGCTTTTCATTTCTTCTTAATCAGAATACCTGGAGAAGCATTTTACACAGTTACCTGTAAACTAAATCGGTTGGGAAGGAATATTTCTTCTCTAATGGAAACTAATTTTGAGAACTTCAACTGGAACAAACCGTGGTTATAAAAGCCAATTTTCTAGAAAGAATTTCTCTCTGCTTATACAAAAAAGTCTCATCTTCCTTTACATGCAAGCAGTATATGCAGCTTTCTCAGAAACAAAGGGAAAAAAAGAATCCACAAGGCCGTAAAAAAAAGTCTCTACTCCAGTGTTTCAGTGTCGGAAGGCAGAGCACAGTCACTCATGGAATAGCTCATAAACACAGAAAGATGCCCTGGCATAAATCCAGAAGGTCTTCATTCATCATGATGCTATCCTATGTCCCCAAAGTCAAGAACAGGGCTCTAACCATGTATTTTGAGGAAACACACACTCAGACTTAAAGTCAACACATCTTGCTAACACACTAACCACAAGAACAAATTTCAGTACTAAATAGCAGATAAGAACAAGCTGGAAGAATTATTTTAACTCGGTGTGGATATGTCAGCATCCAAGACTACATCTTGCAGCCAAATCTTTCTCCAAATTCTTCCTAGATATGTCACAAAATTCATTTTTAATATTCTTATATTGAAAGCACTCTCTCTCCTAGCATGTGCACTGCAGATAATTTTAGAGAACCTGAAACTCAAAGAAAAAAAAATCCCTTAAGTATGGAAAGGGTAGGTACTGTGACACTATTAACTATTAATCACACAAGGGGGCTGGAAGCCAATAAAGCTGGTCTGCTTCATTGCCAGTGTATCACTGAAGCAATTCAGCGTCTTTGCTTTCTTGGTTCAGATTTTTAAGGCATATATTCTATCTTTTCCAAATGACTTCATTAAGCCCCCAGTTATGTCCTGAATTCAAACCAGTTTCCTTCAAGTTCAAAGTAAAAACTGGTACAATTGGCCAGACTGACCTGCTTTAAATGTCTTCAAGATACGTTACTGCACCAAACCTTGGCCATTCGGTTACACCCATGTGAGTTGTCAGTAAGAAAGGAAGTGGTGGGAAGAAACATTCATGAATATGCATGCAAACTAAATCTGAATTTTGATTTGGCTGCATTCATAACCCATTTATGTTCATTTCTGTGCATGATCAGATGTTAGAGATTTATTCATGAAAATTAACTGAGCAGTCAGTCACCAAAAGGGAATTCTGAGAAGCATTTTCAATGGCAAGGTCTGCCAGTGCTGGTGAGCTACACAAGTCACCTAATCAGACAAGGGAAATAAGCAAGAGAAAAGAAAAAAAAAGTAATATATGTAAATCTAGCACAAATTACAAATATTCACAGCAAGGTGTTCAAAGATGAGCTGCTAATCAGCACCAATTCATTGAGAGTGGAAGTTCAGTGGTCTGGGTTCTGCCCTATATCTCTCTGCAGGCAATGTAAAGTGGTAATAACCATTTCTGTAACAAAGCATTTGGAAAGTTACAGGTAAAAGGCATGAGATAGGAGAGAGAACTATCAGTAATAAACCAGGGAAGTGTACAACTGTTTCCTGTCTTTCCACAAAAGAAAAAAGGGGAGGGGGGGAATTAAAAAGATAAAATAGCTCCTTTTTGTTCTGACAACTTGCATAATACTATATGACAGCCTAGACAGGGACTCAAATTAAGTCCACTATGATTTCAGTTTTACTAAAAACATGCACAGTGCTAAGGCACAGCCTAACTGTCCTAAATGAAGAGATGATCTCATCTCTCCTCTCATATAAAGACTCTCTTTGCACACTGAACGGGTCTCTAAAGCTACATGGTACATCAGATTTCAGGAGGGCATATGACAACTTGGCTTATTCGGAAGCCATCAGGAGAATTGCATCACACCACTTTCTTCAGATTATATGAAAATCCAAGAACTGTGTTACAGGAGATTTAAGTTTGAGCAGCACAGAGCCTCAACTGTAAGACTCTCTTACATTTTGGACTTTCAAATTCTTAAATTTGCCCTTTACTTTAAAAAGTCAATGATTTCACCAGGAAAGTTTGATTAGTTTCTTTTACTTTCTGTAATGAAGTGCCATCCTTTTTACACTTGAAAGGATCTTTGTAATAATGCAACATTGATCTTTTGAATACAGATGAGCTAACCTAGATAATAGGATTTGGTACCCAAAAGAAAGGCCATCTGAGCACATATATCTAAGGCTCCAGTGCCACCAAGTGGATTTTGAAGATGGGACATCTATTCATGAGCAAATGTTTATATTTGGCATTGCCACTATACTCTCATTTCCATTATATTTACCTACAGGTGATCTTCGAATGCAAAGAAAAATCCCATGACATAAGTAAGAATGTAATAAACACACACGCGAGTGAGTGATGATGGAAAAACAGCCATAAAGAGGCAATAAAAAGAAAGAAGGAGCCATCAAGCAGCTTCCATGGATAAGAATTTTGGAGCTTTTCTTCTTTTTGGTAGTCTTCACCACACCATGGTGCCTACTTTATTAACTGTAATAATATCTTCTGGAAAGTGGGAATGGTTTGAGAAAAATCTTAACAGCATTTTCCTAGATAGAAAGGGAAATGAAGAATTTTTATTTGTTTCAATATCTGTTACTATATTTAAAATGCAGTTTCACAACAGAAACTGTGCTGACAACAGTGCACAGTGGAAAAATGACAAGTTACTTGTGTTCCTAACACATAACCACCATATATCATTTCCTCAGAGTGCGCAAATACAAATTTCCAGCAAACAGAGCACAAAGTTTGGTGTCAAAATACTTGGACTTTCTTCACAATTTTCCTACAATTTTATTGCGTTCACTTTCTAGCCAGTGTAACAAATCTGCACCTTTATTCCTCCATCACCACCTTCCTTCCGTTCATTTACTTTCACTATCACCATGTGAGAAGAGCAATTTCTTGTTATGTGATTATAACATGCTTTTATTGCTTGGCCCATTTCATAATCTATAATAATTTCATTAAACTCTTCCCCTTGCAAGTACAGATCAGGTCTATTCTGAGAAAGAAAGTCATGCTGAAAACATGTCTTAAAAGCAATTCAAATACATTCCATGTCACCCATGACCTGTAACACAGAAAAAAGCTTAGCACAAAATACAGCCACATTAAGGAAGGGGGTAAAAAAAAGAAAAAAGCAGAGCTTCTAATATCTCATCCAAGCTCTTGCCAGGCTGCCAAATCATTGTCGTAATGGAACAAGAAGAGCTGAACTCAAACTGTGCCTCAACACCATTTTCAAGCACAACTTTATTCCAAGCATAAGCAGAGCCTTTGAGGAAGATAATATAAAGAACCATTTCAATTGACCTTTTTGAAATCTTTTTTATGATATAACCATTATTGGGAATGTATTTTGCAGCAGAAAGATTTGTATTGGTCTGGATAACTTCAATTGGACTTCTCCTATGCAGAGCAATCAGATGTTGCTGGTGATAACACATATATGCCATCATTTCAGCTTCAGCTCTCCAGGCTTTCAGGCTACTGAAACACAATCATTCTATATTCAGAACATCAAGCACTTTTGTTAGACCATGATAGCAGCAGGATATCTCCCAACTTTTTTCTTTGCAAATGCCTTCAGGCACTATAGATTGGTAGTTTAAGAAGAAAGACAGCCTGAGCCATGGCTTTAACTTGTAAACCGGGTCTTTGAAAGAGCAAAGTTCTGAGTTTGTCTCCAGTAAAGCAAACTTACTTTGCTGTTTGCTTTAGGCATTTTTGTGCGAAATTTACCAAGTAGGAATGGATTTCCTGACAGTCTCTGCACACTTGCCTTTTACTCAACCAAACAAAACTCCCAGAACTTTATTTCCAATGTCAACATGTGTGTCAGGGTCAAAGACAAGGGGTCAAAGTGCATTTCTGGATTAGGTGCATTTTTTTCTATGTTTATGCAATCTGCTGTAGTAAGTGAAAATTAAAACACTAGAATTCCCAGGGTGTCAAGAGGCAGAATGAGAAGGTTCTGGTATTTTGTTCCTGGCTGCTTTATTGGTGCACTTTTGTCATTTTGCATGAGTGACTGGCACTTCCAAATGAAGCAGATGAAGGCTCTACTTAAAACAAAGATTCCACACATTACTAAAATGTCATTGTTTATATTTTATTAGATAAACAAAATTAAATCCTGTATGGTGCTTTCCACCCCAAGATCTCAGTATATTTTACAAGAAAAATCCCAAATGAATTGTGATCATGATTTTCTTATTACCAGATGAGGAAAGTATAATGCAACAACTTGATCAAAGTTACACAGATTTTCAGACTTTGGGCCATTGTTGTTGCTTCTTTGTTGTCCTGTACAAAAGGAACAAAAAAGCACATTTTTCACTATAGTTCCCTTTCCTCTCCCCCCAAAAAATGGTCCTATTGCCTCCAGCCATTCTAACCTCCCTAGGAAAAACACACCTGAAATTTTAATGCGGCAGCATCCAGCTAGTGATGTGTACACACGAACAACTAAATATCATCTATTCTACAAGCGTTATGGGAGAAGGGAAATGAATGTCCTCGTCACACCATTAGTCCATCAAGTTGACAAATGAAGCTACTTTGCTGCTTCCATCAGTATAAATACATAAAGAAATAATAAACATTATACATTTTTAACTATCTACCTGCTTCTATGCTCAAACAGGAAATTCCCTCACGCTTCAATAAGTGAAAAAACACATTCAATGAAGTCTAACAAGTGTGCCATCTGTTTTCAGAAAGCTGGTAAACCAGAGCAGCAGTTAAGTGGGACAATACTGACCCCATGTGGCAGCTCTGTAGATAAACAACTCCAGAAGCAAAAGGGTACTTTTTGAAAAGGCGGGAATTTTCCTACATACTATCCTCACAATAAACCTCTGTTGTTACACCAACACGAGAAAGCTCCCAAGAACAGACTAAATAAGTTAGCAGTGCTCAAGGAGGTAAGGCTGTTGCAAATCTTTGCTGCCTTGCTTCAGTTTAAGTCTATTACACCTCTTTGGCAGCGCACGCAGAGATCTAGATTAAATAAGATGACTATCCCCTACCAAAACCAAACCAAACCAAAACAAAATAAATAAAAAAAGCCAAACAAGCGAAGCCAAACCCCACCACAACACATCCCCACAAAAAAAAAGCAAAAAAACCCAAGAAACACACTTCACTACAAACAGAATGATTAAACATGAGAACAGATCATTTAACGAGAACGTACACTTTCCAGAACGGGCTGGTGTCAGTAGCAGGCTTGATGAGCTATTCCTCCTCTAGGAATAGCTGTGCTTTCTCTTGCAGTGGGGCTGGGTGCTAATAGGCTCCTTCCCAAGCCAGCATCTGTCCTGAAAAGCACTTGTCCTGAAAAACACTAGTTTTACACAAATTCCATCCTACTGGAGTTCACAGGCACATGTCCACCTCATTATCACTTGTTAAGATGCTTAGTGCATTATTAGAAGCCATTAGCATCTATTCTGCATTGCTTGGTCCCTTTGTGGAGAAACAGAGCATGCTGAAAGAACAGCTATTGTTTTTGTAGTCTTGGAGATGATTGCTAGCTGTACCTGCCTTAGGGAACAAGACCAAGCAAAACAGGTGCTTTTTTTCCCCACTTGAAGGAAGAAGTGGACATGTCCATAAATTCCCTTCTGTAACCACTTCCCAGCACAAAATCAAAATAAAAGTATGTTCTTAACACTTGGCTACAATCTATAAAAGGAGTGTAACTACCACCTAACAAACTTCATCCACATCACATGTGGCACTAAGCACCTTAGTACGTGTTACACAAAGTCTGCCATGGGTACTGTCATGATGAAGACCCTGAACCTCACTTAAAAATCTTGAGGAATCTTACTTTTTTTATTCATGTGATCTAAATAGAGGAAAACAGAGGGAACAAGCAGAGTATGACGTGCCCTAATGCAAAAAAAACCCTATCGCTGTGAGCAGTATTACAGTAACCCACTGCTCCCAAAAACAGATGGTCCAGGTAGAAACCATGATAAAGACACATTTGTAGCCATAAAACGCACCAACTCAGAACAACACATGCATACCTAAAATACCTGTAAGAGCTATGCTTTTTATAGCAAAAAATGGCATGTCAAGTACTTAGAAGCACAGCTAAGTTTCCACAGGTTTAACAGCTTCATTAGTCTGTCACTGAAGTTACACCAGCACAGTAGCAAGCACAGAAAAATCACAAAGCTTCACACCTCAATGGTCAACGCATTTCATAACTTAGAATCATAGAATCAGCTAGCTTGGAACAGACCTTTAAGATCATCAAGTCCAACCTTTACCCCAGCACTGCCAAGGCCACCACTAACCCATGGCACTGAGGGCCTTGGCTACACCGTTTGAACACTTGCAGGGACGGTGACTCCAGCACTGCCCTGGGCAGCCTGTTCCAATGCCTGAGCACCCTTTGGGGAAAGAATTGTTCCTCATCACCATTAAACCTCCCCTGGTGCAGCTTGAGGCCGTTTATTCTTGTCCTATCACTTGTTACTTGTGTCCTATTACTTATTACTTGGGAGCAGAGACCAACCCCACCTCACTACAACCTCCTGTCAGGCAGTTGTAAAGAGCGATAAGGTCCCCCCTGAGCCTTCTCTTCTCCAGACTAAACCCCCCCAGGTGTCCCTCAGCCATTCCTCATCACACTTGTGCTCCAGGCCCCGTACCAGCTCTGTTGCCCTTCTCTGCCCCCTCTCCAGCACCTCAATATCTCTCTTGCAGTGAGGGGCCCAGAACTGAACACAGGATTTGAGGTTCAGCCTCACCACTGCCCAGTGCAGGGGGACAGTCACTGCCCTGGCCCTGCTGCCACACTGGTGCTGATACAGGCCAGGATGCTGGTGGCTTCTTGGCTGCCCGGGCACAAGCTGCTCATGTTCAGCTTCATCAACCAGCACCCCCAGCTCCTTTCCCATGAGCAGTTTCCAGCTTCTCTTCCCCAAGCCTGGAGCGTTGCAGGGGTTTGTTGTGGCCCAAGTGCAGGACTCGGCACTTTGCCTTGTTGAACCTCATCCCATTGGTCACAGCCCATGGATCCAGCCTCTCCAGATTCCCTCTGCAGAGGTTCCTACCCTCCAGCACATCAACACTCCCACCCAACTTGGTGTCATCCACAAATCTACTGGGGGTGCACTCAGTCCCCTCATCCAGATCATCAACGAGGATATTAAACAACACTGGCCCTAACACCGAGCCCTGAGGGACACCACTAATGACCAGTTGCCAACTGGATGTGATACCATTTACCACCACTCTTTGGGCTCAGCCTTCCAGCCAGTTTCCAGCCAAGTGAAGAATCCTCCTATCATCTGTGCCATTTGCAGCCAACTTCTCCAGGAGAATGCTTTGGGACACAGTGTTAAATGCTTTACTAAAGTCCAAATAGACAACAGCCACAGCCTTTTCCTCATCAACCAGGTGAGTCACCTTATTGTAGAAGATCAGGTTGGTCATGCAGAACCTGCCCTTCATGAACCCATGCTGACTGGGCCTGATCCCTCCATTTTCCCACACGTGCTTTATGATCTCACTTAGGATCATCTGCTGCATGACCTTTCCCAGCACTGAGGTCAAGCTGACAGGCCTGGAATTCCCAGGGTCTTCCTTCCTGCCCCTTTTGTAGAGAGATGTCACGCTGGCCAACCTCCAGTCTTCTGGGACCTGCCCACTAGACCAGGACTGCTGATAGATGATGGAGAGTGGCTTACCAAGGTCCTCTGCCAGCCCTTTCAGCACACTTGGGTGTAACCCATCTGGCCTCATAGACTTGTATACATCTAAGTGGAGCAGGAAGTCACTAACCATTTCTTCCTGAATTATGGGGACTTCAATCAGCTCCTCATCTCTGCCATCCAGCTCAGGGAACTGAGTACCCTGAGGATGTCTGGTGTGACTGTTAAAGGCTGAGGCAAAAGCAACGTTAAGTACCTCAGCCTTTTCCTCATCCTCAGTCTCTAGGTTTCCCCTAGTATCTAGCAGAGGATGGAGGTTTTCCTTGGCCCTCCTTTTATTGCTCATATATTTGAAAAAGTACTTTTTATTATCTTTTATGGCAGTGGCCAGACTTAATTCCATCTGTGCCTTTGCCTTTCTGACTTTCTTTCTATATAACCTAACAACATCGTTATGCTTTTTGTGGGGTAACTGTCCCTTCTTCCACAGGTGATTGATAAACTCTCTTCCTGAATTCAAGCATGTCCTGGGTTCAGCTATAGTAGTCATTTTTCTCCTTCTTAGTAGCTGTTGCAGTGCTATGTTTTTGACTTTAGCCTGAGAACAACGATGATAACACACTGATGTATTAGTTCTTGCTAAGCAATGTTTACTCTGATCAAGGACTTTTTAGTCTCGTGCTCTGCAGTGAGGAGGGGCACAGGAAGCCGGGAGGAAGCAGAGACAGGACACCTGACCCAAACTAGCCAAAGGGGTATTCCATACCACAGCATGTCACGCCCAGTATAGAAACTGAGGGACTGAACTGTTCTTATCTCAACCTGTGGGAGTTGTTACATTCTTTCCATTCTCCTCCCATCCCTCCAGGAGCACGAGGGTAGAAGAAGGGGAGGAGTGAGGGAGCAGCTGCGTGGTTCTGAGCTACTGGCTGGGCTTAAACCAAGTGCCTCCCTCACCTGGCTGTGCTCTCCCTGTTCAACCGCACTGGTATCTTTGCCTGTGTGAAAACCCCCTCCATCTCTTCTCTCTCTCTTGATCTGGTGGTGGCAGTGCTGTACTCAGTGGTGCCTCCAGCAGTGGACCCCCTCATCTACAGCCCGAGGAACCAGCAGCTCAGGGATGCTCTGAGGAAGCTGGTGACTGGATGTGTTTCAACAGCCATACACTGCCTGCTTTCCTCTGAAAAGGGCTCCCAGTGTAGGTCATGACAGCCAAAAAGGGGGGATTTAGATCAGACTAAATCTAGATTTATATTAGGAAGGAATTCTTCCCTGTGAGGGTAGTGCAGCACTGGCACAGGGTGCCCAGAGAAGCTGTGGCTGCCCCATCCATGGCAGTGTTCAACGTCAGGCTGGACTGGGCTTGGAGCAACCTGGTCTAGTGGAAGGTGTCCCTGCCTGTAGCTGTGGTTAGAACTGGATGAGCTTTAAGGTCCCTTCCACCCTGTCCTGGGTTCAGCTATAGCAGTCATTTTTCTCCTTCTTAGTAGCTGGTGCAGTGCTGTGTTTTTTAACTTTCAGCCTGGGAACAACGCTGATAACATTGATGTTTTTAGTTGTTGCTAAGTAATGTTTATTCCAACCAAGGACTTTCTCGGTCTCATGCTTTGCCAGAGAGGAGGGAAGCCGGGAGGAAGCAGAGGCAGGACACCTGACCCAAACTAGCCAAAGGGGTATTCCATACCACAGCACGTCATGCCCAGTATATAAACCGGGGGGAGTTACCCGGAAGGCCCAGATCACTGCTCGGGTCGGGCTGGCTATCGGTCGGCGGGTGGTGAGCAATTGTGTCCTCTCCCCTTGTTATTCCACTAATCATTATTATCATTGGTGGTAGCAGTAGTGGTTTTGTATTATACCTTAGTTGCAGGACTGCTCTTATCTCAACCCGTGGGAGTTACATTCTTCCAATTCTCCCCCCCATCCCTTTGGGAGCTGGGGGGAGGAAGAAGGGGGAGTGAGCGAGCGGCTGTGTGGTTCTGAGTTACCGGCTGGGCTCAAACCACAACAGTTCTTTTTGGCGCCCAACGTGGGGCATGAAAGGTTGAGATAACGACAGATCTGACCAGAGTGTGTTTAATCATATTTGTGATAAGCATTCATTGTTACTACTCATCACAATGGTGATTATTTGGCTCTCAGACTTGTTGCACTTGATCTCAGAGTTTCAGCATGTTGTACCTTACTTACAGCCGCTATTTGCTGTTTTAGCGTTTATCGGCTGGGGGGCCTGGGCTAAGGTTCTTGTTTCACTGTACTTCATGGTAATGACTTGTAATACAATAGACTCATTGATCATGAAACTGGTCTGGTTTGTGCTTCCAGCGTGGCCAGCACCTCTATAGATCGGGAGGTATATAATGAAATATTTTAGCAATTGCATATCTTTTTTTTTCTCCTCGGGGGGTAAACTTACGAAGGAAGCATTCTCTTTCACCCCCCATTCCCCCACCAGCCTATTTGCAACAGCAGTTGAGAGTTCTGAAGGTTTTAGATGGCCTTTGAATACCCTTGAAACCTGCCTGCTGATTGTGCTGGGGATCAGCATGTTGGCGAACGTACGGAGTGTGCTTTACCCACAGCCATCCTGTCCTAGGAACATCCTATTTCGTTTAATGTCAAAAATTCAGCAGTATCAGGTTTGAATCTGGTCTAGGGTTAGACGACGATATAGGAGGACCACCAGGAGATTTTCCCTGAGGCTGGACAGTTATGAGTGGCAGGGTGTGTGGGATAGTATGGGCAAGTATCTACGCCAGTGGGCTCCTCCAGTGCTTTGGAACTTCACCACTGAACAAGTGCAATATCTGGGAAAACTAGTAAAACACTTAAACGAGGTGTGCTGTCGTCCTGGTTATACCAGAGAGGGACAAATCATGGCAACGTGCTGGGGCTTGGCCTACGCCTACAGAGCCCTGCTCAACACTATCCAGCACCTTCAAAGGGAAAAAAATGTCTCTGGATCTGATGGCAAAGCAACAGACAACGCAGCTATGCCAACTACAAGCACAGCAGCTACTCAGACCCTGACCACAACAGACAACACAGCTACTCCAAGTACAGCAGTTACACCAACCCCAGTGACAAGCACAACAGCTACTCAAACCCCGACAGCAACAACGTGGCTACTCCAAGCACCGCAGCCACACCAACCCCAGTGACAAGCACAGTAGCTACTCAAACCCCGACAGCAACAGACAATATGGCTACTTCAAGCACCGCAGCTACACCAACCCCAGTGACAAGCACAGTAGCTATTCAAACCCCGACAGCAACAGACAATGCAGCTGTTGGTGTCACTCAACTCCCTTTTCTCAATCCCTTTGGCAGCAGAATGCAGGCCACAGTTTGCTTTCACTTGAAGGGGCGTCCAGTACACTTGAACCGACTGCCCCAGGGATGGAAACACAGCCCTACCATCTGCCATGGATTGATCCAGACTGCACTGGAACAGGGGCAAGCTCCAGAACACCTGCAATACATTGATGACATCATCGTGTGGGGTGATACAGCCAAAGACGTTTTTGAGAAAGGGAGGAAGATAATCCAAATCCTGCTGAAGGCCGGTTTTGCCATAAAACGGAATAAGGTCAAGGGACCTGCACAGGAGATTCAATTTTTGGGAATAAAATGGCAAGATGGACGCCGCCAGATCCCCACAGACGTGATCAACAAGATAACAGCAATGTCTCCACCAACTAACAAGAAAGAAACACAAGCTTTCTTAGGTGGTGTGGGGTTCTGGAGAATGCACATCCCAAATTACAGTCTGATTGTAAGCCCTCTCTACCACGTGACCTGGAAGAAGAATGATTTCAAATGGGGCCCTGAGCAACAACAAGCCTTTGAACAAATTAAACGAGAAATAGTTCATGCAGTAGCCCTTGGACCAGTCCGGGCCGGGCCACATGTGAAAAATGTGCTCTATACCGCAGCTGGGGAGAATGGTCCTACCTGGAGCCTCTGCCAGAAAGCTCCAGGGGAGACATGGCATTGAGCGGGTATATCACATCCCCTACCATGCACCAGCCTCTGGGAAAATCGAACGGTACAATGGGCTGTTAAAAACTACACTGAAAGCAATGGGTGGTGGGACCTTCAAACATTGGGATACACATTTACCAAAAGCCACCTGGTTGGTTAACAGTAGGGGATCTGCCAACAGGGCTGGCCCAGCCCAATCAGAACTTTTACGTACTGTAGAGGGGGATAAAGTTCCTGTGGTGCACATAAAGAATTTGTTGGGGAAGACAGTCTGGGTTATTCCTGCTTCAGGTAAAGGCAAACCCACTCGTGGGGTTGCTTTTGCTCAGGGACCTGGATATACTTGGTGGGTAATGCGGGAAGATGGGGAAGTCCGATGTGTACCTCAAGGGGATTTGATTTTGGGGGAAAACAGCCAAGGAACTCAATTATACACTGTTGCCTGCTCTATAACACTTTTATAGCCCACCAGCTAGATATCTTCAGGTCGCCAGCAATTGACCCTAACTTCCCTCCGATCATCACCTCAACAAAGAATGAATTTTGAGGAAACCAGACGAGCTCAGCAGTGACCAGACGAGTTTGGCGGTATCATTAGCAGGCAACAACCCAACACTACACACCGTCCCTCCTGCCCTGAAAGACTATTACAAGAGATGGAGCCTGACATCATGGACTGGATGAGTTCAGCAATTTTACAGGGATTGGTCCATGGACTAGGGAATGATATCTTTCTCTGTGTGTGGGTGTGGGTGTATATATATGTGTATATATGGGACAGGGGTGATGGTGTGCTGAGAGATGTGGGATCTGAGCATGACGTGAATGGTATGGAATAAGGGGTGGATACTGTCCTGGGTTCAGCTATAGCAGTCATTTTTCTCCTTCTTAGTAGCTGGTGCAGTGCTGTGTTTTTAACTTTCAGCCTGGGAACAACGCTGATAACTCTGGTGTTTTTAGTTGTTGCTAAGTAATGTTTATTCCAACCAAGGACTTTCTCAGTCTCATGCTTTGCCAGGGAGGAGGGGAAGCCGGGAGGAAGCAGAGACAGGACACCTGACCCAAACTAGCCAAAGGGGTATTCCATACCACAGCACGTCATGCCCAGTATATAAACCGGGGGGAGTTACCCGGAAGGCCCAGATCACTGCTCGGGTCGGGCTGGCTATCGGTCGGCGGGTGGTGAGCAATTGTGTCCTCTCCCCTTGTTATTCCACTAATCATTATTATCATTGGTGGTAGCAGTAGTGGTTTTGTATTATACCTTAGTTGCGGGACTGCGCTTATCTCAACCCGTGGGAGTTACATTCTTCCAATTCTCCTCCCCATCCCTTTGGGAGTTGGGGGGAGGAAGGGAGGGGAGTGAGCGAGCGGCTGTGTGGTTCTGAGTTACCGGCTGGGCTCAAACCACGACACACCCCAAACCAGTCTGGGATTCCACGATTCTCTGATGTGCATATGTCGGTCACTCTCCACTTCTCGTAGGTTGACATGACGCCCTCTTCATTGCCCAGGTTGAGCTGTGACCCCTCACATGCTCAACCTCCGGACGAAAGACACTGAGGAAGGGCAGCCCAGGAGGGACCTCCAGAAGCCAGCTGGGCAGAGGCTGGTCCCCCCACAATGACTCCCGGAGCATGCCTGAGTGCCCAGTGGCCATGGGCACGATGCTGCTGCCATCACAAAGCCGTGGCAGTTGCTGTGGAGACGCCCGTTGTGATGGGGGCCCTCACGGTGACCGTGGACTGTTTAAGGAGCGAGAGCCCTGCAGGAACCAGTGCAGAGGAGACCCCTCCATCGGGAGGCTGCATCTCCCCTGGCTGCCCTGTGCATCCAGGTACATGTTCTTTGACTTCTCAATCCTATTTTAGTGTTCACTTGAAAAACATTGTGGGTCCCCAATCAAAAGGGAGGAGAAGCTCTCAGTAGATGTGATGGTGCCATCCCAGCCGTAGGAGCAGGGGATAGGTTAGGAGGAGGCCCTGGGCTTATTCATGTGCTTGGAGCTCAGCTCTGGCTGCAGAGGTGCTGGGGGCGAAGCAGGAGCCTTGTGTATGCAGGAGCTGCTGGTGTCAGAGGTGCTGAGAAGGTGTGAGGGCAGAAGCAGCCCCCGGGCAGTGTAGCTGCTGGTGCTGTCACTGGGAGCTCAGCTCAAGGAGACATGCCTGGCTCCAGCAATGCCCACAAGAAGCCCGCCAGGCATTGCGGAAGGTAGGAGGGGTCCCGGTGGGCTCTGGTAAAGCCCAGGCCAGAGCCAGGCATTGCAGAAGGCTCCAGTGCTCTGCTGGGCTCTGGCAATGCGTTCTGGAATGTGACAAAGGCCCTGGCAGGCACAGGCACAGCCCAGAAGCCCACCAGGCATTGCAGAAGGTGGCAGGGCCCTGGCAGGTTCTAGTGATGCCTGTGCCGGGCATTCCAGAAGGCACCATGAGAGCTGTTGGGTTCCAGCAATGGAAGCACTCCAGGCTCTGCAGAACGCAGCAGTGTCCCTCATAGACTAAGGCAAAGCCCGCGGATGCCCACCGGGAATTCTGGCAGACAAGAGGGGAATGTTGGGGCTCCGGCAAGGCCCTGGGAAGAGCGTTGGCCATTGTGTAAGGAGGAGGAGGCCCTGGCAGGTACTGCCAATGCCTGCAAACACCCGCCAGGCATTCCAGAAGGTGGGAAGGAGCTGGTGGACTCTGGCCACACCTGCGGAATCCTGACTGCGGCAATGCCCGCAGGAGCCCCTGTGCTCCCGCAGCAACAGTGCCAGGACAGGAGCTGTTGCTGGGCCTCCCCTGCCCTTGGCAAGCACTGCCCCAGCCCCAGCAACACTCGGGAGCTGCGCTTCCTCAGCCAAATAATGCTGCCTCCAGCTCTGTGCCAATCCAAAGAGCCGAGCTCCAAGAGTGCAAACGTCCAGCCCCTGCTGCCACAGTAAAGGGGCCAGGACAGGGTCAGTGTTTAAAGCCAGCTGGGAACTCAGCATCAGCAGCCGCTTGCTCAGCACCCGGGTAGGATGGGGAGGAAAATGGGAACAATGTAAAACCAATAGGTGGAGATGAGAACAGTTCAGGAACTACAATAAAGCACAAGGTAATATTAATATTATTGTTATTAATAATAATGTAAACAACAAGGGGAGAGACATGGAACCAAAAGGGGAAAGAAAACACCAATCACCAGCAGTGATACCCAATACAACTGCTCAGCACCTGCTGAGTGACAACCAGCCTGACCTGAGCAGCAACCCTTCCCTTCTGGGTGACTCCCCCAGTTTCTATGGCCTGAGGTGTCATGGGCCTACCGGGCTGAAAAGCATTTGTATTAGAGTGTATAATTTATAATAGTAATATAGATATATAATCACTTTTATCATTATAATATATAATAATATTAATTACTTATATTATAACTTATTATAAAAATGTGACCGTTAGAATTAGGGTCAGGAACAGGGGGTTCACTCAGGGATAGGGTTAGGGGTTAGGGGTTAGGGGTTGGTTTAGGCATCACACCAGGGAGGGGACAAGGACATGAGGAATTTGGAGGATCCCAGTGGTGTTTTGGGGGCTCTCGGGATCCTTTAGGGTGTCCATCGGGTGTTGTGGGGGCGGTTTGAGGTTTTTTTGAGGTGTTTCAGGGGTGTTTGTGGGTGTTACGGGGATGTTTCAGAGTGGTCCACTAGAGCAGGTTGCTCCAAGCTCCACTCAACCTGGGCTTGAACACTGCCAGGAATGGGGCAGCCACAGCTTCTCTGGGCAACCTGTGCCAGTGTCCCACCACCCTCATAGGGAAGAATTCCTTCCTAATGTCTGATCTACATCCCCCCTCTTTCAGCTTAAAGCCATTCCCCCTTGTCCTGTCACTGCACACCCTTGTAAGAAGCCCCTCTCCAGATTTCTTGTAGGCCCTGTTTAGGTATGGCCTTAGTAAGGCCTCCCTGGAGCCTTCTCCAGGCTGAACACCCCCAGCTCTCAGCCTGTCTTCATCGGAGACGCTCTCCAGCCCTTGTAGCATCTTTGTAGCCCTTCATAAGCCCATCGTTGTAGGATCATAAGAGAACAGAGGTTGGAAGGGACCCCAGGAGGTCTCAAGTCCAACCTGTCAGAAACAGGGTCAGAGCAAGTGGTTCAAGGCTTGATTCAGTCCCACTTGGAAAACCCCAAGGCCAGAGACTGCACAGCCTCTCTGGGTGACCTGATGCAGCACTTGCCTCAGCCTACGGGAACAAGGTTTACTTATGTCCTGGCTGAACCTCTGCTCTGTTGCTATCCCCCATTGCCTTTTGTCCTCCCAACAAGCACCATGGTGAGGAGCCTGGCTCTGGATTCTCCATGGCCTCCTTGCTGGTACAGGCAGCCAGTCCCCGACAGCCTTACCTTCCCAAGATCTCAGGTCCCCACCTGCCTTCCTTTCTCCAGGCTGGACAAGCCCAGGTCCCCCAGCCTCTCCCCACAGGCAATGTGCTCCAGTCCCTGCCTGTCCTGAGGACCTGCTGCTAAACCTACTCCTGCTTGACAATATCTTTCCTGAATTGGGCAATTAAAACCTGGATGGAGTATTACAGAGCATCCCTTCCCTTGTTCTCCTGGTGCTGCTGCTGGTCACACAGCCCGGAATGGTCTGTCTTCCCTTGCCGCCAGGGCACACGCTGCCTCCTGTCCAGCTCCTGCCCACCCAGACCTTTGCCATGGGCTGCTCCCAGCCAGGCAGCCCCAGCCTGTGCCAGTGCAGGTGAGCCCCCTGCAGGGATACCTGTGTCCCCTGCTCTCCTCCCCAGGACACCCTGAGAGCTCTGCAGCTCCCCCATGCCACCCCATCTCCCCACACCAGCACAACAGTCCCGGCCCTTGGGCTCCTCAAGAGCTCTTCCTGCTCCAGGCACAGAGCAGCCATCCCAGAGCTGGAGCAGCCAGAAAGCTGATTTCATTCTCCTTCATTCCTGCTATGTGAGGATATATCACAGAGAAGAAGTTGCTGCAAGATCATTTATTTCCCTTAACTACAGAGACCCCCACTGACACAAAGTCTGTGGGTCACACAAGGTGCAGGGGTACTTAAGTAGGAGGGGATGAAAACTGACATTTCTATGAAGACAACAACATCAATCACAATTTGAAACAGAAAAACAAATACAAAGCACGAAAGACAGATTTGGCCTGTCATGACCGACACTGGGAGTGCTTTGCAGGGGAAAGCAGGCAGTGTATGGCTGCTGAAACACATCCCGTCACCAGTTTCCTCAGAGCTTCCTTGAGCTCCTGATTCCTCAGATTGTAGGTGAGGGGGTTCACTGCTGGAGGCACCACTGAGTACAGCACTGACACCACCAGGTCCAGGGATGGGGAGGAGATGGAGGGGGGCTTCAGGTAGGCAAATGTGCCAGTGCTGACAAACAGGGAGAGCACAGTCAGGTGAGGGAGGCACGTGGAAAAGGCTTTGTGGCATTGCTGCTCAGAGGGGATCCTCAGCACGGCCCTGAAGATCTGCATATAGGACCCCACAATGAAAACAAAACACACAAATGTTACACAGGCACTAACCACAAGAAGCCCAACTTCCCTAAGGTAGGAGTGTGAGCAGGAGAGCTTGAGGATCTGGGGGATTTCACAGAACAACTGGTCCACAGCATTATCTCGGCAGAGCAGTAGAGAAACTGTGTTGGCAGTGTGTAGCAGAACGTTGAGAAACCCACTGCCACAGGCAGCTGCTGCCATGCGGACACAAGCTCTGCTGCCCAAGAGGGTCCCGTAGTGCAAGGCACTGCAGATGGCCAGGTAGCAGTCGTAGGACATGACGGTGAGAAGATAAAACTCAGCTATGATAAAAAAGAGAAAGAAAAAGACCTGTGCAGCACATCCTGTGTAAGAGATGTCCCTGGTGTCCCAGAGGGAATTGGCCATGGATTTGGGGACAGTGGTGGAGATGCAGCCCAGGTCCAGGAGGGAGAGGTTGAAGAGGAGGAAGTACATGGGGATGTGGAGGTGCTGGTCGCAGGTTGTGCTGGTGATGACAACGCTGTTGCTCAGGAGCGCAGCCAGGGAGATGCCCAGGAAGAGCCAGAAGTGCCAGAGCTGCAGCTCCTGCGTGTCTGCGAATGGCAGGAGGAGGAAGTGGGTGATGGAGCTGCCGTTGGACATCTGCTGTCTCTGGGCATGGGGCACTGTCATAGGAGAAAAAGGCAGTGACAGGTTAGGACTGGAGGGATGTCAGGTACAGAAGTTCAGTTTACGCCCTCACGACTCTGAACACTTTCAAGCTGCAGAGGAGAGGCTCAGCGTGACTTGGTCATGATTGTCTGTGAGGTTGGTTGGTTTGTTTGTTTTCCCAGTGTCACATCTGACAAGTGACTTTTTTAGCTATAAAAGTTCTAATTTTTTGACGGCAACTGTGAAGACTCTCTGCATGGGACAGACAAAAGGGCTCAACTGTCTGTGGGTTAGAGCCTACTCAAGATTGCTGCAGAGTCCACCAGTCTGTTTCTCAGCTGCCCTGCACTTTCTAGAGAGAAAGTCAGCTCCTTGCCCAGCAGAGCATGGCCAGCAGTCACCTCCAGTGCCAGACACCAAGAGAGCTGCCTGAACGCACCCTCCCCAGGACTGGGCTGCGCTTTCCCCCCACTCCCTGCCCATGGCTCTGCTGCCTGGAGCTGTCCCTG
The DNA here is from genome assembly GCF_004027225.2 of Strigops habroptila. Classification (NCBI taxonomy): domain Eukaryota; kingdom Metazoa; phylum Chordata; class Aves; order Psittaciformes; family Psittacidae; genus Strigops; species Strigops habroptila. The sequence goes on from NC_044288.2 coordinate 27,403,081, forward strand.
CCAGGAGCTGCTGCTCTGTGCCCAGCTCTGCTCCCTCTCAGTGCTCTCAGAGCCCATCCCATGGGCTGTGCGCTCAGCTCTGCCCTGCACACCCCTCCTGGCAGCAGGGCTCTGCCCAGGGGCATCTCTGCCTGTGCAGGGGCTCAGGAGCAGCTCAGACAAGTCCTCACAAGACTCTTGGCGCCTTCTCCAAAGCAGAGAAGTAAATTCCCAGCTCCCACTGCCCAACCTGCCAACCAAGAGAAAAAAATGTCAAAACTCAGGATCCTTCCTTCTAAGGCAAATGCGGCCTCAGCATCTTTCAGAAGGACCCTCTGCAAATACCGTTAGAGTGATGTGGAGCTCTGAGCAGCCCTGACCCACACAGCACCCTCTCAAGTGCACAAGTGTCAACACATTTTAGAAAGCCTCAGCAATTGTATCTAGAAGGAGAAACAGAAAACATGTTACAATAGTCACAGGGAAGGGAATAGGAAGACTCAAAGTTTCATAAATGCCTTGAGGTATTTCTAGTAGCAGGAACAGGCTTGTTTTCCAGCAGCTCTTTAAATCCACATCTCTGCTCTACCAGCAGACCATGCAACAAGATTCTTACCTAAGACCAGGGATCTCTGGACATTTCTCACCATTATCATCATCAGTTTCACCTTTCTTTCCCTTTACACTCAGAACAATTTCATCTTCTTTCTCCTGCCTTCCCTTTGCAGGCCAGTACTACACACAGGGACAGCATCCAGCACTGCAGTTTCTCCAGCAGCAGGCTGGGTTCACAACACAACTGGACCACAGGCACCCCAAGACACAGCCTTGATGCTCTGCAGGTCTCCCCAGTTCTCCACTTGAAAGGCAGCATCCCATTCCCGAGGGCTCCATAGGCTGACAACACGTGCTTCTCTAGAATGTAACTCCTCACTGAAGGGGAAGTGCTCGGCACATGCTCTTCCCCATGGTATTGCAAGAGGCTGGTGTGCAGGCACACGACACAAGTCTGTAGTTCAGTAGGAGCCCAACAGCAACATGCAGCTCCTCTGCTGACTTTTACACGCACAGTGGAGAAATTCCTGAACAAAGAGCCAATACAGCCTGAGGAAGTAAGTGTCTCCCAATGACCACATGTCCCTCTAAAAGATTTCACAGTAATGAAGGTGGGAAACATGCTGTAACACCCTTAGAAGAGTGGTATGGATCTAGCAAAAGCAGCCAGAAGGGAGAAATCACTCCTTAGGAAACCAGCTCCGAAGTCTGTTCTACATGAAATTTACTACATTGGCAGCTGCTCCTCCTCTGACTTTCTAGTGTTGAAAGCTGTCTCTTTTACTTTACAAAGCATGTGAACCTTTTCCCGCCTGGACTCATGTCCCAGTCACACTCCCCATCCACATGCTTCCCCTGGGTTATATGAGGCAGGGCTTACAGGCCTTTCCTTTTCCTTCAGGAAAGCCTACAGCTGGCACGCAGAGCTAAACAGTTCCCCACATCCCCAGAACAGCCCCTTGCTGCAAAGCACTCTCAGTTCCTATTTTCACTGGGCAGGAATTCAAGCAAAACACCACGTGTCTGACAATGCTTACACCCAACAGGCTTTTCTCCAAATGGGCCCCAAGACCTCTGCCAATGAGCAACAGAGAGAAAGATTGTTCTCAGGAGATAGCAAAGTCCTGGAAATGCGACCCAGCCACTGGAAGAGTATGAGCTGGTTCCTCTTTACAAGTAGACATTTCTTAGACAAGACAATTCCTTAGAAAAGACAAGGCAGCCTATCGACTGTGCTTAGTCTGTCTCCAGTGGAAAAACACTTTTGCTATCAGAGCAGGCGTTCTGAACACGGCTTCCAAATACCACTTTCCTTTAGGGCCTCTATTTTCACCAGCAGCTGATTCCATTCCAGCTAAGGGACAAAACCATGCCTCTCTCACACTCAAACTGAGCATCCAAGACTCAGGCAATTTCATATTCATTCCAGATTCCTCACCTCCTCCAGCCACTCCCTCCTATCCCACAAGAGCAAACACACAACCTCATCCAAGCTAGATTGGGCACCAGCCTGGCTTTCCTGCTGCTTGTTGCAGAGTCACAGAGTCATAAAGTCATAGAATGTTTTGGGTTGGGAGGGACCTTAAAACTCATCCAGTTCCAGCCCCTGCCATGGACAGGGACACCTTCCACTACAGCAGGTTGCTCCAAGCCCCATCCAACCTGGCCTGCCAGGGATGGGGCAGCCACAGCTTCTCTGGCCGAGTCTCTGCCAGCATGTCACTACCCCCAATGTGAGGAATAGTTTCCTAATATGAAACGAAATGAAATGAAATTAAATGAAATACATGAAATAAAATCCTGTTTCCACTTACAGCATAGCATAGCATAGCATAGCATAGCACAGCACAGCACAGCACAGCACAGCACAGCATAGAATAGAACAGTTCGTTGGGAAGGGACCTACAACAACCATCTAGTCCAACTGCCTGACTAATTCAGGGCTGACCAAAAGTTAAAGCATTGTCCAAATGCCTCTTTAACACTGACAGGCTTGGGGCATCAGCCACCTCTCCAGGAAGCCTGTGCCACTGTCTGAACACACTCTCTGTGAAGAAATGTTTCCTTCTGCTAAGTGTGAGCCTCCCCTGACTCCCAGGTGTCCTGTCCCTGGATCTCAGAGCGAAGAGATCAGCACCTCCCTGGGGTTTTATTTCCTGACAACAGTTCTTTTTCTCTTTGTTTACCACCATGTGTATAAACTCAAACCAGTGTTCACAAATAAAGTTAGCCTTCATTTAGCCTTGTGGATTCCCTGGCATGCCTGGTTTACATTTCTAAGTAGCATCTTGCCATAAGGTGACATAGATGTCTCCAAAAAAAAAAAAGGCAGAGCAAAAGCATCCCCTTCCTGCCTGCTTCGACTGTACCTGGTTTGGGTTGTGGGTAGCCATAGGGAGGGTGGAAGCCTCACATCTGTCTTTACAAGTGTTATCTCTCTTGCTGTAAAAGCACTGCAGCCTCAGGTGCTTCTGGTGTCAGGGCCATACTCATCGTGATTCTTAAAGCCAACTCACATCCGGTCTGAAGTGAGGGAGTTGCGGTTTTGGTTTTGTTTCTAATACACGTATTTCTGTATGTGTTTCGGAGTAGAACCTGGATCTTAGTGTGGTGGGAATAAATCCTTGGAAAGCTTGCCAAATATTGCTGCACAGTTGTCCTGGGTTCAGCTCTAACAGTTCTTTTTCTCCTTCTTAGCAGCCAATTTCAAATGAGTTCAGATTTTTTTATAAAGGATGCACAAAAACTTTGATTATTTCTTCATTGTCTTACATTTTGGTGTTTGGTTTTTGTTGTTTTGTTTTGTTGGGTTTTTTTTGTTTTGGTTTGCTTTTCCCCCAATTCTGCTGCAGTATTATCTTAGGCTTGTATGAAACCTTCATATAGATGTTGTTCCTGACAGCAGAGTATCTGGAGGTGATCAGTGCGGATCATCGGGGCCCAGGTGCTGGGGAGACGCTGGCTCAGGCGAGTCAGCTCTGTCCCATCTGGCTTGACAAACTGCCGCCACAATCTGCAAGTGGCCCATGCCCACTGGGGCGAGAGGCTGGGATGCAAAGTAGAGAATTACAAGGGTGTCCCAGACACACTGGGGAACCCCAAATGTGGTTTTACACAGGTTTCTCTTACCCTTCAAATGGTCACGTGCTACACACTTGGACTAAGCATTAGCACCCTCAGTACCAATTACTATCCTAGTCAAACTCTGCCAGGTGCTAATGCTATTTCTGCTTCAGTCTTGCTCTTGTCTACTGCTCCAGATGTCCCTGGACCCAGTCTTGCAAGACATACTGATTAATGGTGTGCATGACAGTGGAAGGGTTTCAAAGACACGCTGGAGAGGCTGGGATTCTGCCATTATTTCTGTTGCGCTGCAATACCCCTTCTCCTTCACAGACAGCTCTAAGATACTGTTCCAGGGATTGAAGGATTCCGGGTGGAGAAGGACGTAAGCCATGCACACACACACCAAACTGCTAGAAAGTTTATTACAAGATCCAAAATAGGTATAAAATCCAGAGATATAACCAGCTAGAAAGAGAATTAACTAAAGACTACCAAGGAATAGGTTAGGCACAGATTCTTACCGACCCACACACTTATACAATGACCAAGAGGCCAGCTCCGGGATGCATCGTGAAGAGATGGGGTGGCAGGCACTACTTTAGCGGGCATCCCCGCAGAGGTAATGTTGATCATAAAAGGCAGTTGGATCTGCCTCCTTCTCGACCTCTCTCGAACCCCGGGCTTTTTATATGTCAAAAGTGCAGACTCATCCTGACGCAGGGGGCCAGTCTGCGCCAGGAGGAGTGGCCTTGCTGGCTCTTTGCCATGCACACTCATTCTAGATGATTGGGGTGGTCCACCACGGACCAGTTCCACAGTGTTAGACCCATCTAACACAGATACCCTACAGAAAAGTCCTAGTTCCTGGGCTGTACTGAAGCCTCCAGTAAAAATCCACTACCTCATCACATTACAGTCTACATATAAATATATATACATATACAAATAAAAGACGTGGCACTGCAGCCACTCCAACCCCCACAACAGGCACTGCAACTACTCCTACCCCAGGAAGAGGCGGCATAGCTACTTCAACCCTGGCAACAGGCACTGAGACTACTCCAAACCCTGCCAGTGCCCGCCAGGCAACAGGCACTGCCAAAAGGTGACCAATGAGCTTTTGGTAGAGCTGCCTTGGAGATGGAGGAAATGTAGCAGCTGTCCACCTTGCCTGGTCTCTCAGAGGACCCTTCTGCTGTGGGGTTGCTGAAGGTTAAAGAACAACAAGTGCCAATCGCTACCACAGCAGCGCACCAGTGGCAATATGGCACCTACTGAGACTCCCTGACTCCCATCCATGAGCTGATCCATGGATTGGAGAGCCCAGGAGTGCTCAGCAGGACCTGCTCACCCTTTAATAGCCCCATAGGGACTGTGCACATCCCAGACTACAGACTGATTGTAAACTGTTGTCAGCAGTGTATTTGTGTCTTTTTGGCAAGGCCACAGCTTTTCTCCACAAGCTTTATGCAGGTTTATTCAGGCTTTTTATTCACCTTTAGTCACTTTTGGACTCCCACGTACTTGCTTTTGATTTGCTTTTAATTCACCTTTGTGCTGTTTTATTCAGATTTATTTGCTTTTTAGTTAGTTTGAGTGATCTTCAATTCACTTTTATTCACTTTTCCTGGACATTTATTCAGATTTATTCCTTTTTATTCTTTTTTGTTCACATTTAATTCGCTTTTATTCAGTTTGATTCAGGTTTATTCACTTTCATTGGTGTTTATTCACTTTTCAGCTTTATGCCTGTTCTATTTAACTGCAATCCAGTTTAATTGAGCAGGAGCGACTGCACCGGGCCTGGACCAAGCCCCAGGGTCGACCTGAGCCCCCCGCAAAGCTGAGACCCACAGCCACCCCCATGCTGCCCTATGCGACCCAGTGAAACCCCATGGATACCCCACAGCGACCCATCGACACAAACACACCCCCAGCCCCATAGTGCCCTATAGACTCACAACACGTGTCCCCCAGCTTTTATTGACTCCTGGCGTCATGATGTCACAAGGATTGCAATGATATCATCAGCATCATCAATGACACAGTGCCCCATAGGGCCCCCACTACCCCCCTGCACCCCGTAAGTACCCCAACACCAATCGATTTTTTATTCACTTTCAGTCTTTTTTTTTTAAACTTTCATTCATTTTTATTCGAGTTCTATTCAGGCTTGTTCACTTTTTTTCAGTTTTATTCACTGTTTAACCACTTTATTCACTTTAATGCACTTTTTATTCCCTTTTTTTTTCAGTTTTCTGCATATTTGATTTAGTCACTTATATCAACTTGTTTTTTTTTTTTAGGTATGCCATGGCGAGCCAGGGCAACCTATGGACACCTCATAGAGCCCCATAGACCACAGTAGATCCCCTATAGACCCACTCAGCCTCATAGCCTCCCTGTAGACACCCCATAGGGTCCCAGAGCGACCCACAGATACTGCAGAGCAACTCTTAGCGACTCATGGAGACATCATAGTTACCTACAGACACCCATAAACATCACATAGTGACCCATAGACACCTCAGAGCAACCCATAGACAGCCCCCAGCCATCTACAGCACCCCATGGACACCCTATAGACATCCCATAGAGACCCATTACTCTGTCATGCCCCATAAGTACATCAAGACCAGTCGATCTTTTAATTGACTTTCATTCATTTTTATGAACTTTCATTCACTTTTATTCGAGATTCATTCAGGCTTGTTCACTTTCATTCCATTTTATTTACTTTGTATAGATTTATAATCACATTATTTGCTTTTGCTTTTTGTTGTCTTTACGCAGTTTTAGTCAGCTTTATTTGCTTTTTTATTCATTTTTTTGTCAGATTTGCTTGATTTTTAGTCTCTTTTAGAAATTTTTTTTTTGTTTTAAATGCCCCATAGTGACCCAGAGAAACTCATAGAGCCCCACAGCCCCTATAGACATCCCACAGAGACGTGCAGCGACTGATAGAGACCCCATAATGATGACATAATCACATTATGATGGGTCTGGGCTGGGTGTGAGGCCAAGGCAGGGATAATAAAGTCCTGGGGGCGTGGTCTGTGCTGTGGGAGGGAATAATATAGGAGCATGAGTGTGGTTTAGGCTGAGGGGTAGGTGGTACCAGGGGACATGGTCCAGGGTGGATGCAGAGACAAGTGGCTCTGCAGGGGGTGTCATAGGTCTGGGGTCAAAAGATCAAAGGACATGGGTAAAAAAATCTGAGTGATAGGCCAAATGTCAAGGGTCAGAAGTTTCAGGGTTCAAAGGTGAAGGATCAGGGGTCATAGGTCCATTTCCATAAGTCAAAGGTCAGAAGCAGAGGTTGAAGGTCATCTTCTGGTGGGTCAAGGGTCAGAGGTCAAGGTCACACACACTCTCCCCCCCCCAGGCCTAGACCACACCCACCCTCCTACATTAGCCCCTCCCACAGTGCAGACCATGCTCCCAGGACTTCATTAACCCCGCCCAGAGCCCTGGCCATGTCCCTACACAAGCCACGCCCCCTGTCACACACCCCCCAGTCCAATCTTAACCCTGCCCCTAGCTGAGACCACACCCCCAGTTAGTAACCCTACCCTAATCCCACCCACACCCCTGGCCACGCCCCCAGCCCTAGCCACAGCCTAGACCACGCCTCCAGCACAGTCCCCTTCCCAATGACCGCATTAAGTCCCGCCCCTTGTCTACACCAGACCTCCACCCCTCACTAGCCCTGCCCCCAGACCTGGCCCCACCTACAGCCTCGATCACACCTTCACCCTGGGTCGCCATGGCATACCTGAAAAAAAAAAAGAAGTTAATAGAAGTGACTAAATCAAATATGCAAAAAACTGGAAAAGGGAATAAAAAGCTCATTAAAGTGAATAAAGTGGTTAAACAGTGAATAAAACTGAATAAAAGTGAACAAGCCTGAATAGGACTCGAATAAAAGTGAATGAAAGTCAATAAAAATTAATGAAAGTCAATTAAAAAAAAATCAATTGGTGTTGGGATACGTGCGGGGGGGTAGTGGGAGCCCTATGGGGCACTTGGGGATCCCCATATGGCTCTTGGGGTCCCTATAGGGCTCCATGCCATTGATGATGCTGATGATGTCATCACGGTCCTGGTGACGTCACGACACCGTAAGTCAATAAAAGCCATGGGGCGTGTGTTGTGCGTCTATAGGGAACTATGGGGCAGTGAGGAGGGGGTCTATGGGGTGCTATGTGTCAGTGGAGAGTGTCCATGTGGCTCTATGGGTTGTCATGGGGCTGTGTGTGGGTGTATAGGGTATCTAGGAGTTGCTGTGGGTCTCCATGTGGTGTCTATGGGTGGCCATGGCTCACTACAGGGTGCCCAGGGCTAGCTATAGGGTGCCTATGGAGTATCTCTGGGTCGCAGTGGGTCATTATGGGGATCTATGGGTCTCTATGGGGCATCCGTGAGTCACTTTAGAGCATCCGTGGATTGCTGTGGGGTGTCTATCAGTCACTGTGGGTGATGTCTATGGGGTGCCCATGGGGTGCTGTGGATGGCTATGGGTTCTCTGTGGGTCCCTGTAGATCACTATGTGTCCTGGGTTCAGCTACAGCAGTCATTTTTCTCCTTTTAGTAGCTGGTGCAGTGCTATGTTTTTGACTTTCAGCCTGGGAACAACGCTGATAACACATCGATGTTTTTAGTTGTTGCTAAGTAATCTTTACTCTGACCAAGGACTTTCTCAGTCTCTCTCATGCTCCGCCAGGAAGGAGGGCAAGCTGGAAGGAAGCAGAGACAGGACACCTGACACAAACCAGCCAAAGGGGTATTCCATACCACAGCACGTCATGCCCACTATATAAACCAGGGGAGCTACCCGGAAGGCTCACATCGCTGCTCAGGTCGGGCTGGGTATCGGTCGGCAGGTGGTGAGCAATTGTATCCTCTCCCCTTGTTATTTCCCTTATCGTTATTATCATTGGTGGTAGCAGTAGTGGTTTTGTGTTATACCTTAGTTACTGGACTGCTCTTATCTCAACCCGTGGGAGTTACATTCTTCCGATTCTCCTCCCGATCCCTCGGGGAGTAGGGGGAGTAAGAAGGGGGGGAGTGAACGAGCGAGCGAGCAGCTCTGTGGTTCCGAGTTACCAGCTGGGCTCAAACCACAACACTATGGCATGTCCATGTTTCATCAAGAGTTCTGTGGGGTGTCTAAGGGTCACTCTGGGACCTTATGGGATGTCTATAGTAAGTCTAGGAGGCTGAGGGGGCATATAGGGGATCTACGGGGGTCTATGGTGCTCTATGAGGTGTCCATGGGTTGCTCTGGGTCACTATGGGCTATCCAAAAAAAACAAGGTTACTAAAACTCAGTAAACCAAATCTGAAGAAAACTGAATAGAAAGTGTACAAAAGGTGTACAAGAGGTGTACAAAAAGTGTACAAAGTGAAGAAAAAGTGTACAAAAAGTGTACAAAGGGAGCAAAAAGGGAGCAAAAAGTGAATGAAAGTTTAAAAATAAAAAGAATGAAAGTGAATAAAAAATCGATTGGTGTTGGGGTACTTACGGGGTGCAGGGGGATAGTGGGGGCCCTATGGGGGACAGTGTCACTGACGATGCTGATAATGTCATCACAATCCTGGTGACATCATGACACCAGGAGTCAATAAAAGCTGGGGGACACGTGTTGTGGGTCTATAGGGCACTATGGGGCTGGGGGTGTGTTTGTGTCGATGGGTCACAGTGGGGTATCCATGGGGTGTTACTGGGTTGCCATGGGGCAGTGTGGGGGTGGCTGTGGGTCTCAGCGTCACGAGGGGCTCAGGTCGACCCTGGGGCGTGGTCCGGGCCTGGTGCAGTCACTCCTGCTCGATTAAACTGGATTGCAGTTAAACAAAACAGGCATAAAGCTGAAAAGTGAATAAACACCAATGAAAGTGAATAAACCTGAATCAAACTGAATAAAAGCGAATTAAATGTGAACGAAAAAGAATAAAAAGGAATAAATCATAGAATCATAGAATAATAAGGGTTGGAAAGGACCTTAAGATCATCTAGTTCCAACCCCCCTGCCATCGGCAGGGACACCTTGCCCTAAACCACGTAGTCCAAGGCTCTGTCCAACCTGGCCTTGAACACCTCCAGGGATGGAGCATCCACAACCTCCCTGGGCAACCCATTCCAGTGCTTCACCACCCTCACTGTAAAGAACTTCTTCCTTATATCTAATCTAAACTTCCCCTGTTGAAGTTTGAACCCATTATCCCTTGTCCTATCACTACAGTCCCTAAGGAAGAGTCCCTCCCCAGCAACCTTATAGACCCCCTTCAGATATTGGAAGGCTGCTATGAGATCTCCACGCAGCCTTCTCTTCTCCAGGCTGAACAGCCCCAACTCTCTCAGCCTGTCTTCATACGGGAGCTGCTCCAGCCCTCTTATCATCCTCGTGGCCCTCCTCTGGACTCGCTCCAACAGCTCCATGTCCTTGTTATGTTGAGGACACCAGAACTGTACACAGTACTCCAAGTGAGGTCTCACAAGAGCAGAGTAGAGGGGCAGGATCACCTCCTTTGACCTGCTGGTCACGCTTCTTTTGATGCAGCCCAGGATACGGTTGGCTTTCTGGGCTGCAAGCGCATACTGCTGGCTCATGTTAAGCTTCTCATCAACCAACACCCCCAAGTCCTTCTCAGCAGGGCTGCTCTGAATCTCTTCTCTGCCCAACCTGTAGCAGTGCCTGGGATTGCCCCGACCCAGGTGTAGGACCTTACACTTGGCTTGGTTAAACTTCATAAGGTTGGCATCGGCCCACCTCACAAGTGTGTCAAGGGCCCTCTGGATGGCATCCCTTCCCTCCAGCGTATCAACCGAATCACACAGCTTGGTGTCGTTGGCAAACTTGCTGAGGGCGCACTCAATCCCACTGTCCATGTCGCCGACAAAGATGTTGAACAGGACCGGTCCCAACACCGATCCCTGAGGGACACCACTCGTTACAGGTTTCCACAACTCTTTGCGTGCGGCCATCGAGCCAGTTTTTTATTCACCGAGTGGTCCATCTATCAAATTGATGTCTCTCCAATTTAGAGACAAGGATGTCATGCGGGACAGTGTCAAACGCTTTGCACAAGTCCAGGTAGATGACGTCAACTGCTCTGCCCCTGTCCATCAGTTCCGTGGCTCCATCCTAGAAGGCCACCAAATTGGTCAGGCAGGATTTCCCCTTAGTGAAGCCATGTTGGCTGTCACCAACCACCTCGTTGTTTTTCATGTGCCGTAGCATGTTTTCCAGGAGAAATTGTTCCAAGATTTTGCCAGGCAGAGAGGTGAGGCTGACTGGTCTGTAGTTTCCTGGGTCTTCCATCTTCCCCTTCTTGAAAATGGGGGTTATATTACCCTTCTTCCAGTCATCGGGAACTTCACCTGACTGCCAGGATTTTTCGAATATGATGGACTGTGGTTTAGCAACTTCATTCGCCAGCTCCTTCAGGACCCGTGGATGGATTTCATCAGGTCCCATGGACTTGTGCATGTTCAGGTTCTTAAGATGGTCTCGAACCTGATCCTCTCCTACAGTGGGCCTAAGGTCTTCATTTTCACAGTCCCTGCATTTGCTTTCCAAGACTTTCGTGGTGTGGCCAGAGCATTTGCTGGTGAAGACTGAGGCAAAGAAGTCATTAAAAACCTCAGCCTTCTCCAAATCCATGGTAGCCAGTTCCCCTGAGAGCTTCCAGAGAGGGCCCACGTTGTCCCTAGTCTGTCTTTTATTTGCTACATATCTATAGAATCCTTTCCTGTTATCTTTTACATCTCTTGCTAAACTTAATTCTAGCTGGGCCTTAGCTTTCCTAACCTGGTCCCTAGCTTCTCGGGCAATGCTCCTATATTCTTCCCAGGCTGCCTGTCCTCGCTTCCACCTTCTATAAGCTTCTTTTTTCCCTCTAAGTTTCCTCAGCAGCTCCTTGTCCATCCATGGAGGCCTCCTGGCCCTCCTGCTGCACTTTCTTCTAGTCGGGATGCAACACTCTTGAGCACGTAGCAGGTGATCCTTGAATATTGACCAGCAGTCTTGGGCCCCCCTGCCCTCTAGGACTGTATCCCATGAAACCTTACTAAGGAGGTTCCTGAAGAGGCCAAAGTCTGCTTTCTTGAAGTCCAGGGCAGTGAGCTTGCTGCATGCTCTTCTCACTGTCCTGAGGATCTCAAACTCAACCATCTCGTGATCGCTAGAGCCAAGGCTGCCCTGGAGTGTCACATTTCCAACCAGTCCCTCCCTGTTGGTGAGCACGAGGTCAAGCATGGCACCTCTCCTTGTCGGCTCCTCTATTGCTTGAAAGAGGAAGTTGTCTTCCACACAATCGAGGAACCTCCTGGATTGCTTGTGCCGAGCCGTACCATCCCTCCAACAGATGTCAGGATGGTTGAAGTCCCCCATGAGGACAAGGGCCTGCGAGCGTGAGGCTGCTCCTATCTGTCTGTAGAGCGCTTCATCCACAGAGTCCTCTTGATCAGGCGGCCTGTAACAGATGCCCACCATAATGTCCCCCATTGCTGTTTTCCCTTTGATCCTGACCCACAAACACTCTGTTACCTCATCACCCGTCTCCAGACAGAGTTCCATACTCTCTAGCCTATCACTGACATAGATAGCAACGCCCCCTCCCCGTCTGCCTGGCCTGTCTTTTCTAAACAGCCTGTAACCTTCCATTCCGACACTCCAGTCATAGGAGCCATGTTTCTGTGATACCAATGACATCATATTCCCGTAGCCTTGCACACATCTCTAATTCCTCTTGTTTGTTCCCCATACTACGGGCGTTTGTCTAGAGGCACCTTAGCCGAGCTCCAAATGCAGCCGACTCAATGGCTGGGGCAGCTGGAACATCTCTACATCGCTCCAAGCACTTATTACAGGTGCTGGCAACTGACCAGGAGTGTTGGGATGGATCAATGCTCCCCTCCCCCAACACATCTAGTTTAAAGCTTTCTTGACCGGCCTGGCAAGCCTCCTACCAAAACAGTTCTTCCCCTTCTTTGTCAGACCGGCTCCACCAGCCTCCAGTAGATCTGGCCTCCCAAATGGAGCCCCATGTTCTAAATAGCCAAACCCCTGACTATGGCACCACCATTCTAACCATTTATTAACCTGCCAAATCCGCCTAGCTTTTTTAAGGTCCTCCCCTTTGTCCTGGAGAATCAATGAAAAAACTATCTGAGCTCCAGAGCCCCTAACCACCTCTCCCAGGGCTCTGTATTCCTTCTTAATGTTCTCCAGGCTACTGCTATCTATATCTCTAGCACCCACATGGACCACTAGAAGGGGGTAATAATCAGCAGGACTTACTAGAGCATGCAGCCTCTCAGCAACATCCCTGATCCGAGCCCCTGGCAGGCAACACACCTCCCTCGAGACTGGATCAGACCGGCAGATGGGTGCCTCTGTGCCTTTCAAAGTAGAGTCCCCTACTACTATGACCCTCCGCTTTTTCCTGGAGGCACCAGTAGTGATCCTCTTTACTGGTGCATCAGCAGGATGCTCATTAGGTGTGGTGGGTGCTTTCTCATTAGCCCCCTGCAGAACAGCGAAGCGGTTCTGGGTGGGGACATCAGATTTAGGAGGAAGTCCCTTGTCGTTAATTGTCCTCTTCCTCCTTTTTTTGTTAGTTTTTCTCGGTACTAATTCCCAGCTTCCTGGGTTGCTGCCCTCCTTCTTTCCTATACGAGCAATGCTGGACGTTTGCAGCCCCTGTACAGTTTGGGCCTGGAGCAAGCAGCCCAGCTTCCTCTCAGCTTCCCTGGCATCTTTTAGCTCTCCAACAGCCTCCTGCAGCTCAGCCACCTGCTGCAGGAGGACCTCCACCAGGGCGCACCGAGTGCAGCCCTGTCCATTGTGCACCCTCGCCTCAAGAGACCAGTCGAGGCACTCTCTACACTCCGAGGTCTGCGCCGCAGCCTCCCCTCTCATCGGCTCTGTCTGGGTGCCTACGCTGGCCACCACCAGGGCAGAGCTCCCAGAGCGGGCCTTGGTCCTGAGGCGAGTGCTCACCATCCCGCTCGCTGCCTGCGCGAACTGCCGCGCCACGCCCTGACTGATGTGCCACGCCCTGTTTGCCCGCCCTGTTTGCCGCGCTCCTGGTCGCTCGCGCTTCCTGGGATGGGTTTTTAGCCACTGAGCGCTGGTGCCGTCACTCCTGGCGCCGCCCCCTGTGAGTCCCTGCTCGCGTCAGCTGAGCTGCCAGCTCCTGGGCAAGTCCTGTCGAGGACTTGAGGCTCCCTCGGTCGCTCTTGCCGCTCTGAACTGAGGCTCCTGGACGCTGTGCTTCCCCCCGCTCTGGTGTTAAAGGCGTCCTCTCTGGAGATACTCACCCCGGCAAACCTGAATAAATCTCCAAGAAAAGTGAATAAAAGTGAATTGAAGATCACTCAAACTAACTAAAAAGCAAGTAAATCTGAATAAAACAGCACAAAGGTGAATTAAAAGCAAATCAAAAGCAAGTACGTGGGAGTCCAAAAGTGACTAAAGGTGAATAAAAAGCCTGAATAAACCTGCATAAAGCTTGTGGAGAAAAGCTGTGGCCTTGCCAAAAATACTCAAATACACTGCTGACAACAGCGAAAAAGTGCAGAAGCATACAAAAGACGCATATCGGTTGCTGTGGGTCTGGGGTCTATGGGGCTTTATGAGGTGTCCATGGGTTGCTCTGGGTCGCTATGGGCTATCTAAAAAAAAATGTTACTAAAATTGACTAAACCAAATCTGAAGAAAAGTGAATAGAAAGTGTACAAAAAGTGTACAAAAATATACAAAAAGTGAGAAAAAGAAAAGAAAAAGCAAAGAAAACTCGAATAAAAGTGAATGAAAGTGAATAAAAAATCAACTGCCATTGGGGTGCTTAGGGGTTGCGCCATGGTGGTTGACGATGCTGCTGACAATGATGTCATCCCAGTCCTGGTGACATCACGACACCGTAAAGTCATAAGGGTTGTCATGGGGCCATGTGTGGGTCTATAGGGTATCTATCAGTTGCTGTGGGTCTCTATGGGGTGTCTATGGGTGGCCATGGCTCACTACAGGGTGTCCAGGTTTTGCTATAGGCTGCCTATGGGGCATCTCTAGGTCGCAGTGGGTCATTATGGGGATCTATGGGTCTCTATGGGGCACCTATGAGTCACTATGGAGTATCCATGGATTGCTGTGGGGTGTCTATGGGTCACTCTGGTGCCCTATGGGATGTCTATAGGGAGTCTATGAGGCTGGGGGTCCTATGAAGGATCTAGGTGGGGGTCTATGGGATGTGCAGAGGTTGCTCTGGGTCGCTATGGGGTACCTAAAAAAGAAAACGTTACTAAAAGTGACTAAATCAAATTGGAAGAAAACTGAATGAAAACTGAATAAAAAGTCAGCAAAAAGCCAATAAAATATCAATAAAGTGATTAAAAAGTGAATAAAAATGAATAAAAGTGAATAAACCTGAATGAAACTCAAATAAAAGCAAATAAAAATGAAAGCAAATAAAAGAGTCAACTAGTGCTGGGGTACTTATGGGGGTGTGGGGGGGTAGGGAGGGATCCCTATGGGGCTCGCAGTGTTGGGTGGGCTGCCTGTCCCCCAGGGAGTACCTGCTGCTGGGCATGGAGTACCAGGAATACCGGGAACGCCGCTGGGATCAGCACCGGGAGCTGCTGCCTCAGGTGCTGCTGCACCCCTTGACCCCCCTGGCACCATGGAGCAGCTCCTACTGGGGCTGCGCCCTGGGGTACTACTGGCCAGCACCCACCGAGGGATCTTTCTGCACCTCCGGGATGGATCCAGGATGATGCAAATGACGACAGGAATGCTGGAGGTTCACTGCTGAGCTGCACATACCACGAGGCTGCCGCTGCGGTGCAGGGAGTTGGTGCATGTCTTCGATGCTCAGAGGTTTCGGCACAGTGAGGGTTAATCAATCCTCATCCTGATCCATGGGCTCTTCCTCATCATCCTCATCATCATCTCCATCATCTCCATCTCCACAGAGGTGCAGCGGCACCGGGCAGGGCTGGCCCCGCGGCCCCAGCACTGGCTGATGCTGGCACTGAGGCAGGAGCTGGGGCCACACGATGGAGCCCACAACAGCAGCCTGGTCCTGCAGGTACAGAGAGTGTCCAACATCACCGTCTGGTGTCCACCACCTGCCATTCCGTATTAGAGGGATGGAGTTTGGGACACGGGGATGGAGAACATGTCCTCACCCACCAAGTGCTAGCCCCGCCATCTGCCATCTTGTCCCCCCCAACCACTGTCTGCTCTTCCCCCCCACACCCTTCTTCTATCCCATACCCCACTATTCCCGCTTTTCCCATCATCTATCCCCTTTAACCGCCGTTATTCCCCTCTTCCCCAACATCTATCCCCCCAACAGCCATTATCCCTCCCCTTCCCCATCATCTATCCCCTTTAACTGCCATTATCCCCCCCTTCCCTATTATCTATCCCCTTCAACTGCCATTATCCCCCCCTTCCCCATCATCTATCCCCTTCAACTGCCATTATCCCCCCCTTCCCCATCATCTATCCCAACAGCCATTATCCCCCCCTTCCTCATCATCTCTCCCCTTTAACCACCATTATCCCCCCCTTACCTATTATCTATCCCCTTCAACTGCCATTATCCCCCCCTTCCCCATTATCTCTCCTCTCCTGACAGCCATTATCCCTTGTTCCCCACCATTTATCCCCTCTAATCACCATTATCCCCCTCTTCCTCATCATCTATCCCCTTTAACTGCCATTAGCCCTCCTTTCCCCATCATCTATTCCCTTTAAACTGCTTTCCTCCCCCATCACTGCTGTCTTCCCACCCACCAAAGCCAGAACAGACCTTTGGCCAGCAGCTCCTGGACAGCCCCATGCCGAGCTGAGCCCCACTAAGCTTCATAGCCATGCACCTGTTGAAGATAAAGCCTCGTTTCAGCTGTCGCCGCCACCACCTTCTCCTCCTTCCTCCTTCACACCCCCAGCCCCACAGTGCCCTATAGACCCACAACACGTGTCCCCCAGCTTTTATTGACTCCTGGCGTCATGATGTCACCAGGACCACGATGACATTGTCAGCATCATCAATGATACTGCAACCCTTAGGGCCCCCACTACTCCTCCGCAATCCTGAAGTTGTAGTTCACTTTGTAGTTTTGTCTATTTTATTCACTTTGTAATTACTTTATGATGTATCCAGGGTGCTTGTGGGCCTAAGGGAGGGTTCAGGGTGGTGCCAAGGTGGGGTTAATAATGTCCTGAGTGTGTGGTCTGTGCTGTGGGAGGGATGGGGTTAATAAAGGCCTGGGGGTGTGGTCAATGTTGGGGGAGGGTCTCTGTGATAGGGTGGTGCTAGTGTAGGAGTGCGTGTGTGGTCTCAGCTCAGTCTGAGTCTGATTGTGAGTCTAAGTCTGAGTCTTAGTCCGAGTGTGAGTCTGAGAGTTGCTCTGTGAGTCTGCAAGTCAGCGTGAGTCTGAGAGTGAGTTTGAGTGTTAGTGTGTGAGTCTGAGTTTGTGAGTGTGAGGCTGAGTGTGAGTCTGAGTCTTTTTGTGTGTCTGAGTGTGACGCTGAGTCTGAGTCTTAATCTGAATGTGAGTCTGAGTGTCATTCTGAGTCTTAGTGTAGAGCGTGAGAATTGAGTGTGAGAGTTTGAGTGGGAGACTGAGTGTGAGACAGTGAGTTTGTGTGTGTCTGAGTGTGAGTGTAAATCTGAGTGACTGGGTGTGCATCTAAGTGTGACTGAGTCTGACTGTCTGAGTCTGAGAGGGTCTGAATCTGAGTGTTTGTGTGTGTCTGTGAGCCTGAGTCAGTGTTAGTCTGAGTGTGAGTATGAGTCTTGGTGTAGAGACTGAGTCTGAGAGTGACTGAGAGTATGAGTTTTAGTGAGAGTCTGAGTGTGAGTCTGTGTGAGTTGGATTGTGAGTTGCAGTGAAAGTCTGAGTCTGAGTGACTGTGTCTAAGTGTGACTCTGAGTCTGAGTTTCACTCTGAGTGTCAGTCTGAGTGGATCTCAGTGTGCGTGAGAGTGTGAGTGTGAGTCTTAGTGAGTTTTGAGTGTAAGTCTGAGTGACGTTTTGAGTCTGAGTCTTTGTGTGATTTTGATTGTGAGTGTGCATCTGAGTTTTAGTGTGATTCTAAGTGTGAGTTTGAGTGAGAGTGTGAGTCTGAGTGTGAGAGAGAGTCTAAATGCCAGTCTGAGTCTGAGCCTGTGAGTTTGCATTCGATAGTGTGCGTCTGAGTCTGACTGTGAGTGTGAGTCTTAATCAGTGGGAGTCCATAGCTGAGTCTTAGTAAGTCTGAGAGACTCTAAGACTGAGTGTGTCAGTCTGAATGTTAGTCTGCATGAGAGTCTAAGAGTGACTCTGAGTCAGACTGTCACTCTGTGAATCTGACTGTCTGTTAGCCTAAGTCTTAGTGTGAGTCTGAGCCAGGGAGCCTGAGAGAGATTCTGAGTGTGTCAGTCTCAGTGTGAGTCTGCATGAGAGTCTAAGAGTGAGTCTGAGTCTGATTCTGACAGTGACTGTGAATCTGACTGTCGGAGTATGAGCGATAATCTTAAGATTATCTCAGTGTGAGTCTGAGCCAGAGAGTCTGTCTCAGAGAGATTCTGTGTGGGTCTGGATGTGAGATTTGAGTGAGAGCCTGAGCCAGTCTGTGTGAGACTGAGCCTGCATGAGAGTACGCCTGCATGTGGCTCAATGTGAGTCCTGAGTGTGACTCTGAGCCAGAGTCTGAGCCAGACTGTCAGTGTCAGAGAGATTCTGTGTGGATGTGAATGTGAGATTTGAGTGAGAGTCTGAGCCAGCCTGTGTGAGAGTGAGCCTGCATGTGCCTCAATATGAGTCTTCAGTGTGACTCTGAGCCAGAGGCTGGCTGAGCCAGAGAGGCAGAGCCAGACTGTCCATGTCAAAGAGATTCTGTGTGGGTCTGAATGTGAGATTTGAGTGAGAGTCTGCGCCAGTCTGTGTGAGACTGAGCCTGTATGAGAGTGGGCATGTGTGTGTCTTGATGTGAGTCCTGACTGTGGCTCTGAGCCAGAGAGTCTGATCCTGACTGTCTGAGCCAGACTGTCCATGTCAGAGAGTCTGAGCCAAACTGCCTGAGCCACACTGTCCATGTCAGTCTGTGTCCAAGAGTCTGAGTAACAGAGATTCTGTGTGGGTGTGAATGTGAGATTTGAGTGAGAGTCTGAGCCAGTCTGTATGAGAGTGAGCCTGCGTGAGGGTGAAGCTGCTGTATCTTAATGTGGTTTTTGTGTGTGACTCAGGCACAGAGTCTGAGCCAGACTGTCTACCTGGACTTCCTGAGCCGGAATGCCTGAGCCAGTGAGTCCCTGTCAGAGAGTTCCTGTCAGAGAGTCTGAGAAAGAGCGAGCCTTCGTGTGTCTGAATGTGAGTTTTGAGTGTGAGTCTGAGCTAGACTGAGCCAGACTGTCTGAACAAGACTGTCTGAGCCAGACTCTCTGAGTCAGGTATGCTGTGTCAAAGAGTCTGAACCAGTCAGTCTGAGCCATGGAGTCTCCGTCAGAGTGTCTGTGTGGTCTGAATGTGAGTTTTGAGTATGAGTTTGAGCCAGTCTGCAGAGAGTGAGCCTGCATTGGTCCAATTGTGAGTCAGAGCTAGAGAGTCAGTTAGAGTTAGAATGACAGAGTCAGAGCCAGATAGGAAAAAACCAGACTCTTACTCATCTGGCAGCTTTTATTCCAGCTGGTGGTTAGCCCCACCTCTGCCCCAGGGCATTGTGGGAGAGGTTGTGGGTGGGGCCTTGCGTATATCAGGCACAGCCTTTCATTTGCAAGCTCATTAAGAGCTCTTGGCTTTTTGTAGGGCTAGTTTTCTCATGGTTTTTTGTGTTTTGTGGCCTTAGTCCTTTGTGGGTTTTTTCTGCAGTTTTTTTTTTTTTTTTTTGTTCTTTTTCTAGATGGACTCATTTGAGTGAAGAGTTTCACGTGATGTCAAGACTTACTAGTGTACGTATTAGTAAGTATGTTTGTATAGGGTTTTTTTTTAGGTACTATATGTCTTGGTGGTGATGAGGTAAGTGGAACCCTGTGGCTGTCCTCAGGAGGAGGAGTTGTGGCAGAGGTCAGCTTTGGTCAATGTCCTGCATAGCTGTGCACTATTCCTGTCTTATTTTGCAGATGATGTAGAGAAATGTGGTTATTGCAGGAGCATCCCAGTTAGTTGATGAGGGGTTTTTCTCAAGGATGGCTTTGGATTCCTGCCCCTTTGAAGGCTAAGTTAAAAGACTGGGCCTGGAGAGGGGCAGGAAGGAGATCTAAGTTTGGTCTGGGAGGGAGGCTGTTTAAGACTAGTTCTCTTTGGGCATGGAAAGGGAGCAGGTTACTATTCAGTATGAGCTTTTCTCGCTTTATGAAATTCAAGCATAGATGGGGTATATGCTTCAGAGTTATCAGGTCAGTTGTCTTTTCAGGCATCGCTTCAGGCTGCCTCCGCAGCTTTGTTCTCTCAATGTCCATTTTCACAGACCTGACTCTGTCTCCACATCTTGCTGGTTAATGTGGACTCTGACTAGGTGGCTGAAGCAGCATCTGTATTTCATGTGAAATCTTTTTGAAGTAGTTGAAGGCGTTTCTTCTTGTTTGTGTTTTCCAGGTGATGTACAGGGCTGGATGTGGCAGCCAGAGATGTTGGCGGCCTGCTGGATGAGCAGCCAATGTACAGAAGTGGGAGATGGGAATCACAGAGGGAAGGCTGCCACTCTGAGCCCTGTCTCGACACGCGTCTGTTAGCATTTCTTTTTTGGTGCCGCGATTAACGTGGAAGAGGGGAAGCTGCACACTGAGGAGGGCTGTGACAAGCTCAGGGAATTTTGTGCCAGGTTGGTGACTAAGAGTTGAGTATAACATGGCGATGGGGTTCAGCATTAGTCTTTCTCGCAAGCGCCGTGCAGTTGCCTTTAGAGTTGGATGAGCATTTCAGGTGAGTTGGGGAGGTAATGAGAAGGATTGTGGAGTCAGTCACTTCTCACTAGCGCAATTGTCACTTGTTTGTAGACTCTCAGGTCTTGCAGGGGAGGAGAGCCCTGGCATAGCAGTCAGGAATTATTTTGGAACAGGTGAGCACAATGTTGCCGAGTTTTGGATGAGGCAGTGGGGTGTTGTAGAAGAGGCAGGCATTGACTGATGTGGTGGTGATGATAATGATGGCCAGTCCAGTGTTTTCCCTTTGTTTGTCTGTTTACTGTTTGTGTGGTTTGGTTTTTTTTTCTCTTTTTACTGCAGATGATGATCAAATTGGTGATTGCAGCGATGTCCCAGGTGTCTGATGTGGGAGTTCTCAGCACTGAGGATGGCTCAGGACCCATGGAGCTATGCAAGTCAAGTTGCAGGACTACTTTTTGGGAGGGGCGGGGCGGGGCAGGGTTGGGAATGGTGGTGGGGTGGGCTGGGGTGCTTTAAATGTAGCACTTGGCGGAGGGAAAGGGAGCCGGTAACTTAGCAGCATGAGACTAGCAGGGGCAGGGCAGCTCCAGCTTGAGTGTGTTGTGTAGTGTGAGCAGTGCGTGTTCTGTTTCAATCTTTCCTTGGGTCTTGATGTCCTCATAGCTCTTCATGCTCAACATGAGCTGCCCATTCCACAGGTGCCGTTCCCACTGTCTTGACTGTTCATGTCAGTTTCGTAAGTGCTAGTCAGGCATTTCTTTGTTTGCTTTACAAGCTTAAAGCATGTTTGGATCTGATGCTTCAGAGTTATCTGGTCAGTTGTCTTTTGGGGCATTGCTCCAGGCTGCCTCTGAAGCTGTGTTCTCCAAGTGTCCCTGTTCACATACTGGGAATTTCTCCCTCCATCCTTGTGTTGATAGGCCTTGAAGTTTGGCTTCTTGCACTTCCATCAATCGTCTCAGTTTTGGCTGTTGGTTTTGGTACCGGGTTAATGTGTTGGACTCTATTCCGGGGCTCCCATGGAGCCTCATCATGTGGCCACGTAAGTCATCTGGGCAGATGGAGCATTCTGTCCGGGAGGTGTTCTTTGTTTTTGGCGTCGCAGCATCTGTAACTTTCTGTGTGGTGTCAGTCTCTCCGTGTGTGTTTGCTTTGGAGCCGCTCTGGCCAGCATGTGAAGTCGGGGCAGGAGAGATAGCCATAGTGGGTGTCTATGGGTAATGTGTTGCGATGTCCAGACTGTTCAGGCAAAGGTTGTACATGCCTTTTGGGTAGAATAGGTTGTATGGGCAGTCACTTAAATTGTATGTTGTGGACACAATAAGGGTGTCTGGGAGGGGCCTGCTCGGGGGTAGTAAAGCTGACTGAATCTCGAAAGGGTTACAAAAAAGACAAAACAAGCCTTAAAGTTGGTTTTTGGTTGTTTTCTGCTCACTTTAATGGCAGCTTAGTTGTAGACCACATGGTACGGCCATATGGTAGGAAGCCCTCTGGGATTGTTAAGGTTTAGCTCTGCATCGGTGGGACTTTTTCAATATTGTGCTTGCAGATGTCAAGGCAAGGAGACACGTGGAAAAGAGTGACAGAAGAGAGGTGAGCAGAGCGTGGTCGCTGTACTGTGTCAGAGGGAAGCTATGCCCAATTCCTCTGACAGGCTTAGCACTCTTGCTTGATGTTTTGGATTTGCAGAGGCCAAGCGATTAGCGAATTGAGATCTCAGCCCGAGAGATAACTTGAGCAAGAAGAGCCAAGGTTAGCAGGCTGATAAAGAAAGGAATTTCTGGGTCTTGTCATTTTCATTAAATTGCAAGCAGCCCTTCTTGTTTGTGTTTTCCAGGTGGTTCAAAGATGCAAGTAAAAGAACAGAAGACCTCCAAAGGCCAGCAGATGAGCAGTAAAGCTACGGGAGTGGGAGATGGGACTTGCTGAGGGTCAGCTGCCGCTTTGACCTCTGTCTCAGCCTGTGTCTGTTTCCATTTCTCTTTCAGGTGCTGCACCCAACCTGGGAGAGGTGAAGCTGCCCACTGAGGAGGGCTGTGAGAAGGTGAGGGGGTTGTGTGTGTGGATGGTGACTAATAGTTGAGACTAACATGGCGACACCATTTTTCTTTGTTGCAGGTCATGTCTTCCCATAATTGGAGTCAGATGAGCACTTGAGATGAGTCCAGGAGTTAACAAGGCGGATTCTGGGGTCGGTCACTTTTTGCAAGCACAATGGTCATTTGTCTCTGTTGTACCCCTAGGTCGTGGAGGGGAGAGGAGGCCTGGCATAGGACTCTGGAATTGATTCGGAGCAGGTGACCACAGTGCTCCTCTAAAGAGGAGCTTTAGAGGCGGCAGAGGGGTGTTGCGGAAGAGGCTGGTATCGATGGGTGGCGCGGTGGTGAAGATGGCCAGCAGAGTGTGTTCCCATTTGTTTATTGCAGATGATGAAGAGGAGCCAGGCACTTGCAGCAATGTCCCGGCTCTCTGATGTGGGAGTTCTGAGCATCGAGGCTGGCTCGTGACCCATGGCACTAAGAAAGCTAAGTAGAGGAACTATTGTTTGGGTCCAGGGGAGTGAGGGACAGGGTCAGGATGGCAGGAAGGGGTTTGAAATGTAGCATCGGGCCAAGGGACAGGGAGCGGATTCATTTGCAGCGTGAGCTTACTGTGGGCAGGGCAGCTCCAGCTTGAGCGTGTTATGGAGTGTGAGCGGTCCATCTTCTGTATAGGTGCTTCCTCCAGTCTTGATGTCCTCATAGCTCTTTGAGCTCAAGGTGCACAGCTCGCTCCTCAGTCCCCTTCTCCGGCATCCCGACCGCTTGCGCCGGTTGCCTAAGTGCCGGTTAGGCATTTCTTTTCCCGCTTTACAAGTGTAAAGCCGGGTCGGGCTTGTGCCTCAGGGTCATCTGGTCAGTAGTCTTTTAGGGCTTTGCTGCAGGCTGCCTCTGCAGCTGTGTTCTCTTGGCATCCCTCTTCTTTGGATGGGACTTTGTCCCCGCATCCTCGATTGTGCAAGTGTTCAAGTTGGGCTTCTTGCGTGTCCGTCATCTCAGTTTTTTGCGGTTGGTTTAGAAATCGCATTGCTGTGTTGGACTTTGTTCGGGGGCTCCTGTGGAGCCCCGTCATGTTGCCCGCGTGGCCCTGTAGGTCACCTGGGCACATGGAGTGTCGCATTAGGGAGGCGGTCTTCCCCTGGAGAGTTTTCAATCTTTCTGGCGTCACAGAGTCTGTAGTGTTCTGTGTGTGTGTTTGCCTTGGAGCTGCCCTGCCCATGGTCTGTAGCTGGGGGCGGGTGGAATAGCCATAGTGGGCGTCTATGGGTGACGTGTTGCTATGCCCAGACTGTACAGGCAAAGGTTGTACGTTTCTTTGGGATGGAGTTAGGATGTGTGGGCAGTCACTTTTGTTGAATGTTGTGGACACAATTGGAGGTGTCTGGGAGGGAGTGGTCAGGGGTAGTGAAGGTAGGGAATCAGAGTTAAATGCCAGGATGAAAAGGTTACACTTGTTGGGCTTAAGTCTGGGGTGTGGTGGCTTTTTATAATGACAGTGTAGTTCTCATCTTGATGATACTTCTAAATGGACAGAAGACCTCTGAGAGTAAGCTTTTAGTTAGTTGGTCAGGGCAAGAGAGCCTGTGTGTGAGTGGACCTGAATGTAAGTTTAGAGTGACCGTCTGAGCCAGACTGTCCAGCCAGACTGTCCAAGCCAGAGCGTGCCTGTCTAAGAGTGAGTCTGACTGTCAGTCTGAGTATGAATGTTACTATGAGTTTCAGTCTGAGTCTGAGCGTTAGAGCCAGATCAAGCATTTTCTTGAGTTTTCTACCTTTTTGGCATCACAGAGTCTGTGGTGTTCTCTGTGTGTGTGTATGTGTGTCTTTGTGTGTTTCATTTGGAGCTGCCCTGCCTATGGTCTCTAGCTCGGGGTGGGTGGAATAGCCATAGTGGGAGTCTATGGGTGACGTGTTGGCATATCCAGATTTTACAGGCAAAATTTGTGCCATTCTTTGGGATGGAGGCTACTGGCCCTGGTCCTTTCGATAGTTGTTACAGATAACAAGGTGAGTGAGTATTAATTCGGTAGGGTGTTAGAAACTCTGTGATATGAAAGCAATTGGTTTTCTACATATCTTGTGTGAAGCTACTCTCAATGTAATTAACATAGACTTGCATCAAGGAGCTGTGGCAGCTTTTGATGATGTGTTTAGATGTAGGATCCTGGACTGTACTAACAGTCAAGATAAGTAATACAAAAATATCTCCATGTCTGAGGTGGATCGGTATAGACATTGTCCCAGCGTAATCATGGTTTCTGTGAAGTGTGCCTTGTGTAGGTAGAAGGGGGGTTTTATGTAGAGTTGCATGCTATGGGTATCTGGGTATGTGGTGCTGTTAGCGTGGAGAGCCGCAGATTTGGGGTGATGGCCCTTTGCATGTAGTGAGGGCTGGGTTGGATGTGATCAGATAGAGTGTAGGACTGTGTAGGTGATGTGTCACAGGTGGGGTTGAAATGTGCAGAAAGTTGCATGTATGCGTCTAGTGTTTGTGCTCTATTTTGGTAGTTGGATGTGGGTTGCAGACTTTTGACTGTTTTACTTTTCAGGTTTTTAGACCAAAAAGCAAAAAAAAAAAAACTAAAAACAACCACCCGCAGCTGGGGGATTTTTTTATTTCTCCCCTGGCTGGGCTTTTTTTTCTCACCTTCTGATTGGTCTGTGAGGTGATGGTCATTGCCTATGTTTGGATGCATGCTGGTGCTGGGATGGGGTTTTTGCAAGTAGGGCTTTTTTGAGGATCCTGGGAACATTGTTCCTGAGGAGTGCTAGAGAATGAGGGTGCTTGTGCTGGTCGTGGCATGGATCAGCTGAGTTAGAGATTGGCCCTGTGTAGCAGCTGCCAGGATGCTATGTTTGCAGTGTGGGTTGGTGTGTATAAATGTATGTAAGCATGTATGAATGGGTGTTGTGTTAGTGCTTTAAACTGGTGGGATGTGGGTTGGAGACTTTTGACTTGTTTTCCTTTTCAGGTTTTTAGACAAAAAAAAAAAAACAAATCCAGCTAGGGGATTTTTTTTTTTTTTTTCTCCCCCAGCTGGGCTTTTTTTTTCCCCGGTCCAGGCCGATCTGTGAGGCGATGTTCATTGCCTATGTTTAGGTGCAGGGAGGGGGTTTTTGCAGGCAGGGCATTTTTGAGGATCCCGGGAACCTAGTTCCTGAGGAGTTGTAGTGTTGGGCTGGTGGTGGTGTCATGCATGAGCCGAGAGACAGTGTGGGCTTGTGTGGCAGCTGCCTGTGTGCCGTGTCTCATGTATCTAACCCGGAAGGAAAGCATGTGTGGATTTTGTCAGTGTTGTTTGTGGGGTGGTAAATCTTTGCTTTGCAACCGTTTGTAACAAGAAAACTCAGTGGGGGTGTTTAGAGGTAATGTTGTAATGAAAATGTTTGCAATTTCTTTTTCTGTGCAGGTTAGAAACTTGAGAGCCTGCAGAGCAGAGGTTGGTTTCTTGCTGTGGATATGGAGTGTGGAGAAGATCTTAGCTAGAAGAGCTAAAGCGGTCTTACAAGACAGAGTCATTGTAGGAAACGTGACATGCGAAGAATTTTGTTAGTGGCTTAGGCATTAAAGATGTAGAGCATTTGGTGTAATTAGTAAGGTTTAATTGCCTTTCTACAGGTGAAATGTGCAATGCGGATAAAATAAAAATAATGTAAGGCAAGCTGCCAGAAATGAAATATGTTAGTCCTTGTGATACCACATATATGTTTAAAAGAAAACTATCTATTTTCCTTGTAAGGCCAGATACGCTTTATTACATTTCTAACATAGTTAAAAGTAAACTTTTGAGAGCTGTTGTGAAGGGTGTAAATTAGCTCCTTGGTACTATGGAGAGAAGAAAACAATAAAGAAAATGGGAAAAAAAAGCATAATAACGATAAACTTATGTTGGTGGTGTCAGTGTCATTTGTTACTGCTGGAACTAACTTCAAAGTGTCTGTTGATGGGTGAAGGTAGGTGTCAGAGGGCTAGATTTTTGTAGTAGTGTTGTGCCTAGTTGATGTGATTGTAGCCTTGATGACACTGTAACAAAAAAACCATGCCA
Organism: Strigops habroptila; assembly: GCF_004027225.2. NCBI lineage: Eukaryota > Metazoa > Chordata > Aves > Psittaciformes > Psittacidae > Strigops > Strigops habroptila. The sequence goes on from NC_044288.2 coordinate 27,429,643, forward strand.
TGTCCCACCTAAGAAGCATTATAAAATCAAAACACCCCTTGAGACACACACAGACTGAGTCTGACACATTAAAAAAACAGGTGAAAAAGAAAATATCAACATAAACCCAATAAGAACCTACCAATAAAATAAATGATACCAATTATCAATCCATTACACTAATTATGCATTTAAATATGCAAGTTAGGCAATAAAATTTTTTTTTGACTGCAGCCCCTCAAATCCATGAACACAATAAAGATTTGACAGTAGACACTAAAGGCAGCGTGCAACAGACATGGAAAACAGAACATAAAGGAAAGCAACACACCACATGTAGAATATCAATACATTAAGAATTATTGGGACACTGTCAGTTTAAGTTGTCAGCATATGATTACAAACTCTGTATATAGCTAGGGGATAGCATTAGAGATTTAGGGTGAAGGTCTTAGTCTTAGGGTGTTACAGTTAGGGTGTGGACATAGGATGGGGGTTAGGGTTAAGTTTAGACTGTAAGGTTAGGATGTCAGGGTCAGGTTATAGTTACTGGTAGGGTGTCAGGTGAGGATGTCAGATTAGAGTGTTGGGTTAAACTGTCAGGTTAGGGTTGGGGTATCAGTTTAGGATGTCAGGTTATGGTGTCAGGTTAGGGATAGTGTGGCAGTTCAGGATGTCAGGTTAGGATTAAAGTGTCAGTTTAGGGTGTCAGGGTGTTATGGTTAGGGTGTCGGGTTAGGGTGAGGGTTAGGGTGTTGGGTTTGGGTTTAGGGATAGAGTGTCGAGTTCGGGTTCAGGTTAGGGTTTAGGGTTAGGATTTAAGGTTAGGGTTCAGGTTAGGGTTTAGGGTTAGGGTTAGCGAGGGTTAAGGTTTAGGGTTAGGGGTCGTTAGGGTTAGCTGTTAGGGTCAAGTTTAGGGTTAGGGTTATTTTAGGGTTAAGGTTAGAGTTAGATGAGGATTAGGGTTAGGGGTTAGGGTTAGGCTTATGGTTAGGGTTTAGGGTTAGGGGTTAGGGTTAGGTTTAATGTTATTTTAAGGGTTAGGGTTTGTTAGGATTAGGGTCAGGTTATGGTTAGTGGTTAGGGTTAGATTTAGGGTTAGGGCTTAGTGGTTAGGGTTAGGTTAGGGTTAAGGTTGGTTAGGGTGGGGTTAGGGTTTAGGGCTCAGGGTTAGGATCGGTTAGGTTTTAGGGGTTAGTGTTAGGTTAGGGTTACGGTTGGTTAGGGTTAGGGCTAGGGTCGGGTTAGGGTTTAGGTGTTAGGTTAGGGTTATGGTTAGTTAGCTATAGGATTAGAGTTAGTGTTAAAGTTTAGGATTTAGGTTTTGGGTTAGGATTAGGGGTTAGGCTTAGTTGTTAGGGTTAGTGTTACTTTAGGTTTACCGTTAGGGTTAATGTTAGGGTTAGGCTTAGGCTTATGTTAGGGTTAGGGGTTAGGGTTAGTGTTATTGTAAGTGTTAGGGTTGGTTCGGGTTAGGGTTGGGTGTTAGGGTTAGGCTTATGGTTTAGGGTTAGGGTTTAGTGATTGGGGTTTACGGTTAGGGTTAGGTTAGGCTTACGGTGTTTAGGGTTAGGGTCAGGTTAGGGTTAGATTAGGGTTGTTTAGGGTTAGGATTAGTGTCGAGTTAGGGTTAGGGGTTAGTGTTAGTGAGGGTTAGGGGTCATTAGGGTTACGTTTAGGGTTGGGGTTCGGGGTTAGGGTTAGAGTTAGTGGTTAGGCTTAGGGTTCAGTGGGGGTTAGGTGTACGGGTTAGGGTTAGGGTTTGTTGTGGTTTAGGGTTAAGGTTAGGCTCGGGTTAGGGTTAGCGTTAGGGTTATGGTCCGCTTCGGTTTCGGGTTAGGGTCGGGTTAGTTTTAGGCTTAGGGTTTTGGGCTTAGGGGTAGGGTTGCGTTAGGGTTACGGTTATTATAGGGGTTAGGGGTCATTAAGATTAGGGTTGGATTAGGGTTAAGGTTAGTGGTTAGGGTTAGATTTAGGGTTAGGGATTAGGGTTTAGGGTTAGGTTAGGGTTATGGTTGGTTAGGGTGGGGTTAGGGTTTAGGGCTCAGGGTTAGGGTCGGTTAGGTTTTAGGGATTAGTGTTAGGTTAGGGTTACGGTTGGTTAGGGTTAGGGCTAGGGTCGGGTTAGGGTTTAGGGGTTAGGGTTAGGTTAGGGTTATGGTTAGTTAGGGTTAGGATTAGAGTTAGTGTTAATGTTTAGGGCTTAGGTTTATGGTTAGGATTAGGCGTTAGTGTTAGTTGTTAGGGTTAGTGTTACTTTAGGTTTAGCGTTAGGGTTAATGTTATGGTTAGGCTTAGGCTAACGTTAGGGTTAGGGTTAGTGTTATTGTAAGTGTTAGGCTTGGTTCTGCTTAGGGTTGGGTGTTAGGGTTAGGCTTATGGTTTAGGGTTAGGGTTTAGTGATTGGGGTTTACGGTTAGGGTTAGGTTAGGCTTACGGTGGGTTAGGGTTAGGGTTAGGGTCAGGTTAGGGTTAGATTAGGGTTGTTTAGGGTTAGGGTTAGTGTCGAGTTAGGGTTAGGGGTTAGGTTTAGGTTTATTAAGGGTTAGGGTTAGGGGTTAGTGTTAGTGTGGGTTAGGGGTCATTAGGGTTACGTTTAGGGTTGGGGTTCGGGGTTAGGGTTAGAGTTAGTGGTTAGGCTTAGGGTTCAGTGGGGGTTAGATGTAGGGGTTAGGGTTAGGGTTCAGTGTGGTTTAGGGTTAAGGTTAATGTTAGGGTTTAGTGGTTAGGCTTAGGGTTAGTGTTTAGGGTGAGGTTTGGTTATGGCTGGGGTTAAGGTTAGGCTCGGGTTAGGGTTAGCGTTAGGGTTATGGTCCGCTTCGGTTTAGGGTTAGCGTTGGGTTAGTGTTAGGCTTAGGGTTTAGGGCTTAGGGGTAGCGTTAAGTTAGGGTTAGGGTTATTATAGGGGTTTGTGGTCGTTAAGATTAGGGTTGGATTAGGGTTAGGATTATGGTTTAGGGTTAGATTTAGGGTTAGGGATTAGGGTTTAGGCTTCGGATTAGGGTTAGTGGTTAGCGTTAGGGTTACGGTTAGGGTTAGGGGTTAGGGTCAGGGTTTCTTAGGTTTGTGATTAGGGTTAGGATTACAGTTAGGTTTATGTTAGGTTTATGGTTAGGGTTACGGTTGGGGTTAGTGTTTGGTTTAGGCTTTAGGGTTTGGGTTAAGGTTAGCCATTAGGGTTAGATTTAGGGCTAGGGCTAGGGTTAGGGTTAGGGTTTAGGGTTAGAGTTAGGGTTTACGGTTAGGGTTAGGATTAAGGTTAGGTTAGGTTTAGGTTTTGTTTTAGGGTTAGGTTAGTGTTAGGGTTAGGTTAGGTTTAGAGTTAGGATTAGGATTAGGTTAGGGTTGGGGTTAGTGATGTTTAGGTTTATGGTTAGGGTTGGTGTAGAGTTAGGGTTAGGGTTAGTGTTTAGGGTTACAGTTAGGGTTAGGGTTAGGATCGGGTTAGAGTTATTGTTAAGTTTTAGGGCTTTTCTTTAGGGTTAGGTTTTAGGGTTAGGTGTTAGGGTTAGTTTTAGGATTAGGGATAGGGTTTGTATTAAGGTTAGTTTTTAGGGTTAGGGTTAGGGTTTAGGGTTATTAAGGGTTAGGGTTTGGGTTAGGGTTAGTGAGCGTTAGGGTTAGGTTTGGGTTAGGGTTAGTGTTAAGGTTTTGTGCTTAGGGTTAGGGTTAGCGTTAGAGTTAGGGGTTAGGGTTAGGCTTAGGGTTTTGGTTAGGTTTAGCGTTAGTGTTCGGTTTTAGTTTTAGGTGTTGGGGTTGGAGTTATGGTTAAGGTTAGGCGTTAGGGCTAGTTTTATGTTAGGGTTAGCGAGAGTTAGTGTTAGGGTTAGGGTTTGGGTTTAGGGTTAGGGTTAGTAAGGGTAAGGGTAGG